>NC_090937.1:1418573828-1418876858 GCF_040938575.1 Ambystoma mexicanum
CCACCATTAACCACCAATGGAGGGAGCATATCATAAATGCGTTGCCCTTCATAACCCAGGAAATACATCAACAGGAAGACCTTTCTATCATGTGAAAATGAATTTCCACAGGCAGTCTTTATGTAATGTAATTTACTTTAACTGGACCTGGAGAAGCCATAAATGTAGTTGGACCAGGCACACCCGGCATCACCATTTTGCTTCTTGATAATATATGTATATTCTTCTTAGATACTGTACCAATGTCCCTTTATCTCCACTGCAATGTATTACTACATTGAACAAAACAGAGTTCAAATCTAATAGAAGTGCAGCTGAATGGGAGCTTATGTCTGGAGAAACACACAAAATCTGTATTGATATTGTGCACAGCTACTAAACTTGTGCTATCACAGCAACCAGCATACACATATGTGGACGCACTCTTTATTTCTGCATATGCCAGTGATGATACGTTGCCAAGGCAAACTTAAGACACACAAAATGGCCGCACACACAGGCACGGCATAAGGTTCTTTCCTCAGACGCGTGGCTCGGGGCATGAGCTCGCCTTGCTTCGTTCAAATGTGGAGCATGCGTATGCACTGGGTATCTTAATAAGGTGCAATGCAGGCAGATTTGATATGGGTGAAATGCGCCCCTGCCCACCCCAAGGGTGCCAAACCTGCACAGCAGAACGGGACGCTTGCTGTGGTGGGAATCTCTGCCTTCACGCACCTCTGCCCCGATGGGCGGTGTGGTCGAGTGTCCAGCCCGCCCTTTCGCAGTACTGGTTCAGTTGGAGTGACTGTCTGGGTAACGCTGCAGGTTGGGTGGTGCAGGTAGCCAGAGCAGGGAAAGTTAGTCTTCAGGACAGCACCGGTGAAGGCTTGCAGATGGTGGCAACACGGCAGGGTGTCAGCACACCGGGGGTCGTCTGCTTCAAGATTTCCTCGTTGTCATTGATAGGAAGTTGAAGACTTCACTGGTAAGATTAACAAGAAGGTTTTCTTAAGCAAAATGCAATGACCCCCAGCACAGCTCTCTCCTCTTAGCTCCACAACTACAACTGTTGTGCTTGCAACTCGGGGTACATTTCCTCAGATACATTCTACAAGAGTGTTCAGTGCTCCACATCCTAGTACATCATCTAGAATATATCATAACACAAAGTAATAGCTGGACACACTGTATCTGCAAGGTATCCCGTTGTTTTATAGAAATTATTTCGAGGTACCTTACTTCGATGTAATAACTTCAAATTACTTTGTGGGGAAGTAAAAATATAGATGTATTTAAGGGTTAGGGAGTATAAGGGGTTGGGGTGTTGTTTGGGTTAGGGGTGGTAGTGAGGAGGAAAGAGGTGGTCATGGGGGGGCCCTCCAAAAAATTCAAAAAATAAAATCGAAGTAATTACAACGAAGTAAATTACCACAAAGTAATTTACTTCGTTATAATGACATAGAACCGTGGTCAGTGGTCATTTGGCCTTGGCATCTGATGCAAGATTACTTTGGTTTGTACATTATGAGCAGAAGTAGGGTGGTTCTCGCACCATCAATGCATGTGGACACAGGCCCTTTGTTGGAGCTTGGCTGAAGTCAGCCTTACCTTTGAATAAGGGGATGGTGTCAAGGTTGTGTAAGCAGAACTGTCTTCAGCCACGTGCAAGACTGGTGGCATATGTTTATTCCCAGGGACACTATACTTAATATGTGGTATGGTTAATTATATTATGTGGTCTTCTACCGCGCACAGCTGCCACTTACGTGGTCTCTTGGCGCTCTGGCGGTTATGCAATGGAAGGAGGGTTGGGAGGGGTGTGTTAGTGGGATTGAGAGGGAGAAGAGCAAGACAGCTTTGATGTGCTGTTGGCAGCGCCAGTTCAGAAAAAATGGTCACTGAGGGCATTTTTGGTTGGTAGCTGTCATATGGTGTTGAGGTATGATTGTGCATGGGTGCTTTCTGTGTACTTGTTTGGATTCATGTTGGGTGTTGTGAAGTGTGTGCAGTTTGCGGTGCGGTAGAGGTAGGGTTGTGTTTAGTTTAGTGTTTGAGGGTGAGAATGCTGAATATTGGGTTTTTAGTACATTTAGTTGAGTGCAACACATTTCTTACCCCCAAAAATCTATCCAAGTGTGGCACATTTCCTACACCCAAAAATCCATCTAAGTGCGACACATTTTCTACCCCCAAACTGCAACTAAGGGCGGTACATTTCCTACCCCCCAAATCCATCCAAGTGCAATGCGTTTCCTATCCCCAAATGTCTAAGTGCAACACATTTCCTAAACCTAAAAATGCATCTACGTGCGGCACATTTCCTACCCCCAGAAATCCATTTAAGTGCAACTCATTTCTTACCCCCAAACTACAACTAAGGGTGGTACATTTCCTACTCACAAAATCCATCCAAGTGCAACAGGTTTCCTATCCCCAAATGTCCATCTAAGTGCATCATATTTCCTACCCCCAAAAATACATCCAAGTGTGGCACATTTCCTACACCCAGAAATCCATATAAGTGCGACTCAATTTCTAACCCCAAACTACAGCTAAGGGTGGTACATTTCCTACCCCAAAATCCAGCCATGTGCAACGTGTTTCCTATCCCCAAAAGTCCATCTAAGTGTAACACATTTCCTAACCCCAAAAATCCATCTAAGTGTGACACATTTCCTACCCCAAAATACAGCTAAGGGTGGAACATTTCCTACCCCCAAATTCCATCCAAGTGCAACACGTTTCCTAACCCCAAAAGTCCATCCAAGTGCAGCACATTTCCTACCCCCAAAAATCCATCTAAGTGCAACACATTTCCCACCCCCAATCTACAGCCAAGTGCAACGCGTTGCCTATCCCCAAACATACATCTAAGTGCAACAAATGTCCTACCCTGAAAAATCCATCCAAGAGCGGCACATTTCCTACCAGCAGAAATCCATCTAAGTGCGACATATGTCCTACCCCCAAACTACAGCTAAGTATGGTACATTTCCTACCCCCAAAATTCAGCCAAGTGCAAAGCATTTCCTATCCACAAAAGTCCATCTAAGTGCAACACATTTCCTACCCCCAAAATAAAGTTGTGGGTGACACATTTTCTACCCCCACCTATCCATCTGCGTGTGACACATTTCCCGCCGCCAGATACAGCCAATTGCAATGCATCTCCCATTCCTCAAAATACATCTAAGGAAATGTACATATACACAACAAATGCCTACAAAGATCATGTGGTTCGGTGGACACGCTACATCGACGACATTCTCCTGGTTTGGAATGGGCCCTTACAAGAACTAGAAGATTTTAGAAAACATGTGAACCAAAACAATGTAGGACTTTAATTTACTGAAATCAGTAGTCCCTCAGAGATCAATTTTCTCGATCTAACCATCTACGTAACAGCAAATCATCTAAAGCCCATGACCTTCCGAAAGGAAACCGAGGTTAAACTCAACACTTTTTGCCTCAAGCTGCCACGACAACCCAGTTATTGGATTCCAGAACATTTATCAGGTATTGGCAGACTGTTGCAGAATGTAAATGTGATTTTGGGAGGGGACTTCAATGTGGTTTTAGAACCTGGACTTGATAAAAGTGTGGGGGGTGTGGACAATGCCAACGCTCTGAAAAGAACAGCATTAAAGAGACTAATTGATGAATGGAACCTCACAGATGTTTGGAGATTGCAAAACCCTTCTACGAGACAATATACTTTCTTCTCTGCAAGGCATAATGCTTATTCGAGAATTGACCTCTTTATGACCTCTGGCCTCTGTACACAATCATTCCAAATGGGTAACATCGGATCACTACTTGTTTCGGACCATGCTCCAATCTCCATAGACTTGCGATTGACCTTCCCGGTTCCTAGGTCTAACACCTGGCGGATGAATGTCTCCCTCTTGGACGACGATGAAATTGTGGACAAAATTGTTCAAGAAGCGAGATTCTTTATATCTGTGAATTGGACTGGTGAAGTCAGGGTGGAGTTTGTGTGGGAAGCCTTCAAATCATATATGCGAGGATTGTTGATTGGTTTGTCCAGCAAAAAGAAAAAAATGAGAGATGCAGAAGTGAAAAAGCTTATTGTGGACATTCAGGATCTTGAGAGAAATAATATGCAAAACTTTTCAGATGAGACTATTAAAATATTGAAGCAGAAAAGGAGACGATTGGAAGATTTGTATTCTTCGAAGGCTGAGTGGTTGCTTTTTAGAACCAAAAGCAACTACTATGAAAAAGGAGAAAAATGAGATCGACTTCTGGCACATCGGTTGAGGGTTATGGACAGTGGCAGATCTGTCAATGCAGTGGAAAGACAGGATGGGTTGGTGACTTTTGATCCTGTGGAGATTAATGCAGCATTTCTGTCGTATTATAAAACCCTGTACTCTTCAGAGATCAACTTATCTGAGCGTACAATTGGTCAATTCATTGATGACTGCCATCTGAAGAAAGTGAGTTTGGAATCCTTGGAGTGTATGGAAAGAGATTTGAACGTGGAGGATCTCAGGTTGGCTGCTTATGCGCTGAATTCTGGGAAGTGTCCAGGCCCGGATGGGCTACCAGCTGAACTTTTCAAAAATTTTCCCAGAAGAGGTGTTTGCTTTGATGCTAGAGATGCTGCGCGCCTCTTTGAGGAATGGGTGCCTTCCAAGTTCAACAAGACATGCTTCAATCTCTGTTTTTCTGAAGGAGGGACGATCACCAGTGAAAACTGGCAGCTATAGGCCGATCAGTTTATTGAACACGGACAACAAGATTTTCGCCAAGGCGTTAGCTTTGAGGATTGAGAATGCGCTGATGGATATCATAGATGTAGGCCAATCTGGATTTGTAAAAGGCAGACATGTTTCAGAAAATGTGAGAAGATTGTTGCTGACACTGTATGAAAGCAAAGAACACCATAATGATGTGGTGACGTTGTCCTTGGATGCTGAGAAAGCTTTCGACCGTATTGAATGGACATATCTTTTAAGTACATTGAAAGGCTTTGGTTTTGGAGATACCATGATCGGATTGATAAGACTGCTGTATTCCCGGCCGACTGCTTGTGTTCGGACTAATGGCATGGACTCAGGCATTTTTGAACTTGGGAGAGGCACGAGGCAAGGCTGTCCACTGTCGCCGATTCTGTTTGTGATCGCCATGGAATTGCTGGCTGTGAGGATAAGAGAAGAGGATAGAATTGAGGGCGTACGCTTTGGTGCAGCCTCCCAGAAAGTTTGGTTGTATGCGGATGACATGCTGGTGGTGGTTCAGAATGTGGAGAGCTCCATTCCTGCTCTGATGGAGTTGATCGATGTGTTCAACAAGGTTTCTGGATACAAGATCAATTGGACCAAGTCGGAAGCGCTGCCGGCATCAACCACTTGCACTGTTTTGAAGATGCAGGGTTTTCCCTTTAAGTGGTGTCTGAATAAGATGAGATACCTTGGGATTTGGCTAACGAATGATGTCTCGAAAATAATGGATGTCAATATTACACATGTGATTCAATCTTTGGAGCTGGACCTGAAGAGATGGAGTGCACTTAAATTGAGTCTCTGGGGGAGAGTGAATGCCATCAAAATGACATCAACACCGCGAATCAACTATGTGCTCAGTGTGCTTCCCCTGGACGTGAAGAAGGGCCATTGGAGGAAAATTGAGAGTTTAATCCAGTCTTTTCTCTGGGAGAACAAACAGCCACGCCTCAGCTTGTGGAAATTACAGCTGCCCCAAGACTGTGGAGGTTTGGGGGTTCCTGACTTTGAGAATTATCATTTGGCCTTTGGAGCCAGGCATCTGGTTCCATTTATTGAAGATTCGGAGGATGTTTGGACGCTGGCAGAATCAAGTAGTTCTTCTCCGTTGCCGCCTAGGGCCATACTGTCCACGGGGGATGGATCTGGTTATCGCTCATTTCCGCCGACAAGATTCCTGAGAACTTGTTGGAGGGAACTATGGAAGAAAAGTAAGCGTAAGGTATGTGATAATGATTACATCCCTATCTGGTTGAATCCAGGTATTTTGCTGAATGGGAGGCCGCTATTGTGGTTGAACTGGCTCCTGAGTGGTGTACTATGGTTGAGTGATCTGATGGAAGACGGCAAATGGATCAGCTATAGAAGACTTTCACAAATTAAAGATCTCAGAGACTGTACAGTGGGTGAATACAGAAAATTGAGAGGTTTGCTGCGGAACCAGAGAACTGTTAATGGCGGTGGTTGGCAGTTATGGCTACCTGAATATAAGACATTAGGTGGTATGGCGTCCAAAGTATATAGAAATCTGAGCCAACAGTACACGCCAGCAGAGGGGTTGTTAACTAAGTGGTCTGAGGTCCTTGGCTCTGATATGACTGTGGAGAGGTGGAGGTTTCTTTGTAAAAACGTAACTCTGACATCCATTAATCTTGGAGAACAATGCCGCCAAATCAAAATTCTTAATAGAGTGTTTTGGACTCCCCAGAGACTTTATGCGAGAGGGATGATTGACTCAGAGTCCTGTTGGAGGTGTAAGCATGATGTCGGCTCCTTTGAACACTTGATCTGGGACTGTTATGAACTGAGGACATTTTGGAGGAGTGTCACTGAAAAGATTAATGAGGTTCTATTACTGCAAGAGGATTTTGATTATAACACTATCATCTTTGGTGAGGATGATAAAGTGGAAGATCTCACTTATCCACAGAAATGCTGGTTTTTTAGGGCTACAAATTCTGCGAAAAAAATTGTTTTGAGAAAATGGAAATGTGATGAGAGACCGACCTGTTCAGAATGGGTGGAGGACTTAAGGCAAGTGGCCAGAATTGAGAAGGTTATCCTTCGCAGGAACAAAAAGTTGAAATTGTTTGATGATATGTGGGGTGGGTTTTTGGATGACATGTGATAATAAGTTGGCCTGTTTTGTTTTTTAGATTCTGTGAAGGTTGGGGATAGATATGGGGGGTGGATTCTATGCAATGAGTTCTACGATTACAATGCTGATAAGTTTGTTGCTTGTATGTTTTCTATAAAATTCAATAAACTTAATAATAAAAAAAAAATAAAATAAATGTAAACCCTTGCAACGTATTCTCAGCAATCTGATCAACAACATTACACAAATATTACCAATAAGCGATGTGATCTCTTATAGGATCCATATGGTTATTCTTTGTCTTATTCTTATTCTTTGTCCGTTTGCACATTGGTGTAAAATAGAAATTATGTTTTTTTGGTAACTGTGTACCAAGTAGTATGAATGAGTGTATGTAAGTTGCTAGTAACAAAAGTAATAAGAAATAATGACATGAATATCAACAATTTAAAAAAGCAATCATATAATGGAAATATTTGTTTAACAATTTTATTGAATATTTGTAATGGGGAAAAAAGAGTACTTATGAAAACATGTGGAAAGGTTTCTAAAATTAAAAGTTGTATGACTTTGGATTTGGTTATGTCAGAATAAATCCAGTGTATTCACTGGAATCGCTGGGAAATTCATCCCTTATGGCTGTTACAACACATGCAGGTATGACTATGGACTCTGACTCACAATCTTCTGTGAATCCACCACAGATTCTATAGTCCATGTGCCTGTATCATCAGTTAAGAGAAGACAAATTGATGGGTCAAAGGAAGTGAATATACATTTTAGTACTGATCAATGGTGTTCAACACAAAATCGGTAGATGACAAGCTATATTCAATTATAATCTATGGATAATCTATGGATTTTTAAAATGTTCCTGGACAATCTCTAAAAGAAAATGTAGAACAGACCCAAATGTTATGGTAGATAACCCATGCGACAAACAATATTGCGCACTTCCTCTAAAAAAATAAGAACAATGCGAGTCCGGCGTTAACCCTGCTGGTGTTTCCGACATTTGCAGCCGGACTCGCAACACTTTACTAGCGCCGGTAAATGTTAATCCCCCATCCCATGGAGCCCTATAGGACCCCATAGGAGTGGGGAGACGGAAGCACTGGCACCTTTGCTAACTGTGCTTCCTCAAAAACGCTGCGGGCGGGTGCCGTAGCGCCGAACAGATTAGACCTGGGGCCTGCAATGGCCCCTGCCCGCAGACTTGTAGTGTGGCGGTCTGGAATGGGTGCATTGCTAATGGCACGCTTAATTCCAGACTGCCACACTCTTAATGAGGCTCATTGTTTGGCGATACCACAATTAGGATAAAGTTGACAATTGAAATATGAAGAAGAATTGGGATCAATTCACATCTGTAGTATGCAGCCATTTCTAAGCACTTTGTAAAAAGGTTGTTCCATAAAATGGATAGACGCAATACTCCATCGTTGCTGGTAAGAAGAGGAAGCACTATGCCACGAAGTTCGGGCATTAGCACCATCAGCATTCTCGGAACCAAACTTGTAAGGCAGTATACCATGAAGTCTCTTTGGAGAGTTACGCATAGTGGCGGTGGAACATCTTCAGATACATAGGCCATGCAGTTCAAGTTTTTGCAGCAACAGGTATTTGGAATCAAAGTTGCCATCAACTGCAAACAATGGCAGGTACATCAATTGGAAACATCTTCCAAGCAACTAGGTTCGGAATATGGTGAATCTTCACCCTTGCTAGATGTCTTCTCAACCATTTGTTGCTGGATTTCCATCGCAAGCATGTCCTCATCCATGTATTCCGCTTCCTACATGAACCCCTGAATACCGGCCATGATGGGTGATGAATAAAAAACAGAAAAAAGAACTTGAGAATAAAAGATACAAATGGAAAATTATATTTATAAGCAAAGTTAATTTAGCAATGTGCTTTCAAAAAAGACCGTTTTTATTTGGTCAAGTTACTTTTTTTTAAAAAGGTGACGAAGTCCAAAATTATTTAAAAAACCTATATAACAATATTGAAAGAGAACATGCTGCATATGTGACATCTATAGAAACATAATTGCATAATAAACAACTACACTTGCTACATTATGGGGGTAATTCAAAGAATTTAGCGCACAAGTGGCACACGCGGCTGGCACACAGAGTGCGCGTGCGACAGTCTGCGCCAGCCGCGTGCTCCAAAACCCATTTCAGCGCACAGCCTATTCATGGATACTAACATCCATAACTAGCCGTGGCGCAGAGTGGCGCAGCGACCCTGCAGCAGCGCCAGTTACGCCCCCAACCCCGCCCCGTGCGCCAAAAACATTGCACAAATCACCTACATGGCGCAAAGGCTAGTGGACCAGCATACAGGCCCCCAACCATGAAAATGCGTGGAAAACTCCCCACGCACCGCTCGGAATACAGGTACCCCGCCCACGCTAGCGAAAACGCGTGTGAAAGTCCACGCGCACCCCCAGAATACACGTACCCCGCCGGCGCTAGTGAAAACGCATGTGAAAGTCCACGCGCACCCCCGGAATACACGTATCCCACCCGTGCTAGCGAAAACGCGTGTGAAAGTCCTCATGCACCCAGGAATACACATAGGTCAGTGAAAACGTGTGTGAAAGACCATGCGCACTCACGGAATACACGTACCCCGCCCGCGCTAGCAAAAATGCATGTGAAAGTCCACCCCCCCCGGAATAATCTTAGGCCAGCGAAAAAACGCGTGTGAAAGTCCACGCGCACACCCGGAATACACGTACCCCGATGCGTCAGGTAAAATGCATGGAAAAAGTCCACCCTATGTTGTGGCCTGCCTGCGGGCCATGCCAAGGGGTGATGGGCTGCCTGCGGGCCTTGTCCAGGGGTGATGGGCTGCCTGCGGGGCATGCCCAGGGGTGATGGGCTGCCTGCGGGCCATGGGGAGGGTGGATGGGATGCCTACGTGTCTTCTGGGGGGGCGGGTGGACTTTCACATGCATTTTCGCTGGCCTACGTGTATTCCAGGACTGCGCGTGGACTTTCACACGCGTTTTTGCTGGCCTATGTGTATTCCGGTCGTGCGCGTGGACTTTCACATGCGTTTTGGCTGGTCTATGTGTATTCCGGGGGTGCGCATGGACTTTCACACGCATTTTCGCTGGCCTACGTGTATTCTGCGGTGCGCGTGGACTTTCACACGCGATTTGGCAGTGTGTGCCCTCCTGGGTGTGTCACCCCTCCCCATGCCCCGCAGGCAGCCCATCACCCCAGACCATGTCACACAGGCAGCCCATCACCCCACACCATGCCCCACAGGCAGCCCACATGGCACCATGCATTCGGAAGCACTGACACATGTCCCCCACCCACCCCCATTGATGGGCACCTGCCAGCAGGCCCCGACTCATGTCCCACCACACCCCCATCCACCCCCATTGACGGGCACCTGCCAGCAGGCCCCGCCTCATGTCCCCCCACACCCACCACCCACACCCATTGACTGGCACCAGCCAGCAGGCCCCGACTCATATCTCCCCACAACCCCCACCCACCCCCATTGACGGGCACCTGCCAGCAGGCCCCGACACTTGGCCCACCAAACAACATTTCCTAACAAAACAGACCGATGGCCCTAATGCCAACCCAAATCCCCCTTGCCCCCCAGTACAAGCATGCAACCATCCACAGCACCCACTCCCAAATTACCCAAGCCATGACAGACTTAAAGGAACCCCATGGATAAATGCACAACAGAGCCACACAGTGGCAACACATGACTGAGGCAATGTTCATTGAGACATGCACAAAACCAATTATAGTACACAACACCAATCATGAAGTTAGAATAAATGTATTAAAAACATAATGAAATTACATAAAGAAAATCGAACTTGAAAATCAATAATCAATGACAGATATAACCAAAAAAAAAAGTAAAGCCAATGAAAAACAAAAAGCAACGTTGTTTAAAAAAAAAAAGTGGTCCATCGCCAATGTCAATAATAAATAAATAATCCAAAAAAAAGAAAACCATTGATCCATCGGAAATTTTACAAAGAAAGTATGTACAAGACTTCAGCTATTTACAATCCAAGTGCAAAGGATCCATGATCCCAAAAACATATGAAACCTACAAAAAAGTCCTATGAATAAAAACTATATACATGAAGTGGAGCAAAGTCCATTAACTCCAAAATAAAAGAAAAAACAAAGGAAACCTAACACTAAAGAGCTATGTACAAAGGCGGTGGGCAAGTCCAACGCCTCACGTGTTGATGTTCTGGGCCAGGGCATCATCGAACTCCATGTCGATGTCCCAGAGACGGGCCTCTTCCCTGGCCTCGAGGTCTTCCAGGAATGCAGTCATGGCGTCCTCCAACTCCCTGCGAGTTGCCTCGAGGCACTCAGCCCGCCTCAATGCCCTGCGCATGGAGTTCTCCGCCCTGACCATAGTGAGTCGTGCCTCCACCGCCGCTCTGCATCTATCCGCTGGCCCAACCACTGCCACACGGAAGACACCCCCAATCCAGGGTCCTCCCACACTCCGGCCGATTCCTGCCCCTGTGATGTTGAAGGCACCGAGCCATCATCGCTCCCACCATGAGCCTGCTGCTGCTGTGCATGTGCCCTGCTTGCCAATGCCTGCATGTCCTCCTCTTGCTGGGGTCCAGTTGTTGGGGTGGCCACCCCTGCTGGACCTCCGACTCCCGACTGGTGCAGGGATGTGTCCTCCACCAGCCTGGTCGCTCGGTCAGGGGCAGCTCCACAGGGTGCCCAGGTGATACTTGGGCAGGAAGATGGCACGGGGGACGACTGCCGCATAGGGGGTTAGGTTGAGGAGGGGGTCACTAGAAGATCCAGCACACGGAGGAACCCAGCCTTTTTGACCTGTCCTAGTAGGCCGACGCGGTCAAAGAGGTATTCGAAATGACGTGCATTGTGCTCACGAGAACCCTGCACGTCATCCCGAATACCACGTTGATGCAACGCCACCCCAGCTAGGACAGGCTGAACCTGGTCCCGGATTGCCATGTTCGCAGGGAGAGGAAGGCCAGTTGTTGTTCGCGCATCCCCTCCCTGAAAACGGGTCTGGACATAGGCATCCCTGCTGGTGCGGGATGATGCAGTCACAGAATCGGGGACATGATTGCACACAGGCACCTCTGCGGCAGCCTGTGCTGCCTCCTGTCCCTGCCCCTGGACTGCACCACTAGCACCAGTGGAATGCCCCCTCCAGGCCCTATGCATGGGCCTTCCATGGCCTCTTCCTCAACCAAACCCCCCACCAACATGGATGACTCTGTGCCATTTTCCTCCATAGTCCCCTGTGGGGGCTCAGTTGCCCCTACTGCTGCCGAGGAGTCCACCTCCAACCTCCGCCTCTTGGACCTTCCCTCGGCAGCTGTGGCCATGGACGCGGCACCAGACTCCTCACTCCCGGAAGAGATGACAACTTGGGAGGAGAGCTGGGCCTTGCATCTCCGGCTGGCGGTGGGATCCCTGCCTCTGTGCTCCACAGCACCGTCTCCGTCCTCTTCATCAGTCGATGCTGCAGACAGGGAGAGACAGAACACAGGCATCAGGGCTCTGTACAATGGTTGGATACACATGTGACAGTTGCACATGAGTGGCAGTGTCAAACTTCACAGATGCCATCACACTCCCCAACACTCATATCATTTAAACTCACACACATGCAGAAATTGACAGGAATGGTGCAGCAGGCAGCAGCATCCATACGCACACACCAGCATGAACATCTGAAGGTTGGCATGATGTCACAAGCAACATGGGGAGTGCCGACCACATGCACACACGCCAACAGACAGACATGCATCTGTACATCTCCACTACCTGTCACAGTGCAATCATCGGCAACTATGTCACATCTGCCCATCGGGTTCATACATGTCCATCTCAAATGCATCCATGTTGTATCACTGTCGCACACGTGCAACCCACACATGCACATGTATTCTGTGAACATACATGAAGGTGTAACCAGCATCCATGTGTCACACCCCAACCATGCCATAGTACATACACAGAAATACCAACATGTGTGCATCTCCACATGCAGTTGTGCATCATGCTTTGGAACACATACACCATTGATGTGCATCACTCATGGCAGGACTCACATGCAGCACGGTCATGTCCATGCATATACACATCCATACATGGCCCTTTTCAGACATATGTTCAAGCTGCACACTCCTTGCACATGTCAACATGTACTGCGTCCAATAAGTACGCATGGACACTTACCGCTCGACTCTGGACCGCTCTCCCTCTCGAGAACCTGGCAATGAAGCGCTGGGTTAATACTTTCCAGGACCCTCATGTCGTTGGTGGTAAGGTGGACCAGGTGCCTCACTGCATCCAATGCTTCCAAGAGGTGCTGGGCCTTCCGGAGGGTCCTGGACCTGTAGTCCTCCCAGTGCTTACGGACGTGTTGTATGTCATGGGTTGCCACAACCTTCGTGTTGATGGCAACCACGATGTTCAGCCAGATCCTCTCCCGTCCATCCTTGTCAGCGTGTCTTCTTCCGAAGAGGACCTACTCCACCAGGACGCCAATCTCTCCTGCTGAGAAGCTGGCAGCCCTCTGGCAGGTGTGGGTGGGCAACTGCGTCCTGGGGCTGGGCTGTGGAGCGATGATACAGCAGTCGGGAGTCTTCTGTTCCAGCAGGGGTGGTCACAGCAACTGGACCCCTGCAGATGGCTGACGTGCAGGCACCAAATGGGAGGGCACGTGGCCAGCAGGCAGGCAGGCAGCAGCAGATGGCAGGTGGGAGTCTGCTCGGGGCTCTGGGGGGCAGGATAATGGCCTTCTGGGCAGGAGCATGGTCTTCCGTGTGTTGTCGCGTGGCCAGCTTGATACGGAGTGATTTGGCACGTGAAAAAACAGCATGTCTGCGTGTAATTTGAGGAAAGGCCCTTACCACGTAAGCGCGTATGTGACATAACACGCGTGGGCGGTTCCCTCAACATGGGTGCTTCCGCACGTGTAAAAAAATCACGTCTGTGTGTGGATGCGTGTAATTCAAGGAAAGGGCCTTAGCGTTTAAGTGACGTTATGCGCGCGGCTGTTGCCTTCAGCACAGATTAAAGGTGAGTGCGGCCCAGCAGACCCCTGTACGTGCTGTTCGTGGAGACCGACGCGTGTGTTTACTCTGCTGGAATCACACACGATTACTTCACAGCGTCTGAAATCTGTATCTCTTCTTTTGGTGGGGATGCACCTACGCACACAAGCGTGTGTGTTTTTTGTATTTTTTTCCACGCAAGGCAGGAGGTGAGTCGTGTACGCTTTTTCCAACTGTGGTTCCCCCTGTGCAAGCGTACCGTTTTCGAGGTCATAGTAGCCCGCGTGTTCCACGCATATGTGTTTATTCTGTTCCTGGCTGCCACACTGCACTGCTGGAGGTAAAATTCACGCACGTGGGCTACCGGGGTCGCATGCACAATCATTTTCTTCTTTCCAATTTCCAGTTCTTATATTTTTTGATTTTTTGATTTTTTGATTTTTTGATTTTTTGTTTTTGGGGGGTGCCTGAGCGTTTCGTGACCTGTCATTTTTCCTCAGGGGTCACAGACAGCCTTGCAGGGGCACTAGGGTACCTATTCCATCAAGTACCCTGCCCCCTTCTAGCCAATTGCCCAGGACAATTGTTGAGTGAACCTGACATAGCATATTTTCCATCGGTGCCATGGTTGGGAGGCCACCAAAGGCTAAGGATGGCAAAGTTGGGCGTCCTCCCAGGACTGAGCGTGGTCGGGCACGTGGGCCCGGATACCAGGGAGAACACGGAGTCCAGGGTGGCTACAGGGGGGGAAGAGGCAGGGGTGCCATTCTGGGACGCGATGCCCAGCCACATGCTGGTGCAGACATGCCACCACCCCCTGTGGCTCCTGGTGATGCAGCTGTTGCATCATAACCTGGCGCCCATATCACCCAACAGCAAATTACATCTGCTGTCACAGGCCCACTGGTGATGGTAGCTGCAGGTGCAGCTGTGGCTACCTCCACCAGGGCTCTGGGTCAGGCAGCGCATGTTGCGTTGAGTGACGAGGACTCACAGGACGATTTCCATCTTGTCCGGAGGTTGGGGTCATGTGTGTCCACTGTGGCTGTGACTGTGGCACATGTATCTGGGGTAGTTATGATATCTGCTGCCCCAAGCAGCCGGGTGGTGGTAACTGCATGTGCAGATGCAGCCAAAACCACCCCGGCAGTGAGTCGGACCCAAGGCAGACCTTCTGTCCTCATACCAACACCCACTGCCTTGGTCCAGTCCACAAGTGCCACTGCCCCCACTGATCAGGGCCACATTGGCCACTCAGGGTCAGTAACACCGGCCAAAAGGAGGAAGCATGCTCCTGCACAAGAGGATGGGACCCCAGACACGGCTCCGGCCTACGGCACGTCAAGGAAGAAGCCTTTCTGCAAGCAGGAACTGTACTTCCTTGTGGACTACATGTCAGAACACCAACCCGATATGCTTGTGGGCCCACAGTGCCATACAACGCATCACCAGCATTGGGTCTACTGGCAGCATGTTGCGGATGGTGTGACATCCATGGGATTCCAGGTGCGCACAGCACAGGACTGCTACAAGCGCTGGAATGACCTCGGATGCAGTGCTAAGCAAAAGCGTGCCTCCAATTACTCCATGTCTCTGGTGACTGGTGGTGAGCCACCACCAGTGGAGGATGAACTCACTCAGCATGAGGAGATCGCTTCAGAGTTCATCCTGGAAGAACAAATCCGTGGAGTGGGAGAGAGGATGGATTATGATGCATCATCTGGTGAGTATTGATGCGTGTAACTCAATGACATGTGTGTTTGGCATGTGTGACCCGCCCAGCTACAAGTTGGCTTTTTCCTATCTTCAATCTCCCTCTCCACCTGTGTTGTTCACCAGGGGTTTGACCTCTCAGCCTAAATTCACAAAGAGCACCTGGCAGCTCTTGACTACTGCATTATCAGTTTTTTGTATGAGCTCCGGTGCTATGCTGATGACAACCAACTCATTTCCTGGCTGTCTTGGCCACCTCTTGTCCCTCCTTTATTTCCGATAGCCTCATTGCCATTTGCTTTTGGTGTACTACCAAGGGTCTCTGTCTGAATGCCAGCAAGACTGACATCCTCCTTATCGATACACCTTCGCCATCCTTTGCCATCAATCTCTGGCCAGTCCCACTTAGGCCTCCTCCTGCTTCGACCTGCAAGGCCAAGAACCTCAGGGTCACCTTTGACTCAACACATTCCTTTTACACACACATTTGTGACATATCTTGAGATGGATTAACTTCTTGCTTCACCTCCTCAAGGGTACTGTGCCTTTCCTAACATTCTCCTACATGCTCACAATCTGCCAAGCTCTGGTTTACTCAAGGTTGGGGTACTGTGACAGTCTCTTTCAATATTCGACCTGCCTCCACACTCCACCCTCCACCACTAATCCAGTACAGGACTGCAAGACTTGTCCTTGGTCTCAAGCCCTGTGATCCTATCTTTCCAGCTCTGTAACCCCTTCATTGGCTACCAGTGGATGCAAGGATGATACTTCAGACCCTCTGCATTGTGCACAAGGATTTTTTGGGACTGGGTACAGAATACCTTCAACAATCCCTCTACCAATTCCTCCCCTCTTGAGTCCTTTTCTCCTCTACCCCACACTCCCTCAAGGTCAGTCATTAATTGAATAAATAAGGTAGGAGCAAATCTGTGTGTACAGCTGGGAGCTCACTTTTGAACAGCCAACTGGCCACGTTGAAACTTGAGGAGAAATATATCAGCTTCTGGAAGCACCTCAACACCTTACTACTTGCTCCTGCATTAGCCCCTCTTCTACCCAGCTGAACAGTTTCTTCTCTTTGCACTGTGCCCCTGCACACACTCTGTCCATCGGATCAGGTACCTGGTCACCCTGCCTCCCTGATGCACTGCCTACAGGCCTCCCATATCAATGGGTCCAGTGCGTGGACCCATACAGTCCAGCACTCTTCGTCTGCATTCATCAGATTTGCCCTGTCCAAATCATCTTGCACTTGCCACTTGCTGGCTGTACTACCACTTTTTGAATGGACATTCTATCATTGGACTTCATTTTCCTTCTTTGGTCTCCTCTGTTTGGCACGTTCCCCTTCTCCCTCTTCCTGGATCTTCAACCCTTTATCCCTTCTCCATGCACTTGCATGTTCTCAATGTCACTATGCCCAGTATGATAGTTGTTTTGAATTCCTTTTCTCCCTTGTTCCCCTCCCTTTGCTTGTTTGCGCTCTGAGCCACTTGTGTACGAGTGCAATCTTGATGAGATGTCACATCATGTCATAAGCATCCTTTGTCCTTGGTGCAGTGTGGCTCACTCTGAGTGTGATGATGGCAGTGGCTCCCCGTGCACATATGTGCACGATCATGTTCCATGTGCATTCCATGTATGCCCCTAGGTGTCCTTGACCACCTGCTCATTGTTGTATTTGTCCAGGATGATCCAAGTGTCATCTCATTTGGACAGCCATGTCATGCTCACTGTAGGTCTGTGTGTCATCACGCACGACTTTAGGCTGTGCACATCTGTATCATGCACATGGCTCCCCCTGGTACAGGCCCACTGCCTCTTTTCAACTGGTGTTGTTTTCTACATGCATGGATGTACTATGGATGGTTCCTTACCTCTCCTCCATCATGTCCACTTCTCATCGGCTGTAGTGACATTTGAATGACGAAATGCAATAGACGCACGCCTACACTGTCTGGCAATGCACAGTTCTGCGTGGAACATGCCATTGCCATGCAGTGCCTCCCTGCTATTGGCCAGAGGATTGGTGTTTCACGGAAACCATGCTACCTGGTGCATGCCATGTGCATATGATGGCTGCAATTGCCGTTACACTGCCATAATGTTTGAATATTGTCATCACTACGTACGTGTTGATGTTGTAAGTTGAAGGGCTACACATGCACTGCACTGCACACACCCACTCCTGTGCCAAGTTAAGCCCTTCAACATGCAATCATGATGGTGCTGTGTGATGTTGACATGACATGTATGTACCCATGTCCCTCCTTTCACAGTATGGAAAGGCACTAGCGTAGGTGCCTTCTATGACACATGTACTGTGCATAGTTGATGGTAGTTGAATGCTGCACATGAACATGCATGTTACATGTATCATGGTGTGTTAGGTTAGATTTCTAGCTGTGCCTATTTGTGTGTTCACACATGCTTATGCTAGGTGCCAACTATTTGTTCCCATCTCTCATTTTGGCATTGGATATATGCCTGCTAGAGGTTGTGTGTGATGCAGGTGATGTGCAACATGCAATACATGTGCTGCCTTCACATTTTGCACACATCCTTTTCTGCTTCTGGGATGGCCTTGCATTGCAATGCCACTGGATGCATGTTGGGGTTTAAGTTGCCTGTGACATGGCTGTTTCATTATATGGCTGTCAATTTTGTGAACTGTATGTGTGTGGTATGTGTTACTGACATGCATGTCCTTGTTTCTTTTCTTTATGTTGCAGGTGATGACGCACTGGTGGCAGAGGATGAAGATGTAATCCCAGACACTGTGGTCAGTTCACGTGACCAACCAAGCACCAGTGGTGGTCGTGGGGTGGCAGCCCACGAGAACCCACAGGTGCTCTAGGCCATCGTGTCCAGAGCTGACTCTGAGTCAGGCTCTGATGTATCCTCTGACCACTATGTTGAGCCGGATCTGCATCATGACGTGTTGTCGCTGGGAAGTGATCCTGTGCTGGATGATCTTCCGTCTTTGACACCTGCAGTAGGGGGCCAGGCAGTGTTGGAATGTCCGCCTGTGGTGGTTACGGGTGCATGGTCACACTCGACACCAGTTGGCCATGTTCCTGGGGCATCAGGTCGACGGAGGGATGCAGTCCTGCAGCCGTGGGTGGCACCAACCCAGCACGGCTCCTTGGGCCCAGCAGGTGTGGTGTCTGGCAACGCAGTGGCCGTTGCCCACCGGGGTCAACTGAGTGGGAGCGTTCCATGATTGCCATAGCACAGCAACAGGGGGAGCAGTTGAGATGATTGCTCAAGGTATGGAAAGTGAGACCCATTCCATCCTCCCCTCTGTAAGGCAAATGGTGCTCCAGCAGCGGGCTATGCAGTCCACGTGCCGCTCATTCAGGCTGTGTCATGAACCGCCAATTGCGTCCATTCTGGACATCGTGGTCCCTGACTCGTAGAGGACTGAATTCCGTGATCCTTCCAACATGGCCGTGTGGTGCGGAACGCAGTTTACCAGCCTTTACGCGCTACGTTCAACTTCCTACAAAACAGTCACAACCCCGCGGCTCTGCGCGTCTCAACGCTACTGCTCAGCGTACTCAGACGTGTGTTGCCGGAGTTCGCACGGGGTTTTCTTCCGAGTCCTGTTTCCCGAATCCTTGAATCCTTTTCCTTTTCTAATTCCCTTCCTTGAACTTACCCTACCGTGCCTTTTCCCTGGATCTTCTTCTGTGCTCTGGTCACAACGTTCCGTGTCCCCGATACAATTGCTTCCTGGTTCCCGGTCCTGGAAATCTGAACGCTGCTTGGCGTAGGATTGCATCCTCACGCTGGAATCCGAAGACCTGCACACGGGCCTTTACAAATCCCGGACCGTGCGAAAGAATGCATCCAAGAAAGTCGCAAGCAAGGAGAAACAGGTGAGAAGGGGAGAGACCTGTGACAGGCTGGGCATGGCGGCGTCAGACAGGGCGCGCTGGGCTGAAATAGTGGCTCTGCATGAAACACTTAATGCTCAAGCAGAGGCACACTGTGAGGCCCTGAGGGTAGAACACCACGCCCTCCGATCTACTCTAGCTAACATCATGATGGATGAGAGTAGGCGGACAGAAGACAGGATGGTACAGCTTGAAAGAACCATCTCGGCTGAACTCCATGCAAGCCGGGAGTCACTCCGTTTGTCATGTGAGGCCATGCAGGCAGAACTCCGTCTCACATGTCAGTCCCTGAAGGAGGAAGCACGTGTGACACGTGAGGTAATGCATGCTGACCTCAGTCTCATTGCCAGCCAGGGCCTGGCTTACCAGACCCTCATGCTTGCTGCCATTCAGGGGTAAAGCGCGGCTAGGCGTGGTGAGTCAACTGCGCCACATCCACCTTCTGATTTCCATCCAGAGGGGTGACGATGACAACCCATCCCCCACATAGGTCCCGCTGTGCTGGCACTGAGCCCAGTGAGTTTTTTTTTATCTCAACATCTACACATGTGGGTGTTGAGGTGCACCCTGTACCTCACCCCTCCTGGGAGCCCCTCCCGCCCCCCGGGTCATATATGGGCATTTTTGATTTTTTTCTTTTTTTTCCTGCAATTTTTTTTCCAGCATTTTTTTTCCTAAAAATATTTTAGATTTTTCATCCAAATTGTATGGTTTTGGTAAGTATGTTATCTTTTTATTTTCATTTTTCATTTTATTTTTTTCCTTTATTTTATTTCTTTTACAATGATTTCACTTTGTTTGCTTTTACGTTTTATGATTTTATTCTGGTTTTCTTACATTTTTTTAAATTTCTTTTTCTTTTTTTCATTACTCTTTTCATTTTTTTTATTTCCAATTGATTATTTGATTTAATTTGTATTTTCTTTAGAATTCTTTTTTTCAGTTATATTTTGTCTATTGTGCATACATGTGACTTTGTGGCATTGGAAGGCATCCACTGTGTGTTCCAGCTGGGCCCATTCAGGCTTGTCTTGCGTATGTGTTTTGCTTGGGGTCCTGACACATATGCTATTCCTGATTCCCTTTTCCATGGGCTCGCAAGGATGGCTCGGTGTAACAGCATATCACACATGGGCATTGGGCTTCCATCATATCTGTGGCCAGCCTGCAGTTCTACTTGTATGTACACCCCTAGTAGATATTCCAGATGGTTTCTCCAATGCATGTCTGCACTTCACTTTGATGAATATTATACTGACTGTGCATTTCATCATGTTGCTTGAGATGTTTGTTATGTATTGACTGTCTATGTTAATGCACTTCCTGCTGTAGCTGGTACCATGCACCCTTTGGCTGTGTACAACACACTGATGGTGGGAGGGGTCCATGTGCTGAGAATGTTGAATTGGGACAGTTTCCCACCAGTGATTTTGATATGCCACATGAAGGCTGCACGCTGAGTTACCCCTGTCACCACACATTTCAACAACCACCAATTCCTTGCTAGCAACCCTTTGGCCATTTTCCAGCACTGGCTGGTGTTTGGATGTGCCATTTGAGTTATGACTGCATTGTTCATGATTTGAATTTCCTGTTTGTGTCCTGGACCTGCGCCCCCCTCCCACTGTTTGCACTTGGCCCTTGTGACAATCCGGCCAACCAGGATGCTTGAGCCTGCCACCACTACCAAAAGCCCACAAAGGTGGCCCTGTCTAGACCTGTCCACATGCCTTCTTAGTCACTTGAATGCCCCCCTGTCTCCCCTGCCCCTGTCAGTGTCCCTCTGTCTCCCCCCTTCATCATCACATCCCCTACTCTCCTGCACCGTCAGGGTTCCCTCTGCCCCCTGTGTGTGCTTTCTTTCACCATCTTCCCCATTAGGCATTTGAGCTTGGCCCCCTTCTCCCTTCTCTCCTCCCTCTCCCTCTCCCTCTCCACCACCCTTTACCCTCCTCCTTGTACTCTGGCTGTCATTTTCAACCACTACGCCAATTGCCATCGGCCATGGTGATACGTAGGCGCTTGTTCTTTGCAGACATTTGCCCTTTTGCCTCCGTCCTTCCACACCCCACCTTCAACATTTTAAGTATAATTTGGCCAGCTACTTTTATCATTAGTCCCTCCACCACTGATTACAGGTCGTCTCTTCCCCCTTTCTCTTCTGTCTTTCTTCTCCCCCTCCCCAGCACTATCTTCATTCTTTGTGGACCTACCACAGTTTGTCACTTGTTTTGTTTCTCTCCTCACCTCTTCCCTCCTCTTTCCTCACTCACCTCCTTATGTGACTCCTGCACTGCGACTATTGCCGTCAGGCATAGGAATGTTGATGCTAGTTATGTCATCCAACATTTCCTCCCTAGACTCTCCCTTATTGTTCCAGGCACTTGTAATATGTATTTTGCTTTTCCAGTTCATTATCACACTGTGGACTGTTTGAAGGACATGTAAGAATGTACTGTTCTTCTCCCTTGTTCACTCCCTCATTGATGCGCTTTGATGAACTTTGTGTGTAGGTCATATTATGGATTTCTATGATTCAGTAATGGGTCACTGTCTGCCATTGCCGATGTGGGGTACTCTGTGCATGATATGTTCTGCTGGTCAATGGCTGATGCAATGTTGTGCTTTATTTTGAGGTGTCAGGGGATGGGTGTGGTTTGTCACACAGGGGGGTCCTTGGTGCTATGTTCACATGTGCTGTGTACGGGACACTGGCACTCACTTAATTTCACATGCATGTATTCTAAGCATGTCCATACGGACAAATACACTTAGGCAATGCCCCCCCAACTACATTGACATCATGCAAATGCGTGCACCCAGATTGCCTTGTCAAGTATGCTGTGTCACGACAATCCATGTTCACTTCTGAGTCATTGATCGTGTGCATGCATGACAGGGTACTATTTGGTTGAATGTCATTGTTTAAAATGATGCAGAAGGGTTTTCACCAATGCAATGCACACTCACTGTGCTGTCCAGTGTGCAGTGTTTGATATGGCAATTTGCAATTGTCCAATGTGCATGGCAACAGGTATTCTGACTTTTGTTGGTTGCACCACGGGTGGCATGCATTTGTGCCACCATTTTCATGCTGTGAGGTTTTGGTCAGTCATTTCTTCCGATTCCATGTCAGGTATAATTGTCTGGTGCCTATTTACATTTCTCACGTGGCACTTATTGACTATTGTGTCATGTGTTGTGCATATGGTTGGATGTATTGCCGTTGCATACCATGGTATGGTGTGGCAGACAGGGTTCAAGAGTGTTGGGAGGATTTGGGTGGCATACCAGTCCTTTCATGCCCTGTTTAGCAAGAGGGGTGAGGGGGATACCTTGCATGTGTTCCCTTTGGTCACATGGGATTGGTTGTGTTTAATTAGCTAGGGATGCACACAATGTGGCACTTCCGTGTACACATTCTCAGGGTGGTAAGGTAGTAGCAGTTAACTGTCCCTTTCTCATCATTGATTGTGACCTGGTATGTGTCAGGCCTGTGAGCACTCCACAGTGGTTGGAGTTTAGGTGAAAAATGTGGCCAGAAGCTGGGTACGGGCTGCCTCGCCACATGCCCTTTCCCCTCCCATGCGCAGCGGCCGTGTGTGTGGTTGGGGATGTGGGGGCACCACCATGTCCACCGGTACACCATGCCGTGTTGCAACGTTGTGCAGGACACATGCTGCCACAATGATCCTGCACACTACTGAGGGTACATATAGTAGCTGTCCACCAGAGCGGTCAAGGGAGCGGAAGCGTGACTTGAGCACTCTGAATGTGCGCTCCACTATGGCCCTGGTTGCAATATGGGCTGCGTTGTATCTTACCTGGGGTGGTGTGGTGGGGTTCGGTATGGGCGTCATCATGTAGGTGCTCAGAGGGTAGGCACTATCCCCTGGTAAGGTGATAATGGTTGTCATTAGTTGGGCTTGTGTATTTGTCTGTGTGTGACATATATGCATGTGCACAGGCATTTGTACTCACCTAGGAGCCATGTGTCACCATGCTTCCCAGCTCCCAGGACCTGGCTCAGGGCGGACATTCTGAATATGAAACTATCATGGGTGGACCCAGGATAGTTTGCATAGACAGAGGTGATGATTCCCTTGGCATCGCATACCACCTGCACGTTGATGGAATGCCAGTGCTTGCGGTTTCAATAGATGTGCTCAGTGGCCCTAGGTGGACGTAGGGCCACATGGGTGCAATCTATGGCACCAAGCACTTTGGGGAAGTGTGCCACCCTGTAGAAGTCCAGGACCATGGCCTGCCTTTCTGCAGGTGTTCTGGGCATGTATATGTGCCTGCGGACTGAGGGGCGCGAAGTGATGATTGCCAACACCTGGTATAGGCAACGTGACCTCGTGCCTGTGAGACGCCCCCCACTATGGCAGTTGTCCGTTGAAATGACCCAGTGGCCAAAAAATGCAGTACATTGAGCATCTTCTCCAAGGGGCTCAATGCTTGGGAGCACAGGGTGGGTGATATGAGTTCATCCTCCCACTCCCTGACCAGCTCTAGGATGATATGAGGTGGAAACTTATACCTGCCATAAACCTGGTCATCAGGCATCCCAAAAAGGCTGGTCCTGGGTAAAAAAATGCGGGGCCTGGCTATTCTCCTCCTCCTGCAGTGTGCCACAATCACTGCTGCGAGGAACTGGACATTCATCGTAGCTGTATATGCTTGTTTGTTGTTTGTGCACACTTTTATGCTGTGCGGGGGCGCTTCCGCCTGCTTTCGTGTGGCAGACGTAATTGTGCATGTGTTTTGACGTGTGCGGGTTTTCCCTATTCGATTCCATGAAAACGTGTAGTTCGCGTGCGTGTGGGCGTTCTGTGTACTTCCCAGCGGTACTTCCCCAGTTACGCCCTTATTTTCACGCGTTGTTCCCCATTCCACGTGTTCCGCCCCCTTTTTGATGTATGCGCTGACGTTGTGTGCATTCGGGATGTGGAAGTGACGTGTGTGCCGGTGTGCGCCACGTGTGGATTTGGCGCACATCCCGGAAAATACACGCGCAGGGCCTTCCATGAATCGCACGCGTGCGCCGGTTTTTTCACGCTTGCACCAGTAATTTCGGCGCACATTTATTCCATGAATTACCCCCATATCACTTGTAGAACCACAGAGAAGAGGACTTTACAGTTGTTCAGATACCTTGCTATAGGTGATGGTGCAGTTAGTAGCTGTATTCAGCACAAAGTTGGCATTTTGAAGGCCAGAAAAAATTGATCGATGAACAAGCAAGGAAAAAACAATACGGGTAGCATGGAGAAAGGTTTGTTGATATGTACTAAACGCAGCAGCACCGTGTGAATTTTCATGGAAAGACATGTATGCATTGCGTACAGCGGAGGTTTGTCTCCATGGCGCCCTAATGTCATAACAACGGGCATTGCATAGTTATTGCGGCTTCTGCCACATAAAGGGGTGCGTACTATGAATTATTGCCACCAGGACACTTGACTTCAGGTCGATCACGCATTGGATGAGATTGTCAGCAGATGGCGGTTGGGGAATGGTGCGTTTCGCAGATATTAATTTCACGAAATGTAAGTTAAGATCCACTGAAAGAAAAACATTTCATACAGCGATATATGGTGCGGTGCAGATGCTTTTGCGACTGATTGATTTTAACGTGGGAGTGCACCCTTCGTTTAAGTGATAATGCAAATCGATGGGACTATTTATTTTATTTATTTAATGTGATACAGTTCAATAGATCTTTCCACACATAACAACATAAAAATTGCAATAAATATTTTAAAACATAGAAATATACAAGTATACCAATAATACTGTGCAATGCAATGGAGATATATCAACAATTACTACAAAACGTTCTAAAGTCACTAAAATCAATAATCAGTTCATTTCACCATAGCAACCTTTGCACACAATCAACCATTTTCTATGAAGTTCAAGATGTACAGCAGTGCTTTTAGAATTAAGGCAAAAGTACCAGAAGGCTGGTTCTTTAATGGAGTCCATATTATGAACAAAGGCGACACATTCTAATATACATAACGGCGAAAAGACGCATAGCCATGGGATGTGGAAAAGCCCCAGAAGTTTGCACGAGGCTCAGTGGTGGGGAGATCTTACGAAGTGGATAGCCGCCGAAACTGCAGCATGGGAAAACGCAATTCAAGCACAGAGGCTGGACTACAGCGAGGAACTGCACCGTTGGGTAGCGTTAACAGTGCCACTGCTCCATCCCAGGGTGTCAGATGGCGCCTCAGACAGCACGGATAGCCCTGGCCAGAGAACCGACTCGATAAGGACTGAGGAACCAACCGTGGTCTGGGGAGGGGGAGGGAAGGATGGGATGGGAGGGAGATTGGATTTGGGACGAATTATATTGCATTGATAAATGATAATGGTTTGTTTATATTGTTAAAACCAATAAAGAAATTTAAAAAAAAAAAAGGCGACACATAAAATTGGTCCCTAGTCGATTGCACTCAGTCAGCACATGTTTGGCTGTTTCCATTATGCTGTTCACTTTACAATTACGACAAGCTCTGTTATCTGATGGAAAGTTAAATGCTGGACCAATTGTGCGTAGCAAAAATACAAATTTGTGTAAAAATGGAGAACATAATAAAAGATAGGGTTGAGCCTTTTGTGCTCTATAATTGAGTATATAAGGAACGTGGGTTTATTTTTTCAGTTTAGCTAGAGGATCGAAATACCAACTTCAGTCCCATTTTTCTGTTTTTATTACAAGTGATCTCTTTAAGTCATAGAA
Organism: Ambystoma mexicanum; assembly: GCF_040938575.1. Taxonomy (NCBI): domain Eukaryota; kingdom Metazoa; phylum Chordata; class Amphibia; order Caudata; family Ambystomatidae; genus Ambystoma; species Ambystoma mexicanum. Next base: position 1,418,600,080 of record NC_090937.1, read on the forward strand.
AGCCACATCCCAATCGATTATCTTATCATTTTCAAAAACACATTTAGTATGAGCATCACACCCATGAGATCGAAATTCAATTCCTAAAGAGGACAACAAAGGGCATCTCGTGGCACTTAATGTCTTAATATAAAGTAGTCCTCGCTTCAACAATACACTAGCTTCCAAGGAGATGAGACCGAGTTCTAATCTCAAAATCTCCATTGGAACACATTGAGGCAAGCCTAAGACTCTCCTCCAAAAGCTACCCTCAATGGCCAGTTGCCAAGTAAGATCGTGGTGCAAAGTCAGGCTCTCAAGTCCATAGAGGATTGCTGGACAGAAGCATTGTATGTACAACCGGATGGTGCTCTCCAGACTAAAGCCTCCCATCCGTTGTGTAAATGTACTAGTTAACATTGTTCATTGGGACGTTTTTCGTTTCTGTGTGGCGATACATTAATCATATGCATGTTGAATGTTCATTTCAACACGCATATGGACAGTCCCACAGAAAAGAGCATAATCTGCATTTTACTCCGGTTAATAACAAGGTGGGTCGGGCGAATCGGAAGTGCCCCAGCCGCACCAAAGTCACGCCAAAGTCTGGCCCATCTGCGCGCATCCACGCTTCAGACAGGCTCATATATCAGGAGGATCAGCTGTGTTGGAGATTGATTGTTGGAGAAGCCCGAGTGGTGAAAAGGGACAGCTGTTGTCTGCTGTGCGGCTGCTACCTTTGGAAAAGACTTTGTTCGTGTAAAGAACTGGGAAACACTTGCCTTGTGGACAGGAGGAGGATTGAAAACACCCGCTCCAAATTGCGTAAGACTCCCAGCTCAGCTGCGAGCAGTTTGAGGTGAGCGGCATCCCCCTGCAACACGTGACCCGCGTCACGTGACTTTCGGAAGCCACTCCCCCTACTTCATCCTCATAAGCAGAACAGCTCGACCCTTGCAGCGAGAAGCCCGAGTGGTGAAAAGGGCGAGCTGTTGTCTGCTGTTTGCGGCTGGAGGCGGCTAAAAGGCTAGGTAAGATACTAATTTCATATAACGTTTGGTACTTTAAAGTGACTACTTGTTCATAAACTTAATTCGAAAAAGATGGATAATGCAAAACCTCGTACAAGACTCCAAGAAAAACTGGAAGAAACGTTAGCATTGAATGACAAAGGCAGAGTACAGTATTAAACCTCAACTAATTAACACGCATATAGAGGAGAAACCAAGACCAACTAAAATCAAAGCAAATACTGTATTGAAACACGACCTAAAACACACCAGCAGTGACTCAACACAGAAAATCTCGCTTACTATAGAGGACACTGTAAATACTGAGACACATTATCCAAACAGAACCTTGACAGATCTGGTATACCCTTTAACAGTTGAAATTATAAATCAACAGAAGCCAACAGATGCCATTCTGGCTCATGTCGAAGAGACTCCAACCCAAGGTGATGCGGAGCCCAATCAACTACAAAAAATAAGATCAGATGATTCTTGCTTTACACCATCCTTAAAAGAGAGAGCATGGATTGCTAAACAACAGTGGCAGACAACATATCGTCCGACTCACTCTCTTTGTCATAACAATATACAGTCTCTCCCCTTTAGGATAGCACGATTGTCACTGGATATAACAGAGATAGATGCTCTAATGGATTGTCAAGACAAAAGACAAGAGGTATTTAATGGAAAAGGTTCAACTGTCCTTACGAAACAAATAAATACCTCTAAGCCAAATAACCACAAAGACAGTAAAACAACAGTAAAAACATGTACGAATGAAGTAAACGGCTATGTGAAAAATCAAAAATCTGAGACTGAGGAATCCACATCGATAAGTATGCACTCAGACGGCATAAGGGACTTGATTAATTCTCCATTGAGAATACCTACCACAATGTTGGACTTGCAAAACACTTTTACTGCAGTTTTGTCAAATGCAACGATTCCATTCTTGAAAATACAGGAGTCAATGGTCGATGCTACAAAAGATCAAGCAACGCTATTAGCGTTGATCATGACAAAACAATCCCACTTTGAATCTCTAACAAATAGCTTACAAGAAAGAATGAAATACGAGGCAGAAACGTCGAGGACATGGCAATCACGCTTAGCAGACATGGCAAGAGTGGAGCATATTGAAAAACAGAATCTAATGGAAACAGTGTCAACTATAACAAAAAGACTAATAGACGAAAAAGCAGAAAAACATTCACAAATAACACCTCATCTTAACATATTAACACAAGAAACTCAAACTGAAATAAAAGGTTGCCCAAATAAAAATAACATTGATTAAACAACACAGTGGCCCTCATTAGGACCCTGGCGGAGAGGGGTTTACGCCAGCGTAATGCATGGCGTACCTCTCCGCCAGACTACGACATTCCGTAGCGCCATGGAGATTTTTACGCCTGCTTTTTGCAGGCGGAAAAATCCATGGCGCTACGGGACTCGTTGTTAATTACGCCACCGTAATTTACGGTGGCGTAATTGACGCCTTCCCCACTCCCATTATACCCTATGGGGCAAAAATGGGAATGGGGAAGGGTAAATGGGGATTGGAGACTTACCGCCCCGCCAACCTCGGAATGGGGCGGTAAGTCCGCCAACCCCCATGGCGGTATTGGCAGCTCTGCGCCATGGTCCATGGTGCAAATTGCACCATGGACCTCCGCCAGGGTCGTAATGAGGGCCAGTATGAGTTGCAACCATTGATGATCGAAATAAACTCACAGCTAAAACCAATTACAATAGATACTAATGAATCTCCAACGTGCACACCCTTTGACATATTTGATCTTACAAAACGTGGATCAATAGGACAGGATAACCTGACAAAACCAACTCACAAAAAAGCGACTAAAAAATCGCAAACGGGTTCCCGTGCATTATTGGGAAATATACAAAGGGTGCAAAAATCAATAAATGACAAAGTACCACAAACTAAGCAGACTAGTGCAACGAAACATACAGATCTAAACAAGCATCAAAGGAACCATTGGACGACCTATTAATTGAGATCAACCGTCATAACAACAAGCAGACAACAAGCCAGGGCTCAGCTACAATTGGACACTATAAGAACTTGAAAATAAGTTCAGTAATAGCAATAGAGCCTCCAATAATTGGGGATTCATCAGAAGATACCTCTATCATTGCCAATGATCAAGAGGAGGAGTTGATTGTTATCGACGAGTATAATGACTCAATATTGTCCTCAACGACAAACTTGCAGGAATCGACAATCCAAGGGGGAAATGAATCCTTCAATTATTCTGCGGTTTCGAGCGATGAAACATGGTCCTCTGCAGGAACAGCACAGAATTCAAAAAACGACAATAAGCAGAGCCTTACCCGAGATTCTCCCATTATGAGACCTAAGTTTCAGAATCCTTTGAATAGTACGTATGCCTATAGAGTGGGCTCTTTCAACTATCGCCAAATTCAGAAGATCTGGTGACTTAAACAGATCCAACATTCTCCGACTGTTGAAAGCAATCCCACAACTGGGAGATATAAAAACGAACGACATCGAAGTAATCATCTTTCCAAATAAGAAACACATGGAGGAAGCCCACATTGGCTTCTACTCAGAAGAAATCATACACTGGCCCTCATTACGACCCTGGCGGAAAGCGACTGACCGGAGCGCCACAGCGTAAATAGCGTTTCCGCCATTGCACGAAGGAGCAAAGTGCGGCCCATTCCGACCCATCGGGCACGAGCACCACGGCATGGCGGAAGTGCAAAGTCCGCGATGGCGGAAATGACCCCAAAACGGCCCACACCGCCGCCGTACGGCGCCCTAGGTGCAATACCGCCACCCCACTTAGCGGTCACCGCAGTGTGCGCCTACCGGAAAGTACGGTGGCCGGAAATATACGGAAACGGAAGTTAAAACATGGGGCCGGAACGGGAAACATCCCGGCGTACACCTATAAATACACTAAAACCACACAACCACTAAAATCACTACCCTGAAACACACCCCAACCCGTCAACCACCCTAGCGAAACCAAGAAAAATGGGAAAAGTAGCGAAGAAAGCGTGCGACCGCAAGCGGCAGGTCCACTTCTCCCGTGAGGAACTCACCGTGCTAACAGAGACCCTCCAGGAGAATGCTGCCGTCGTCTTCTGCACGCAAATGACCAGGACGGCACTTGCAAACAAGAAGGCCATATGGGCTCTGGTGGCACAGCGGGTAAGTGCGGTGGGGACCGCACCCCGCACCCCACAGCAATGCCGCAAGCGATGGGACGACCTGCGGATACGCGTCCGCAGCATACTCTCTGCCAACCGCAACATTGCCACAGCCACCGGGGGAGGTCCTGAATCACCCATCAAGTTGACCCCCTGGGAAGAAATCTGTGCCTCCACCATCGGAATGGAGAGCATAGAGGGAGTCGGAGGGATGGAGAAAGGAGTGCAGACATCCGAAGATTCAGGTAGGTGGGCCAGATAAAACAATGCCAAATCCACACAGTCCATCCATGTGAAGTACCATGCGTCCACATAGTGCAACAGAAACACATGTCCAGGAGAACGCCCACACACATCGGCCTGATAGCGCACGTTAAAACCCACAATAAATACATAAATATTTAAAAACCCCAAATACACGCACTACACGTGCAGCAGGCACACCCTAACTGCAGGCTGCCAAACAACTGCACCCTCACTCCACACACAAATCAAAGCACCTCCAAGGCCCCGACCCAAATCACCCTCAGGTACCACCCCAATGCATGTGATACAATGCCATTCCAATTCCCACAGACCCATCAATAACCCTCGCCCTCCTTTATTCCACCACAGGGTCCGATCCAAACGACGAGCTACAGGACACCCCTACCAGCACACCTGCAAAGAGGGCCAAGACCAACGGCCAGAGACCCTCCACCTCAGCTGCACGCATCAAGACACGGCAGCAGCACTAATCAGGTGGCAGCACAGAGGAGGGAACATCAACAGGCACCCCAGCAGCCAGCATGCCCACAACACCACCACCACAGGTCCCCCCAATGGATGCCACAGAAGGCACTGCCTCTGGTGGCAGCAGCACCATAGGTGACACCCCATTGATGGCAGCATGCTCGGACACAGAAAACGGGGATGCCGAAGTCAGATCCATCCATGACCTGTCCCAATCCCCCTGTCTGTCCCATCCCGTACAACATGAGGATACCACGCAGGGGCACCCACAAGACGACGACTGGCCATCCCCCACAAGCCCTGTGGCAAGGCAACATGAGGACAACAGCCCCTCTGTGACACCCCCGCAAATGGCCATGGCCCAGCAGAGGCAACAGTCCCTCGACCAGTTGATCGAACAACAGCAGCAACTGGCCACGCTCCTCAAGGACCATGCCGATGAATGTGGGGGCACTAAGGCAGACATAGAAACATCAACTGAGACACTTAGGGCACAAATCGAGAGTAGCACCGAGAGCCTGAGAGTCCAAATGGAGAGTAGCACCGAGAGCCTGAGAGTCCAAATGGAGAGTAGCACCAAGAGCCTGAGAGTCCAAATGGAGAGTAGCACCGAGAGCCTCAGGGGGGAACTGCATGCGACGGCCAAGGACGTATGTGCCGAACTTGCCGCAGTGCGCCGTGTGCTCACTGAGCTCTCGCAAACCCTTAGGGACATGCATGGACGTGAGCAGGCAGACACATCATCCGTTGCAAGTTCCGTCCAGGGCAGCCCCCAACGTAGATCTGGGAGGAACCTGCGCTCCACAGGCAGGGGTGCCCCTGATACCCGCAGAGGGGGCATGCAATAGCGACAGCCCACTGACAATGAGCATCTTTGGACACTGGTGTTCGGGGGGGAGGTAGGAGGGTGGAGGGGGTGTGTTGGGCTCACTTGGGTGGCGGGTCGATAGGGTGTTCAACATGACATCACATATGCCATTAAAAGTGCACGATCAACCAATGAGATGTGTGGACATTGATCTTTGTGTACTAGGCCATCATAGGCGTACAGTCCATGTTGTGCATGTCCCAGACACACGCAGTGCCACGAGTCCCGTGTCCATGTATCAGCCACCAGGCGTGAGTGCTAGAAGCATACATCAATGAGATGCTGACGAATGTCACGGGCCTCCGGTGCCTCGCAGACTCCATGAGGTGCTGCCACATCCCCACCCTCATCATGACCATCTTCAGGTGCTTGCAGTTCTGCGTCAGGGGGCATGGGCACATTTCTACGTACGCACATGTTGTGGAGCATGACACATGCCATCACCATCTTTGCAACCTTCTCATGGCGGTACAGGAGTGCCCCGCCAGACCTGCTGAGGCAGCGGAAACGGCCCTTCAGTAGGCCGAATGCCTGTTCTATGACTACACGGGTACGTGAGTGGGCATGGTTGTAGTCCTCCTCATGCTGGTCCCGTGGGTTCCGGACTGGTGTGAGGAGCCATCTCTTCAGTGGATATCCAGCATCACCTGTATGTGGACGAGAAACGTATGATGTGGAATGCCATTGATACGTACGCACACCCCCCCCCCTTCCTGCCAGGTCATTGGCAATTCACATACCCCACATCATCATGCATGTAATGAGACTCACCGAGTAGCCAGGATCTGTTCCCTGCGTGTCGCTCCATGTAGCGTGGTATTGTAGAGTTCCTCAAGACCATAGAATCATGGGTTGATCCAGGGAATCGGGCACAACAATGTGTAATGATCCTGTTGGAGTCACACACCATTTGTACATTCAGGGAATGAAATTGTTTTCGGTTGCGGTACTGGGCCTCCATGGCATGTGGGACGACCAATTCAACATGGGTGCAGTCGATGGCACCAATGCAACCCGGTATGCCGGCAAGTGCATGGAATCCCACTTTCGTGTTTGTAATTTCCTGCTCCGAGCGTGGTAGGGAGATGTAGTCGTCTGCGTGCTGCAGGAGGGCATCGAGCACTTGCAATAGTGTCCGTGAGAACAGTGGCTGAGAAATGCCATGCAACTGTCCGACTGTGTGCTGGTAGGTGCCTGTGGCCAGGAAGTGGAGTACAGACACCACCTTCAGTAGGGGTGGGATGGCGGTTGGGCTATCTATCATGCTGACAAGGTCAGCCTGTGTCATGTCCACAATGGCGGCTATGGTGTCCCGGTCCAGACGGTAGAGGGTGTGGATCTGCTCATCAGTGAGGTTGAACGGATGGGCTCGGAGGCGTGGTATTGCGGGCTGCCTGCGTGGTGGTAGTGCTGGTGGGCCTTGCTGGCCCTGCCTTGGCCTCCTCCTCCTCCTGCGTCTCCTCGTGCGGCTGGTTGTAGTTGGTGTTCGTCTTCTTCTTGGAGTTGGAGCACTTGCAGTGCTATCAGGTCCCCCAGGGCCAACATCGCGAGTCCTGCCGGTAGCATTTCGGTGTGGTTGTGGGAGGAGACTGGCTGTGCAATTTATGTGTTTTCAGGCTGTATGGCCTCCACCTGTGGTGATTCATTCCACCTGTGCAAACTGCTCTCCCCTTTGGCCGAGCACGTCACGCGCACAACGCTGCAATTCGGGGAATGGTATCTTGCTATTGCTATCATGTATTTGTACCCGATGGCCGTGTAAGATTGGATTGATATGTTCATTCTGCTGTGGTCCCATTGTTTCCCATACTATCTGTGCAGTCGCGAACAGACTTGTGAAGGGTCAGTGGAACGTAGTACTCGAGTAACGGTGGGCCCTCATGCATCACTGTACCGAGTTGCAACGACGGGCGGGGCGTCCCATTCGTGGGTGAAGGCAGTTGCCATTTTCACACACAGCCGCACTCGATGGAATAATTAGTGATTTCAAACGGCCACAGATGCCTTTCCGACGTGGTGTTGCAAATGAGGAATTCGAAGGGCGGCGCTTTCGGTTTCCAGCTAGCGGCGAGGAGATGCCCACAGGTCTGACTGCAAATATAACGTTCTATTGTTCAATGTCCTTGAGACAGGGCCCATGGCGAGGGAGCAATGATTGATATGAATAGTTTGGGATGCGCAATAGCTACGTGGGCGATGAGGCCGGCCGTTCCCAAATACATGTTACTTCACAACACTGGAATTACGGGCTGGGGCACTGTGGATTTTGCAGGCTGCATAACGCACAGACTCAATGGATGTTTCTAATGTTATGTGAGTAATTATTCAGGCGTTTTGATCCCGGGATGAGGGAATGATGAATGGATGCATGGGCAGGTGATTTGATACAGAGTTTGCCATGTACAGGGCTTCTTGGGATCTATCCGCCTCCCCTACGCTATGTGATGCAGGGCTGCCATAGTGGGACCATCGTCTATCTGGCCTTGTTGAGCCCTCCCTGTCTCGAGGCGCACTCAGACACTTGTGTCCATGCACGTTAACATTCCCATCTGATGGATTCTGTTTTGACAGACGCATGCACAGGTACACTCGTTTGTGATGGTGTTTGCACCTCGATATAGATGTTTATGAGTCGCAAGTGGTTTTGGGGTGGTGATGATCCTTTTGAGTGGGCTAGCATGCATATGGCTGTGGATTTCGTGTGATCATTGAAGTGAGTTGTTCGAATGTGGTTCTGATGGCCATTCTGTTCTTTTTCTTTTCTTTTGGTTGACAGGTATCTCCTCCCCTTTTGCCACTGCCATCTGTATGCCACTCCTGCAGATGGATTTTACTCCCGACACCTGCTGCTTCGTGTTAATCAGTGGAGCAGCATTACGATCTTATGGGACGATCGCCAATGGCCCACATGCCCTTACGCAGTACTGGTGGCTCGGAGCAACATTTCGGCCTTTCAGCTGGACTAGTGCCTCCCCATTGGGACGGCCCTGCGGTTCTATGCGCTTCCATGTTGCCTTTTCGTACGTGAATGTGGCTCTGTGTACCATGGGGGAACAGGGCGACACACAAGTAGTGGCTGGTCATTTCTTGCGGATGCAGCCCACAATGGTGATTAGTGTTTTGGAGTTCATGGCCTGATGGCTGTATGGGCTTGGTGACTTTGATGTGCATAAATTTCTATTCTGATTTGGCCCGTGTAGCGTTTTTCTTTGCAAGTGATGTGGCATATGCCTATTTGGGGGGCGGTGTATTGTGAGGAGATCTGCATTGGGTTCCAGCTTCGGGGTTTAGTTGCGTGGTACTGTACTGGGCACGTTTGCCTACTAAGCCCGTGAGGTCAGGGATGGGGGCTGCCTATATGACAGTTTGAATGTTGTCATGCTCAGGGGCGGGGGATTGGGTTTTGTGTAACAGATGCCGGTCAGCCAGGTGGACTGGTGGAATGATGTGATTATCGGAATATTGCTGGTCACAGGTGCCTGTGTTTGCGTGCGTTTCTTGGTGGGGGACTGTGGTCATGTCCATTGGGATTGCTTCTGTATTCGTGCCATCTGTGCCCTGCAGCTCCCATTGGCCCCTCTTGTGTTTCTTTTGTTCGTTGGCATGCATGGGTGACTTGTACATTTCAATGGTTGCATTGTGACTTCATTGCACCTACGGGGGGTTGTACTTTGTGGGCAGGGAGCGGTGTACAGGCACTCAGTGGGGCCGTTTACGGTTGATTCGCGATGCCGTACTTCTCGCCATGGCGGAATGGTACATTACGCCATGCCTGATGGCGTTAGGTACATGTCCGCTAGGGTCGGAATTGGCGTACCGTTGCACCATGGTGGTGTTTGCGGTTTGGCATGGCGCGCGCGCGCGTGCTTGGTGCAGTTAGCGTTGGCGTTCACTACGGTGTCGCTAATGGCTTCGTACTTTGCGGTGACGGGTCATAGTCGCACCGAGCGCTATTCGATGGCGGTATTGCATTTCCGCCATCGTTTTTCGATTTCCGCCAGGGTCGTAATGAGGGCCACTGTGTCTTAGCAGCAAACAATCTATTAAAAAAACTTGGTTTCAAGACAGAAGAAATATACGTAACCAGACTGATGGCTAGCAAAAAATCTACGAATATTACACTTCTCGACCAAAGGCTGAAAATTAACAAAAAGAATGAGCTAAATCAAAATAACACCCGAAGTAATCGTTCGAATACTCCAACGCAAGCAAATGTAGCAGAAAAAAGTCAACAATTCCAGACAACCAAAGAAAACATACCTATAACAACCAAAGGACAAATTAAACGAGGCACATAAAATATCCTTAATGTCCTGGAACACAAGGGGTTACAAACATCTCTTGAGAAACCAATCCACAATGTTAGCAAAACCAGAAATAATCTGCCTACAAGAGACCTGGTTAACCGAGGAGATCCTATGTGAAGGTTATATAACCTGGTTGAACCCTGCAATACCGTCGAAGACAGGCAGACCGTCTTCAGGAATGTTAATTCTGATGCAAATAAATGTGACATGGTCTATAACCGCTAGAATGAACATCAATCCTTGGTGTCAATATATTACCATTAGCATGCCAGCATGCAATCCCGAACACAATGATAAGAACAAGACACGCAGAATGGAACATAGGAGTATCTCAATCTTTAACATTTACTGGAACCCGCTTGCAATCAATGACAATCAGTTAATCGATGCTGTATGTGAAGAAATTGATTCCATCATACAAGCTAACAATCGAAATGAATTTATCATAGCTGGTGATTTCAATATGCATCTGTTTGATAAAGAGGGTAATAAATACATGTTACAAGAAATGTCACCACGGGCAAGGAAATGGATGAAAGAGCTAAGAATTCGCAATATTTCCTTAACCAAACAATCAATGAATGCAAAGGGGATACCATGCCCAACTTGGACACGACAAACTTCCACCTCAGTAATCGACTACATATTTGCATCTGACACTTTACAACAATTTCTATCCGGAACCAATAACTTCCCAAGCGAAGAAAGTGATCACCATCAAATCTCAATCTCATGGCTTGCTCACAAAACTACTTATAACCAAATAGATTTACCTGAACTAGAAGTATACAACGGGCTGAATAAACTAAGAATAAGAAACCATCAAACCAGGGAAATACTTTCAATTTTTCAAGTGGCCTCTCGGGAAGATCAAGAAAAACTGCACTATGGATGGATATTAGAAAAATATAAGTATCCACAAACAAAATCAAAGAGTACTTCCAAAATGTCTCACAGCCATCAATATAATCAAAGAATCAAACAAGAAAAACAAGATCACCAAAAGAGAATACGGCACTTGAAAGCAAAGAAGGATCCAGACCTCAAAAAACAGATACAAAAAGAAAAACAAAGATACTCTAATTTTCTAAAGAGCAACAAGGCGATGATGAAACAAAATGATGCTGAAACAATCTTGAGTGCTTTACAAAACAAAAACACAAAAAATCTGTGGTCAATGATGAATGATAAACCTACCCAACAAACTTTAATACAAGAAGTCGAGCCACACACATGGGTAAATCATTATCAAGAAATATACAACAGCAAAACATCAATTTTGACTACAAACGGAGAAAATGATGAGTGTACTTGGAAATTTGACTGGGACATCGAGGATATAACAAACAATATCAAATCCTTGAACTCGTCACGAGCCCCTGGCCCGGATGGGCTTTCAAATGCAGTCCTCAAAGCAACACCAGAAGTATGGGCTAAATTTTTCTTTCATCTGTTGGAACTTATAGTGAAAAGACAAGAAATCCCTCACACTTGGACAGTTGCAATCTTGATCCCAATCTACAAAACAGGAGACCGAAAGACGCCAAGCAAGTACAGACCTATAGCCCTTCTAGACCCATTGGGAAAACTATTTGCAAGCTACCTACAACAACAATTGAACATCTGGGCAGCAAGGAATGGAAAACATGCAAAAAGGCAAACTGGATTTGTGACAAAAATTGGAACAAACATAAACTTACTGTTACTGAATATGATAAAAGTAGAAGCAAGTATCAAAAACCAACAGGTATATGCCTTGTTCATAGACTTGAAAATGGCATTTTTTTCAGTAAACAGACAGAAGCTCTGGAGCAAAATAACAGCATGGGGTTGCCCCACTTACATCTTAAACCCAATCATCCAATTATACTCAAATACCTCGATTCGAGTTCGACTGACAAATGCTGGTTTGGTCACAGAAGCCATTCCTACTTGGAATGGGTTGAAACAAGGCTGCCCATTAGCTGCTTGTTTATATAACCAGCACACTAACGATTTTGAAGAACAGATTGAAAACACGAAAGCAAATCCCCCAAGAATTAACAACGAATCGATTCATGCACTAATCTATGCTGATGACATTATTATACTAGATAAAACGACATCCGGACTACAAGAATCTTTGAATAAAACACAAGATTACATGTATGCAAATTATCTCCAAATCAATACGTGTAAAACAAAGATCATGAAACTTATCAGTCAGAAGCGGAAAAAACAACATCCCATAAAATTTTTGCATGATAATAAAGAAATTATGATCACAAAGACAATAAAATATCTGGGTGCTCTCATAAATCCTTCAAACAATGAAAAAGAATGGTACGAAAACATCGAAGAAAAGGCTAGATCCTTGGCCAGACAAGGTAGATTCTTTCATTTAAAGTATGGTGCATACTCAGCGTAGGCCACAATGTTACTATACAGGCAAAAGGTCGTCCCAATCATAACCTATGCTAGTGAATCCTTAATCAATGAGAAGATCATTAACTGGTCCGTCCTAGAAGGTCTATATTGGCCGAAAACGTTGGCTCTCCCCAAATCATTTCCGATTGCTAGGATCCGTTTTGAATTAGGTTTACAATCAATTGAATCTATAGTCACATGGAAACAGATGGACCTTTATAGAAAAATCATTTCGGATGATCTGATTCAATCACTGGAAATATTAAAAAGAAAAGAACAAGCATTTCAAACAACAGCTCTTTCGAAATGGACAACAACAATAAAAAGAAAAATGCAAGCGGAAGAAATCACAGAAGAAATGTTGACAAAGAGACCCCAGCAAGCGAAAAGAAAACTAAAAACGAATGACTGGATAAAAACAATAGACAAACAAAAATTCTATAAGCAATTTCTTAAATGTGACACAGAAGTCAGAGCCTTAAATGAACTACCAGAATACCTAAGTCATTTTCCGGATAAGACGATTTGTGATTTATTTTTAAGATTTCGACTGAATATACTACCAACCAGGCACTATCTAGCTACATTTGATAAAACTGGGTCTACCTCTGTGAACTGTAGATTTTGTAAAGAACTGCAAACACCAGAAACTTTATTCCATCTAATTATGGTGTGTCTGATGTTGAAAGAAAAAAGAGAACTATTTGGAAGCTTCTTTAGAATTTCGAATAAAGCAATGATGACAGAAGAAAGATGGGCTAATCTTCTAAGAGGAAATGATCAGTGGCTAATAATTACAATAATCAAATTCTGGACTGAGATTATAAAATGAGTAGGAATACACAGAGCAAAGGAACATTTTTTTCTCTTTTGTTTTTCATTCTTTTTAAAAAAATATGAAAGTGAAAAAGAATTTAATGTAAAGTTTGTAAAATCAAACCAAACATTTTAATAAAAATAAAAATAAAATAAAAAGGTGGGTCTCCTCAGCCTACTTCCACAATTCTCTAACTGACCTGGCAAGGCCAAGAGAAAGTATGATTGAGAATCACCAAGTCATCTGCAAAAGACAGGCAAGCAACATGTTGGGAGTCAACCTTTAGAGGACAATTAGAGATAATTCTCAAACAGGAAGGCAGATCTGCTAAATATAAATTAAAAAGCAAGGGTACCAGAAAAGCACCCCTGCTTCACCCACCTAAAAGTAGGGACAGAAGGCATCATTCTGAGTTTGGCGGTAAATCCGCTGTGTTACCGTGATGCCGGTCCCACGGTTTCCGGCACCCTGTAGCGCCAGAATCAATGGGCAATTACACTTTGTCTGCTGTGCACCTTTTGGCATGCCAGAAACGGTCACACCTGCGTCACAGTAACAACGGACAAAAGGCCATATGCCGGCCGCACCGCCATCCAGGGTGCTGGTGCCCCTGTTTCCGGCATTAACATGCCAGACACAGCAGCACCAGAAAGAGCGGCAACCGCTAATACCATGATCAGAAACACTGTGACCGGAAATTACATGCTCGGCAGAATAGGAAACTGGCCGGTGCAATCATCAAAATCACAATCCACTGTACTCCGAGGGTCCCAGCACCAATCCATCCATCCAATCCATCCATCCTGACTTCAGAAATAAATCCCAAATAAATCCTGACTTCAGAAATAAATCCCAAGGCATGCATCTTGCATCCCGTAGACCCGTCAGTGCAAACCATGCTTCACAGAGGCAGAGCTGAACATGTTGACCAACACCATAGTGGAGTGTTTTCTACAGACCAGCTCTGCCGAACCCAGTAGCGGAGTAGCGGAGGAAAGAAATATGGCAGGAGGTGACACAAAAGGTGTCTGCGGGGGACAGGGGGTGGCACATGCACAGTGAAGGACTGCCACAAGAGGTGGGAAAACCTCCGCTTGAGGGTCAGCAACCTCCTGTCTGCACACAGCAGACAGTGCATGGCAACAGGTGGTGGAACATCCTCCCCAATCTGGCTCCTGCCGTGGGAGGAGAAGTGCATCAGTGTGCTGTACATGGAGGGAATTGAAGGAGTGAGTGCTGCAGAGGCCAGAGCCGGAACACCGCTTGAGGGCGCTGAGTACATGAAGCCACACTATCAATAACACACATGACTGCCAGGCAGCCTCCCCTTGCCACTGTGCAGTACACGCCCCACATTCCCAGTGCATGCAACCACATCGGTCTGGGGACAGCACCAGCTCCTGTGGCCTGTGATGTCAGTCACTGTGAAATCCCAGTCCAGCCACGTGCAAAGGCACACATGAAACAATGCCCGTGATCGCACTTAAGCACTGTCCTGGTCTGCAACCATCAGCATGCACAAACCATGTGCAGCAGCCCTCTACTGCGTCCCATGCCAATGCACAACACCCACCGCATATTTGCTGGTACACATGGGCCAACACAATGGACATGTCACCCCAACAGTAACCACCCACCCCTGCCCACTCTTCCCTCTCCACCGTAGTGTGACAGGACTGAAATGGCAATTGCACAGTTCCCATCCCCCACAGCCAGCAGTAGCCCTGCCTCCCCTCCGCAACATGTCCAAATGGTGGCAAACAAGACTCATGACCGGTCCTCCATGCCGGACACATACCCGAACACATGACAGTCCACCTCACTGTGTCACCTGCGCACTGTATCACACCCACACCCTGCAGACACACTCACACACCAGGATAAAAACCCATGACACTGTTGTGGGCATATACCCAGGCCCCCTGACAATGATATGTGCGTGAAATCCATGATGAACACTCCACAGGCACCCTGTGCAGCCAAGTCAACATGCATGCCCCCCAGACACAGACACAAAGCACCCTGTCACCACGTACTGCATGTGTGCACGCCGTGCCACAACTGCCACCACTGCCACCACAACCATGCCTGCCCTCACCTGCATCAACACATGGCCACCCTCCCATTGAATGGCAAGGGCATGGACCTTCATGTCCATGCCAGACGTTCCCCAAGCCTCCATTCACATGTTGCACCTGCAACTGGGTCACCCGTCAACTTACCCCGCCCCCGCCCTCTCGACACTCCCGCTTCACATCCCAACACCCCACTTTCTGGACAGATCCGCATGCCACCGTACACAGCAGATGCACGGTCACCACCCCAGTAGTTCCAGTAGAGATGTGTTGCATGTGCCAACATCCCAGACCTTGCAGCTGAGGCCACACAACACATGCATGCGTGCACCATGCCATGTACCACAGCATGTCCCCTCAACAGCATGCCACACGATGAACAAATTGCATGTCTCATGGCAATTGGAAGCCACACTGGTCCCTAACATTATGCCTTTCTTGCACACTCAGGCACATCATCTGACAGCGATGTAGGCTGACCAGGCACCTCAAGGGGCACCAGACGTGGAAGGCGGTCAACTCAACGCACCACCACCCAGGAAACGGCAGCACCCACTGTGGCTGTCATTGTTGCCCCGCCATACCGGCAGCACCTGCAGTGGTCACAACTACTGCCCCTAGCATCCCGGCAATACCTGTAGTGGTCACAACTGCTGCCCCCACCACCCCAGCAGCTCCTACAGCCCCTGCCATGGTGCAATTGCCTACAAGAGGGACAGCAGGAGGGCGGCGATTTCACCAACCCCTACAACCTTTGTCATATGCACCTGACACCAGCGATGATGAATTGGCTGATGATGCTAGTGAAAACAGGGGGGGACACCTCAGATAACACTGCATATGAGCAACCAGAATTCAGCCCCATCAATCTGCACAGCCCCCCACGCCCGCCTGTCCCTAGTGTCCGCGACATGGACGGCAGCCTGCGCAGCATTGACGAATGGCGGAAAGGGTTATCAGCCCTGGTGCAAGAGCACCTGCAGGAGTCCCGCATGATGCGGGGGAGGCGAACCTGCTCTGCACTGAGACCCAGCTCATGCGGGAAAGTGTGCAGGGCACTGGGCGTTGCAGTTCACGTGTCCTCCAACGTGCGGCTTTGGCCATAGTACACCTGGCCAGGAGGGTCCATGAGGGAAACAGCATTATGTCGGCCATGGTCGAGTCTCTTGCAATGGCTCTGCAGGTGGCCCTAGATCGACGGCCCAGTGACTCATCACACACGCCTTACACCAGCTCAACACCCGCTAGTTCGTTACAGAGCAGCCCGAGGTGCAGGTCGAAGCGCCTGTCTACTGCACAGCCCAAGGGCAGCCCGGGTGGCAAGCAGCCACGTACATTGGCCCCGGACATACCTGTGGCTTGGGTGTGTCTCAGGCTGTCTCATTGGCATTGTGTCACAAGTTGGAGAGGGGATGCAGGGATGGATAGTTGGGGAGGGGATGTGGAGAGGGATAGTTGGGGAGGGGGTGTTGGTCCACAAGTTCCTTTCTTCTCATTCCTTTACAATACACTGGGTGTTGTATTTCAAATCAAGACTGGACATTCATTATTTTTGTGATTTATTTTCTGTACAGTGTTAATTGTGGTGTATGGCCTAGGCCATGTGCATGTGCTCTGTTTCTAAAGGTAGTTTGTGATGAGTTGATAGCGGGCCTCACATCCGTCCATATCATCCCTGCGATGGGGCAATGGCATCTCAGCCTCTCTGTCACTGCCATTGTCCCCCTCCGCTGGCAGCATGTCTGGGGGTAGGGGAATGTTGCGCCTGATGCACATGTTATGTAACATGGCACAGGCCAGAACAATCTTGCCCACTTTCACGGGGCTGTACATCAGGATATCCCCAGATCTACTCAGGCAGCGGAACCTTACCTTCCGAAGTCCAAATGTTTGTTCAATGCTGCACCTTTTACGGATGTGGGCACGGTTGTAGGCATGCTCATGCTGATTTTGTGGGTGCCTGACAGGGGCCATGAGCCATGTCATCAAGGGGTATCTGGAATCACCTGCATGGGAGGGACACAAGGGGGGCAAAGTAATTATGGTGGTAGTGACAATGCAGCCATGTTTGGATGTGGGTCTGTGTAACATGGGATTGCTGCAAGACGTAGCGAATGGCATAGATGACCCTAGTTATTGGTATATTGTATTGCAGGGTGGTGGGTTGCGCCCACATTCCCTGCACCATATGACGTCCACCTTGGCCATTACCCGCTTGCCACCACAGGCATCTACATTATGATGTGTGCCATGCTAATTTACTTTTGTATCTTGTACATCGGCCATCCCTCCCATTTGCTATTCTGTGTTCCTTCATAGTTCAGATTCATGTTACATGCACATGGGTATGTGCGCTTGTGACAGGCAAATCACCTGACTTCATACTGTGGAGAGCACTGTTGGTGGGGAGGTAGGTCAAATTTGGCCGACATGGCTGTGATGCAGGGGGTGGGGGATGTGCATAGTGTGTACATGCTGGGTTATGTGGCATTGGGGCAATGCATTGTGGTACCTGTAGTGCATGTGATGTGCCTGTCCATCTGGGCACACATTGTGATGGTGTGTCCTTCCATTTGCCGATTCCCCACATGCCAAACATGCCCTCCGGCACATGCATGCAATCCGTGTACATACTGTTGCATAACGCACATGCACTGGTGACAGCGGACAACCCCCCCTTAAGAGTGCACATGCTATGAGTAGGTACTTTCACTCACCCATCAGCCAGGTACGCCCTCTGCTGTATCATGCCATGTACCATGGGAGCAGGGAGTTACACAGCACCATGGAAGTCTGCATCACACACAACCTGGATGTTCAATGAACGGTATATTTTCCTGTTGTGGTACACCTCATTGGCATGTTTGAACACCAGCTCAACGTGCGTGCAGTCCAGCGCACCTATCACGTTTGGTATGCCTGCCAGGGCATGGAAGCCGACTTTTGTGGCATTGACCTGGGTTGGTGTTCTGGGGAGGGCAATGTGGTCAGACATGTGATGCAGGAAGGCATCCAGGACCTGGACCAGCACCTTTGAGAAACAGGGCTGAAATAGCCCATGCAGCTCTCCCACAGTGTGCTGAAAGTTGCCGGTGGCCAGGAAATGCAGCACCGATATGGATCTATGTGATCACTGCGCCGCCCAGAATGTCGACCTTCAAATTGCGGACACCCATGATGGCACAGCACAGTGATCACATAGATCATTGTGCCCTGCATCCCGCTGCCCGCCTCCCCCCTATCCACTTACCTTTTCAGCGGCATGCTTCTTGGAGTGCTGCCATCTCTCCTCTGTCTCGGCGGTGTCAGTTCTCACCCACTAACGCTGGTCTGAACTGGCACTGCAGGAACCTTTTTTGTTATTCTTTATTGGACCCTGCTTCCGTCTAATGGAAGTGGGGGACACCCCTGCATCCTCCGAACCTCACTACAGAAAGGGGAGCAGGGGACGCCCCCGTTCCCATAAGTCGGTGTAGCGGGTGTCGGCATGTTAGTACCGCGCAAAGGCCCAGTAAATAGCATGTTGCACTTTTTGGGGTGACATTTTTGTATGTTTCCCGCCGCTACTACCTTGAGCAAGGGGGGGATGGCGGTTCAAATGTCAATTAGGCTTCGGATGTCGTTCTGGATTAGGTCCACTATGGTGGTTATGGTTGCTCTGTCCAGACGATACAGGGTGTGGATCTGTGTGTCTGTGAGGTTCCAGGTTGTGGCCCTTATGCAGGGTATAGGTGGCTGCCTGTGGGGTGCTACCTGCTGCCCATTGTTGACCTGCATGGCCATCATCATCCTCCTTCTCCTACTGCGCCTCCGCCATCTCCTTTGCCTGTGTGCCTCTTCCAATTCCAGCTCATATTCGAACCCTGCATGCAGGACCCCGAGCCCCATGACTGCTACTGCCAGCATGGTTGTGTTGGAAGGTGTGTGGGGTGTGGGTGTACTCCTATTAAGCATTCACAGTGCTCATGGTGTGAAGCTGGGCAAAGTATGTCCACCTGTGGCCTGTTGCTGCACACCTGAGACTGCTTTATGCTGGTGTTTCCGGCATGGTTTTCACAGTGGCACTGGCATTTTTATGCCAGTGTTTCCGTGTTGACAGAAATCGTAATGATGCAGTACTTCTGTCATGCTGTTGTTTCCGGCAGTACCTTTGGGGGCTTCTACTGTGGGCATTTACAGTGCTGCCGGCGACGGTAGCACTGTGGGTCATGTTTGCGGGAACGTAGTTTCCGGCATGGCGGGTCGTAGTCTGCCGGTCTGAAAAAGGGTGCTGGTACGGTGCTACCAGCAATGTTATTTTTGGACCGCCACACTCGGAATGAGGCCCAGAGTCTGTTAAGGCTCCACCACTATCAAGCCTAATCTGCACGCTCATTCCCATGTGGAGCAACTTCAAGAAATGCATACCCTGGAAAACCATATGACGCAGGTTTGTCCCAGAGTCTATCTTTACAAACCGGATCAAATGCAGCTTGGATGTCCATAAAGAGAGTATATAACACAAGAGCATTTTTAGACCTGGCTCTTTCTATCAATGTGTCCCCCAATCTCAAATTGTGAGTGGTAGAGGAACCAGCTCTAAATACTGTTCGGAAGTTATCAAGAATTTGCTTAGCTTCTATCCACCTGTGAAGTTCAAATAATAAAAATATAGCAAATACTTTTCCAGTAATGTTCAACATGGAAAGTAATCAATAGTTCCTTGGCTCCCAACGCTGTCCCTCCTTAAAAATTGTTAATTAAAATAGCTCTTCTCCATGATTCGGGAATGATCGCAAATTTCAAAACATTCTTGAACAAGATTTCCAAGATACTAGCCCAAGACTCTGCATCTTTTTTCAATACCACACTAGCAAGACCATTTGATCCAGGAAACTGAGATGGCTTCAGTTTACCAATGTTTACCAATGTTTGCTGTTATACTCTCCCTATATATCATCAAAGCAGGTTTATATTCTAAAACCGCCTGATGGATCGGATTCACACAACCTTCATATTGAAAGTTGATCTCAATGTGGCTCCACCATTTGGCCTCATTGATGCGATTGATCAATTGCGTATTCTTATTCTCATTGGCTTCTCCAAGCAGTTGCCATATGCCTTTGGTGTTGCACACATTTAACACTGCTAGCATCTTTTGCTATGCTGTATTTTTAATAGAAGAGTGCCACCACTTGATCCAGTTTCTGTATTTATTTTTGATTCCCCAAATGATAGTTTAAAGGGTGTAGGGATCCGAAGAGTAGGTCTTGGCGTGACAGACATCTCTATGTAGGCATCTCTCTTTATCCCTATTTTTCTTATCATACACAAGATTTCTTCCTGCCTCATGCTCTGTATAGTTGCCCTTTACTAGAGCAACATCACTGGAGAATTTAGACACCCATCTTTTGATCTCATCGATGACAAGGTGTTCAAGGAATTGATAGACCTGTTTGTTAAAGTCAATAGTAAATAGACTTGCCCTCTCAATATGCCTACTAGACAAGAGATGGAATTCCCAGCAGGATTAACATTCACATTACCAATGCCCTCCAAACCAGACCTTGTAGAACAGGAGGCAATGAGGATGGAAAGAGCGGCTTGATCACTGAAGCTATTTGCGCATATATATATATATAGACCTTCAATTAATGGGATAAACTCCTGACTCACAAAAAAATAATACAGGGTGGCACTCTTATTACCCAGCTTCCAGGTACAATGACCGAGATATTCTTTCTTAAATTTATTTATTTTTATTAAAATGATATCGTTTTTTACAAAACTTTTCATTTATACATTTGTTATCATACATATTCAAAATCAAAATTATAAAATTAATGAAATAAAAACAAAAAAAAGAAAGGGGTTGCAAAAAGAATAATTTCAGGATAGTTTCTTCCCATAGTCTGTTACATAGCTTTGCTTTTTGTCTGATTTAATTCCACCGTACCTACAGACCCTGAGTTCGTCATAGAACTTATATTGTTCCAGAACTGGATAATAACTGTTGTTAAGCTTCTATTGTTCCCTTCCCTGATAGTATGGTGTTCCATCTGTCATGGCAATACAGCTCGGTTCCAATCGTAGATATCATTCCTCTGAAGAGGGCTCTTTTGTCTTCTAGCGCCGGGCAGATCATCAAAATGTGATAAAGAGTCTCAAGGGTCTGTTTTCCTTCGCAAAATCGACAGAAGGCTTCAGCATTGGAGATCTGCCTATTTTTTGCTATGAGTTCACGTGTTGGTAATTGATTCAAACGTAGTCTGATGAATTGATCTCTGATTGTCCCATCCGGGAATTGCTTCAGATAGGATGGAAGTTCATTGAGGGCACATATGTCTAACTCACATTTCAAATTCATCTGGTACTGGGATTTCTCTGCTAAAGTGCAAATCCAGTCATTTAATTGTATTCTTTTTTTGCACATTGCAGCCGCTTCGTTAGCATCTCTTGCGTTATATTGTTTGCTATCATTAAACCTTTGACTGTATTTTTACATATAGTCAGAGCGTGTTAGCCACTGCGTTATTCATCTCTTCAAATATTTTGTAGGTTGGAATTTGATCATCATGAGTAATTTTTCTATACAGGTCAATCGTTTTTCCAATCAACGATGGATCGTAAGGATTAAACGTGATCTCATGTCTGATTCTTTTTATCGGGAAGGATTTCAGGAGGACCAAGATTTTTCGACAAAATACACCTTCCAAGCGATCCCATGTTTTCTGGTCGATATTTATCATGGACTCACTCCCGTACGTAACAATGGCGGACACTTTTTGTCGATATAAAATGATAATGGGTTTCATCGAAAATGTTCCATATTTTTAATGTATGATTGGCAATGGGTTCAGAGGGGCAGGCACTGGGATGTGGGGGCTGGTCTTTTGACATATCTCGCAGGTTTTTATGAAAGTTTTTATATCAGCATCGATACCTGGCCAGTAAACCTTTCCTCTAATATGCGCCTGGGTTTTAACGTGTCCCAAATACCCTCCTGTGAGATGGGAATGTGCGATCTCTAGCACAACTTTTCGGTGACTTTTTGGTATTACCAGTTGGGTTTTTATAAAAAACCTTCTGTAGAGGTTTCTCTTTGTTAAGGTAACCCAAGTTTTAAGAAGAAAATGGGACTTCCCTTCTCTATGCCTTCCTCTTTTGGAATTGCTTGTAAGAAAGCTTCAGCGAGGGCTGGATCATTCCGCTGGGCAAAGGCTAGGTTGGGATAGATGGTGGGTTCTTCTCCTTTCTTATCTTTGATGTTAAGAGATTTATCAGCTTCCCCAAAGCCATAGTTACCTCATTCTGTTTTATCTGGTTCACTTTCTTTGAATTGAGGCAACAGAGCCCTTTCCAAAATTCCCTGCGCAATTTGGTCTCCCCGATGTACCTCAAAAGGCACTTCGCCATGATTCTGTAAGAGAACCTTCACATCTCCCTGGAAGTCGGGGTCAATAACACCCACTAAAACATATATCGCGAATGTCCATGCTAAACCAGATTTTGGGGCTAATCCTATATAGCACCCTGGAGGCGGTATCAAGACCAAGTCTGTAGGAATTCTTCCTCTTTTCCCAGGGGGTATATTAGCTTGCCTACTGCTACAGATATCAAATCCTATTGACTCCTCCGTGGCATTGGAAAGGTTGCTCTCTAAGTTTTTGAAATTGTAGGGACCCCCAATTTGTTTCAATTGAGTCACTTTCCACTCCTGACACCATGTGCGAGGAAATCATGGTAGCAACAGTAAAGACAGACACAAGTGATCAGAGTGGTTATTAAACTGTATGCAGGTTGGAAAAAAACGCCTCATCACGAGTTGGGCGCTAACCCCGGCAGTATTACCGCTGGGGCTATTAGCCCTACCGCCAAACCCCCCAGTGCTAGTAGCACTGGATCACGGGTTTGGCAGAACGGTAAGTCCCTATTCCCCATTGGGCCCATTCGGGAATTTCCAATTCCCTATTGGGCCCAATGGGCGATATTCAGCGCTATTACCACCAGCGGTATTACTGCCGGCAGTAATAGCACCGAAAATCAGCAAAATCGCAACAGATTTTCCACCAGCTCAGAGCTGGGGGTAAATCCGCCAAGCCCGTGATTTGGCAGACCCTTAAATTCGGCGGTAATAGCATTTCATTCATGGTCGATGCTGAGGCTACAAAATCTTGCATCAAGGAAGGCGAGTTTTCCTTGTCAGGCAAAGCTATGGACACACAGAGATTCTCAGGGGCTATCCTGTCGGTTTCTTATACTGAAGATCTAGGTATTAACGTAGGTAAACAAAATGTATCTGCTCCTTTGTTGTGTTTTACAAATACCCCAGAGAATCTCCTGGGTAGAGACCTCTTGAGTAAGCTTTGAATCTTGATTGCTTTCACAGAGGAAGGTATAGTATGATCGACTCCAGGTATGTATCTGCTAAGAGAAGCAGCACGTTTGCATGTATACTATAACGCAGCGCGATAAGGAGGGTGCATGTTCATTCAACTTTGGTTCTTTATAGGGTAATGGTTTTGTTGAGTTGGTTTTAGGGGATCCAAAATCAGACAAGGTTGGTACCTACTGAGTGTTTGTTTCTGCCTACTGTCCCACAGATGGTAACACCAGGCACATTGTTACGATTCACTTAGAGGCAGTAGTGATCAAGAATAACAGGGTGGTTCTCTCAGGCACAGATGAGGAAGGCAGAGAATGGCACACAGTGCTATGCATCGATCCGACCTTGTTGCTAAGGTACGTGTCCGCTGAGCAATTGTTTGAAGCCACTGAAGATACAGGGGAGATGGTTTCTGAAATTGGGTTGTCTTGCCAGATAGCGATAGAGCAAAGGGAAGTGCGCCAGACCATGCACATCATTACAAGTACATTGCAATATTAGGAGCAGTATTTGGATTAAGTACCGCACCATTTATAGACCAGCAATCCTCATGATGTGGTGCTGCTAAAGAGTGTTGGAGCAGTGCAAATAAAATTGAAACCTGGTGCGATATTACCACAGGTTAAGCAATACCCGATGTCTAGATAGATGGACCAGGGAATTTATGAGACCATTGTGGCATTGTTGAGGCAAGGCATAATACAACCTTCCCATGCAATGCGGCCATCTACTCTGTGAAGAAAGCAAAGGGGTCCAGTTGGAGGATGATCCAGGATTTGCACTCCCTCAATGATATTGGTGATGCAGAATTTCTTGTGGTACTGAATTCTGCCACCATTCTCTTTAATATCCTTACTGAGTCAACCCACTTCATGGTGATTGATTTAAAAAAATGCATATTTCTCATCCCCTTTACACTGCGATTCTCAGTAGATTACGACGTTTACGTATCGTGGTCAGAAATTCGAGCACACAAGGTTGCCCCAGGGGCACTATGAATCTCTGAATGTTTTCAAAAGGGTGGTTCAAATGACTTTGAGGAATTTACATGTGTCCAGTGCAGGAATTCAGTACATGGACGATTTGCTAGTGTCGAGGAGATTCAATAACGCTCCTCACCCTGCTTGCAGAGAAGGGGTACAAGGTGGACAGAGAAAAATTAGAGTACTGCCAAATAGAGGTAGTATATTTGGGGCAAGTGATATCACCTGCACGAAGGAAGGTAATGCCAGAGAGAGTCACTGCAGTTCAGCATACACGTCAGGGAGTCACGATGAAACAAATGCAGCATTTCTTGGGGCTTTGTAACTAGTGTAGATCATGGATCTTTGACTACTCTAATTACGTGAGGCCCTTACTGCAGGGACTCAGGTAAGTGCACAAGGTGAAGGATCTGATTCAATGGTCTGAAGAAATGGTGACTTGCTTTTGGAACTCAAGGCTGCGATCAGCAATGCTCTGGTCTTGGTGACCCCGAATTACAAGAAACCATTTTATTTGTTGTATCACTCAGACAGGTGATTACAGTGGTCCTGACCCAGTAAACTTCGCTAGGTCATAAAACTTTAGCATATTATAGCGGACTCCTAGACCCAGTGATGCAGGGACAGTTCCCTTGTGAGCAAGCTTTAGCGGGGTAGCAGCTTTTGCAATTCAAAAGTCTTCAACCATTACCATGAGTTACCCAGTGACATTGTACGTGGAGCATGCAGTCTTTGACAACCCAAAGAGTTTCAGGGTACAAGGTTATTTTATCAATGCATCGATACATCCCGTTCTGTGTCACCTATTCAATCCTTCGTCATTTGCAGCTGAGCCAATTAAACCTGAGGACATTGTACATGATTGTGCAACATACGAGGGAGAAGAGGAAGAGAGGACATGTGTTAAGGAGGATGCTTTTGAGGAAGGTGGGGTACTTTTTGTATGGGTCCTTGACAATTAGTCAGGACACCGGTGAGAGGTATGTGTGTGCAGACGTTGTAGGCCTTGTGAATGCGGAATGCCAGGTCAGACTAAGAGACGCTTGCCTTCACATTACTCCGCACAAGTGGCGGAACTAGTGGCACTTACAGAGGTGTTAGAAATGGGTAAGGCAGTCACTATTTATTCTGACTCTCATCATCAAAGTGGCATAGACATGGGTTTAGGAGATCTGATTGGACCCCTTTCATCATGCTGTGCTGCTATCCAGACTAATCGAAGTGTTAACCCTGTCCACAGAAGTATTTATTGTGAAAAACGCTGTGCATACTAATCATACTAGCTCCATAGCACTTGAGAATGATGCCACAGACAGGGCAGCGAAGGAAGCTGCGTATTTGCCATTTAGAGATTCCCAGAAAATAGAAACCGTGTCCCAGCTCCCATACACTACAGTCCTGGTGCTTCAGATCACAGAAATACAAGGAACCACCCCTTAAGAGAAACAGGAGTTTTGGGCAAAGAGAGGATGTGCCCTCTCACCCATGGATTTGCTGTGGATAAAGGAGCTGATGGGAAAGGTAGTAATGCCTGTACAACTGCTTCTTGTGGATCTAGAGCAACTACATTACCCGTCACACACTTCTTGACAACAAATTGCAGCACAGCTCCAGGAAGACCGGTTTATAACAAACCTCTAGGAACAGGTAAGTAGATTTGTAGGAAACTATAGTTTGCAAAGAAATCAATCCCGGAAACATCTTGAGGTCAGTAAGAAGAGTTTTGCCAAGGCCCTATGGGCTAGTTCTGGAACTCCATATAGACTTTGTTGATATTAATGAGATGTAACTATTACCAGTCTCTTATAGTGGTAGCTTGTCCATTCTCCTGGTGGCTTCAGGTTAGTCCGTGCTGTAAGGGGTCAGAAATGTGAGGCAGACAATGGTGTGTAGGTTTTTCAAAAGATGGCATTTTATTAAATTCAAAAAGGGTTTGATAAATGCCTCACTCTCCCTACCCTGCCAAGGATTTCCCTTCTTGTTAAAATAAACTAAAGGAAACACTCCAACTAAAGGGATTCTGTCCCTCACACTTGTACATAAAACCAACTTAGCAAGGTAACATGGCAATTCAGATACAACAAAATTAGCAGTTATATTCAAGACAAGGTAACTGTTTCTCATTGTAACCTGGGTGAGTCTCCTTTCCCCAGATTCAGGATTTCAATCGACAGTTCAAAAGAATAAGGAAATCCCGTCTTCAACAAAGTTACAATATAGTTCCAAGAAATCTTTCAACTGGAGTTAACCAACAGTTCAAAATGTTCAACAATTCTTTGGTCTCTTCATTTGGAGTAGAGAGTTCTACACAGCTTTTCATCAGAGAATAAATACATTTCCAAAGTTCATCAAGATACAACAAAAAGGATTCTATCAACCTAATTCCATAACAGTTCACAAAATACTTGCATCAGAAATATTGATTTGTCAGGATGCTTCCACAACTATTCACAATGTGCTTTTGTGGTCTTGCCACTTCTTCTTCAACACGTTTAACAACACTACAGAGGAATGGTACTCAGTCAATGGGAAATTTTAAAGGTTGCGCCAACGTTGCAAATTTGAATGGGGAAGACAGACCTTTGTATGTAGGAGAACCTGTCTACTTTGTTTGCGGTAATGTAGCATTTCCATGGTTACCCAGGGATTGGCAGGGAACTTGTTATTTAGGCATCCTATTACCCAGGGTATTCATAGCCAGTACTGTAGAGGTTTCAAAGGCTCGTCCACGACTGGACGAGAATGGTGACACTCCAGCACAGGTTCTGGGAGATGTAGCGAAATCCTTCGTGCCATTTTGGGGAAAAATAGCAAACTCTGAAGACATCAGGAGACTAGCAAGAGTACTGGAGAGAAGCATCAACCGGACCCAGACATAGGGCCTCATTACAACTCAGGCATTAAGGGTTAACGCCGTTGTTAACCCTTAACGCCTGATTCCAATTTTAACGGCTGCTTTTAGCAGGCGTTAAAATCCATGGCGCTAAACCGCCTTGGTGCTAATTACGGCACCGTAATTTACGGTGCCTTAATTAGCGCCTTCCCCACTCCCATTATGCCCTATGGGGCAAAAATGGGAATGGGGAAGGGTAAATGGGAAATGGGGATTTACCGCCCCACTCACCTTGGAATAGGGCGGTAAATCCGCCATCCACCATGGTGTAAACATAGTTTACACCATGGTGGTAAAGTTGGTGTAC
The DNA here is from genome assembly GCF_040938575.1 of Ambystoma mexicanum. Classification (NCBI taxonomy): domain Eukaryota; kingdom Metazoa; phylum Chordata; class Amphibia; order Caudata; family Ambystomatidae; genus Ambystoma; species Ambystoma mexicanum. Next base: position 1,418,628,023 of record NC_090937.1, read on the forward strand.
TTACCGCCTGGGTCGTAATGACCCCAATACTCTATAATATGACATTTGAACAGAAAGCAATAAGATTAGTAGCACTTCAGAACCGAATGGTATTAGATGTCATTCTGGCTAAACGTGGTGGGGTGTGGAAATTGGTGGGGTATGCTTGCTGTGTTTTCGTGCCAAATTCCTCCCCAACTATCTTCAAGGCAATACAGAATCTGCACGTCCTTAGTTCAGAAGTGCATGTTCCCGAGGGAAACTGGGATCTTAGCGCTTGGTTCTGGGACTTCTTGCGATCCTGGGGTTGGAAGGTGCTTTCGGTCTTGCTGATCATTTTGGGAATTCTGTTGTTTCTTTGTTGCTGTATACAGTGTTTACCTAGTATATGTTCGATTCTAGGGGGATGTTGCACACAGGCGATAGGTACAATAGGACACAAGGTATACGCCCCAGATAATAGTTCCAAACAGTATGTGTTGCAAGAGATTTTGATAGACGATCTAATGGAAATAGATATTTCTGACAGCGATTCAGGGTGTATGGATGTTGAGACGTGGAGTTGTTCATAAAGTGACCAGAAGTAGTTTAGTGATTGGCATGGGCCAAAAGGAGGGTTTGTCGAGCGGAAAATTATATAGTGCCTCCTATTGTGTGAATATATGTATATTGGCCTATGCCAAGCTGCTTATAAGCCACTTGCGAGGAAATCCGTGTTGCAAGGTCTTGACCTTAGACCAGTGTAAGCCGCCATTTTAGGTCTATCCGCCATCTTAGGTTCTCCCTCTTAAAGTCACCCTGTGTTCTAAAATGGTGGACAATGTCATTCTGAATGTAACATGGCCGTCTTGACCTCTATCTATAAATTAATGTATAACTTGCCTGCAGGCTACATGTTGGGGTCATGAACTGAGACATTGTCCTTCGCTGACCTGTGTGTAGAGGATTACTTGCGCCAACGTAGCTAATCCACGAGCATATGTTAAACACAATGTATTCAAATATTGAAATGTGAACACTTGTTTGACTACATTGTATAAAACTGTTTGAGAAGGTTTAACATGAAATTCTAAGATATACTGTTGCCATTGAGGCTTGTTAGTGAATATATTAAAGGTAAACCCTAAATGTACAGATGTACGAACTCGGCACAAACCCTAGATCCATAATGTATTAACTTATATTAACTTGGAAGTGGGTTGAACATCATGATTTTGAGGGTATAAAGAGTGCGACTATTCTAATGTACAGTCCCACTCAATGAGCACACAGAACCGAGCTGGAGTTTGCTGTGTTGTACTGAGGGCAGATAGCTATCTGTTGCTTTGTCTTTTGAAACTGTTCAGCATAGAATAAAGATCTTTTGTATGTTCCTTTGTAACCCGTGTTTGGTGTATTTCCTTTTGGGGTACTCAGCCTTGATATCTTCTTTTTGTTTTCACAGTTGGCGCCCGAATAGGGACCCTCAAGATTGATGCCGGATCGTCGAAGGTTGACACGAGCTATCGGACCGAGATCGGACGGTGTAACAAAATAAAGGAGGCCCCTTTCCGAAAGAGACGCGACACCTCAGCAGCGCTGCACGACCCGATCCCTGGACGATGAGCTTGTGGTCCGAGACGGCATCTTGACAAGGGTCCACTTATCGAGGCAGGCAGATTTGCCGAAATCGCCAAACACAAGGTAAGATTAGTTAGAAAAGAATCTTTGAAATCCGATCGAACCTCCTTAGGATTGATCAGGTGAGTCGTGACCCGATTCTTAAGTATCCTAATAATTTGTCTTGGCGCATTGTATCTGCAAATACAATTATTGACCAGGTAGCACCAATTTTTTGATATGCCTGGGAAATTGTCTACCTGCTTCAGTGCGTTATTCCGCAGTGATAGGCAATCTTTGGAATTTAGCCGTCCGGCCCCACAGGAGGGTTCGCCGGCTTGTACTATGTACTGTAAGCATGGCATTGGTAGTACAGTGTTTAATGATATTTGGCACAGACAAACCAGACATGCTTCCAAATTTCAGAGGCCGATCAATGGTAGTTTTGAAATCCCTCGCATTGAATATTTAGAATCCATTTTATTAAAGAAAAAGGCTAGACCTGCAGCATTTAATGTTTTACTGAACTGGAAAAAAGAAGCTTTGTCACAGCTTAAGAGTAGAGAAAAACATGCGCGCCGTCATAAGACAAACGCCGAAAAAGCGTTGTTATATGACCAAGATAAGCAGTCTGAATTGACTAGGAATATGGCTAGGGCTATTTCACTTAGCATTCAGAAAATCTATCCTTCTAAAGACTTTCATGTTTCTGACGAATTTATTGACAAATTGTTAAATGAACGAAGGCCTGGTGCCTCTGCGCCACCTGCGTATGTTCCTCTTCCTGCCGCTTTGGCTCTTCCTGCTGTTATTCCTGCTCTTCCTGCTGTTGTGCCTGTTGTCCCTGCTCTTCCTATTGTTCCTCTTCCTCCAGTCATTGTTCCTCCACCTGTTCCTCCACCTCTTCCTATTGCACCAGTAATAGTACCTCCGCTGAACTTGCCTGCTCTCCCTCTTCCAAGTGGTCCTGCACCGCTTGTAGTTGATCAAGGAGCGAGATCAAGGGTTGTCACTCGTAATACTGTACCTCCAGAGACAAAACAGAATTTGATTGCATGGGCTGAGCATTGTATGAAGAGAGATGATCGAGCTAATGTTTTTGCCACACTTTCTAATATGGACAATTTTCCTGAGAAAAATGTTTTTATTTAGGGATTGGGGATACACTTATGTGTAATGTGGGACAGACTAAGCAATACAGATCTCCCACAAGGGTTGAGGGGGCTGAACACCTTAGCGCTTTCTAGAGACACTGTGGAGAAAGTACAAGAGCATGTTGAGTGGATATTTGAGTATAGCAAAGAGATGGAAAAGTTACAGAATGAGGATGATGATGAAGATAGTATGTATGTACAGAAACGGTTCCTTCCTTTTCGTAAATCGATATCCGAAGAATCACAAATTTGTATGAAAGATGCGATTAGATGGATTTCAGACATGTCGATAACTCCAGTTGAAGTATATGACACGTATAGTCAGTATACGACAGAAATGAAGAGGAAAGTGATACATGTAATGGTAGAGTACCTGCAGGATGAATGTGTGAAAAGAAAGATTTGTTGTCCCACAGAATTATTGAGTATTTATAAGAGAACTTTTTCACTTGACACTTTTTCGACTCCTTTAGCCCTCGATTTGGCTCTGTTGCTTAGTAAGCGTTCGGAGTTGCCTACTTCTCAGTTGCCTATGAGAGAGGTTCCTCTGACATATTTCCCGAAAGTTGAGATTGCAGCTAATGCTGTAGCAGGTACACCTGCTTGAGAAATTCCTGCACATTATGTGTCGCAGTTTGTTCACGTCCCGTTCTCAAGACAGGAAGTGAACACCGTTAGACAATCTATTCCCGACATTAGCAAAAATCCGACAATATTCTATAAAGAAATGGAGTCTTTCTTGCAGTCCTCAGTATTTACCTTAGGTGTTATTGATCTGTTATTTCCTGTACTCCTGCCCGTAGATTTGTGGAAACAAGTTAGGACTATAGATGATGTAGCAGGATTAGGAGATACATGGGCTAACATAATTAGACTTGATGGAGAAAGGCCAGCTGGCGAGAGGCCGCCTCAGGTGATACTAACTTTACCTGACAGAATTATTGCTAAATTGAAAACCATAATTCCCGAAAAGAGAATTATTTGGGACAAGCTTATGGCCTGTGTCCAAGGGAAGTCTGAGGGTGCTACCGAGTTCTTTAATCGGTTCGAACAGGTATTCTCGGATCTCAGTGGACAAGACTTAGGCACAGAGTCTGGGAAAAGAGTATTTGTAGACAAATTTGTGCGTGGATTGTTGTCTGACATCTAGTCCCAAATTATGTCTTCTGAAAGTGCTTGGCAAGTGAAGTTTCAATCAGAAGTGCTGCACATGGCTCAGTACTATGAGAATCGTGTCAATAATGAAAAGGAAAGAGTCGAGAAGAGAAACGGTGATTTGAAGACAAAAGTTTTATTGCAGCCAATTGTTAGAAGTCCTAGAGGGGGTAGTTCGCAGATTAGAGGTCAGTATGTTCCGCAAGGAAGTATGCCCTTGGGTCCTGTAAACATTAACCAGTGTGCCTATTGTAGGGAAGAGGGTCATTGACGTGCACAATTGCTGGTCCTTCGACAAAGGTCAAATAACGCATTTGGAAACATGGGTAGACGATCCAGAGGTCGCCCGGGTGTAGGGGGCCCTGGTAGAGGTCAGTTTGCACAGGATCCACAGCAACCTTTTTCACAGGATAATCAGGTACCAAGTGTGGATACAAGAAACATATTCGACCATCCTTCTGCTGCTTACCTCTCTAAAGAACTTCCTTTTGATGACATTCTGTTTCGTTAGGATTGCCCGAAGCAGGGTTTGGAAAGGACGCCTATTCCCGTTAATCAGAAAGATCCCTACGTTGAGATGATAGTGGGAAATAGGAAACATCTATTCTTGATAGATACAGTGGCACAGAAGTGTTCCATTGATCATTCTCGGGTTCCAAACATTCCACTGTCAGGGCAAACCAATGTTTCTGTAGGGTTTTCTGGCACACCAGTTGTTTGTCCAGTTTCTTCGCTGGTACCTATTTCTTTGGGTCCCTTTACGGACCACTGTCCATTTCTTTTGACTTCGAATTGTGGAGAGAATTTGCTGGGGTTGAATCTGTTGAAAGAATTAAATGCGGTAATTCATTGTTCTTCTGACGGAGTGCGTTTGACGATTTCACCACAGCAACTTTCTGTCTCTCAATTCTTGACTAGACCTTTGCCGCCAGAATTCAGTGATGTACCAGAGAGTTTATGGACAATTGACGACAATGATGTCGGTGTTTTTCAGATCGAGCCTGTTAAAATAGTTCTGAAACATGGAGTAAAGCTGCCATGTATTCCACAATATAAGATTTCAGTTGAGGGTGAACAAGATTTGAAATGCATTGTTTCCGGTTTGTGCATCGAGGGGTGATTGAGGAAATTGCAGGTAGTTTGTGCAATAGTCCAATTTTGCCCGCATACAAAAAAGGCGATAATGCAATTCCTTTTCGTTTCATAATTGATCTACGTGCCATCAATAAGGTCATCGCTCCACAATTTCCAATTGTGCCTGATGTGACGACGATATTAACTATGATTCCAGCTTCAGCTACTCACTTTAGTGTTGTGGATCTGAAGAATGCTTTCTTTAGTATTCCTATACACATGGACAGTAGATACTTGTTTGCGTTCACCTTAGGGGGACGCTCGTTCACCTTTACCCGTGCACCGCAAGGTTACACGGAAAGTCCTAGCATCTATAGTAGGGCTTTGAAAGAACATCTTGATACCCTTGAATTGCCCTCTACTTGTACATTGCTTCAGTATGTTGATGACTTGCTTTTGGCTGCCGATTCTGAGAGCGCTTGTAAGGAAGGCACTGTGTTACTACTTATACATCTAGATAAACATGGACACAAAGCTTTGCTTAAAAAGTTTCAATATTGTTGTCAGGAGGTCGCCTATTTAGGCTATCTCCTGTCAAAGGAGGGAAGAAGATAGACACCTGAACGGATAAAACTCATTTCTGGCATGTCTGTCCCAAATACGCAGAAAGAAGTTAGAGCCTTGATAGGAATGGCTTCTTACTGTAGGTTATGGATCCCGAACTTCTCACTAGTGGTTGAGCCGATGTTGGCTTTGACGAAGAAGGGCATTTCTTCACCATTGCCGTGGAACATGGAGCACCAGCAAGCATTTGATCTGCTCAAGACCGCATTGTGCTCGGCACCGGTTTTGGGCACACCAAAATATGAAAAGGCCTTTGTGTTGTTTGTGCATGAATGTGATGGATGTGCTTTGGCTGTATTTACGCAGGAACATGAAGGGAAGAATAGGCCATGCGGATACTTTTCTTCCGCCCTTGATCCTGTAGCATGCGCTTTGCCAAGATGTCTGCGAGCTGTCGCTGCTGCTGCTGCGTCTGTAAAGCTGAGTGAGGGAATGGTCCTAGGCTATGATCTAACCCTGATGGTGCCTCACTCTGTAGATGTTCTATTGAACAGAACTCAAACGCAAAACCTCACTTCCGCACAGTTGACGAGATATAAATTGATCTTGTTTGCTCCCCACATACTAATCAAGAGGTGTTGTGTTCTTAATCCGGCTGAACTCTTACCTTTCCCGCAAGGTACTGCTTGTAGTGACGAAGAGTTACATGACTGCCTGTACACTACCGAACAAGAGACAAAGGGTAGAATTGATCTACAGGACACTCCTTTGAATAATCCACCAGGGGAGCTGTTTTGCGATGGCTCCTGCTTCAAACTTCCGGATGGTACATCCACAGCTGCTTATGCAATAACTACATTAAGCACGGTTGTGGAAACCAAGAGAATCACGCATAACTCCACGCAGGCCGCAGAGATTATAGCATTGACACGAGCTTGTGAACTTTCCGAAGGGCCTACAGTAAACATATATACTGATAGTCAGTATGCCTTTGGGGTGGTTCACAACTTTGGTAGACTTTGGTCAGAAAGAGGGTTCTTAACTTCACCTGGTACAAAGATTTAGCATGGCTCCCTAATAGTACAACCGCTCTCAGCGCTTGCACTCCCTACTCAGTTAGCTGTCGTGAAATGTGCAACACATCAAAAGATTATAGATGATATAGAAAAAGGGAACGCTTTCACTGATCAGATAGCTAAACAGACTGCCACCAACCTTTCCACAGAGATGTACATTTCAAGGGAGACCGTAAATGCCTATGTAATGGATGAGGGTGTTGACTCTGTAAAGGACATCCAAGCCGATGCCACACTAGAAGAATTCAAGAGATGAGCAGAAGGCTTGGGGAAACTCGATGATGATGGGTGTTGGGTGGATGTAGTTGAAGGAAAATGGCTACTTCCTGATGCATACGTAATGATGATGGTCGTTATGGCTCATGGCCCTACCCATATATGTGCCCAGAAGCTTACACGAATGTTGAAGAAAGTTTGGGCAAATGACAAAATTTCTAAAATAGCTGAGCGTTATGTTCAGAATTGAATGATCTGCTTACAGCATAATGTGGGAAAGGGAACATCAACTCCCAGGGGAAGTTTTGGTCCACCTTCTGTCCCCTTTGAGGTCATCCAATTTGATTTTATCAAAATGGAACGGTGTAATAACTTGAAATATGTGTTAGTTGTCATCTGTGCTTTCAGTAAATGGGTTGAGCTTTTCCTGTTAAGGACGCTAGAGCCATGACTACTGCAAAAACTATGTTAAAAGAGTATTTCCCTAGGTTTGGGCTACCAAGAGTCATCTGGTCGGACAATGGTCCACATTTTGTCACTGCTGTAATTCTGCAGATATGTGCGGCATTACAAATCAACAAACGGTTCCATTCGGCCAGACACGCTCAGAGTGCCGGATTAGTAGAAAGACACAACAGCATCATCAAGAACAAGTTCGCTAAGACGTGTGCCGGTACCAAACTAAAATGGGTGGACGCCTTACTGATCGTGTTGCTAGCTACGCGTACAACCCCTCAAACTATGACTGGGCTTTCTCCATTTGAGGTGGTAATGGGGAGACCTGCGAATATCTGGAACCTTCCGAAATGTCGGTCTTTGAAGAGTGTTGAAAATGTACTTCTTTCAGATTACTGTAGCCAGTTGACTAAAAACCTGTATTTGATTTATCACAAGGTGCGAGAGGCTTTACCTGTACGATACGAGGGCCCAGGTCATAGCATTCGGCCCAGAGACTGGGTGTTAATGAAGGCATTTGAGCGATCTTCTTGCCTTGCACCTCGGTGGTGGGGCCCTGCATACAGAGGACTGGTACTCAGTCAATGGGACATTTTAAAGGTTGCGCCAACGTTGCGAATTTGACTGGGGAAGACAGACCTTCGTATGTAGGAGAACCTGTCTTGGTTACTCAGGGATTGGCAGGGAACTTGTTATTTAGGCATCCTATTACCCGGGGTATTCATAGCCAGTACTGTAGGCGTTTCAAAGGCTTGTCCACGACGGGACGAAAATGGTGACACTCCAGCACAGGTTCTGGGAGACGTAGCGAAATCCTTTGTGCCATTTTGGGGACAAATAGCAAACTCTGAAGACATCAGGAGACTAGTGAGAGTACTGGAGAGAACCATCAACAGGACCACGGACATACGCTATAATATGACATTAGAACAGAAAGCAATAAGATTAGTAGCACTTCAGAACCGAATGGCATTAGATGTCATTCTGGCTGAACGTGGTGGAGTGTGTAAATTGGTGGGGTCCGCTTGCTGTGTTTTTCTGCCAGATTCCTCCCCAACTATCTTCAAGGCAATACAGAATCTGCATGTCCTTAGTTCAGAAGCGCATGTTCCCGAGGGAAACTGGGATTTTAGCGCTTGGTTGTGGGACTTCTTGCGGTTGGAAGGTGCTTTTGGTCTTGCTGATCATTTTGGGAATTCTGTTTTTTCTTTATTTGTTGCTGTATACAGTGTTTACCTAGTATATGTTCGATGCTAGGGGGATGTTGCGCACAGGCGATAGGTACAATAGGACACAAGGTATACGCCCCAGATAAGAGTTCCAAACAGTATGTGTTGGAAGAGATTTTGATAGACGATCTAATGGCAATAGATATTTCTGACAGCGATTCAGGGTGTATGGATGTTGAGACGTGGAGTTGTTCATAAAGTGACCAGAAGTAGTTTAGTGCTTGGCATAGGCCAAAATGAGGGTTTGTCGAAAGGAAAATTATATGGTGCCTCCTATTGTGTGAATATATGTATATTGGCCTACGCCAAGCTGCTTATAAGCCACTTGCAATGAAATCCGCGTTGCAAGGTCTTGACCTTAGACCAGTGTAAGCCGCCATTTTAGGTCTATCCGCCATCTTAGGTTCTCCCTGTTAAAGTCACCCTGTTTTCTAAAATGGTGGACAATGTCATTCTGAATGTAACATGGCCGTCTTGACCTCTATGTATAAACTAATGTATAACTTGCCTGCAGGCTACATGTTGGGGTCATGAACTGAGACCTTGTCCTTCGCTGACCTGTGTGTAGAGGATTACTTGCGCCAACAAAGCTAATCCACGAGCATATGATAAACACAATGTATTGTTAAGCCCTGAGGAGAGAAGGGCTGAGAAATCCCTGCTGTTTGGCTGTTCGGCGAGTTGGTGAGCCAGGACACATCAATCATGTCGGACTCCATCCCAACTGCCCTGCGAACAAGGGCGCAAACACGACGCGAGGAGAAGGCACTGTCTGAAACCACTCCGCGTACACCGGTAAGAAAAGAAAGCCGATTTTTTTCATGTTCATCAACCTCTGACTTTGTTGTGGATGAGCCGCTCTATGCTCTCCAAGAATCACCTGACGCCGAAGATCTCACTTGCACGTCCGAAAACTGTATACTTCATTCAGACGTGGTGTCGGCTGACTCAATACCTTGTGAGGTGGCGCGACCCCCATCACTTGAGAATCCGTTGATTGAGAACGTGATATGTGTCGAGGGCCCCTCGGCAGCTTCACAAGTGGGCCGGTTATCCGTGGGCTCCAGCGTAAGTGATGGCGACTTGCGCACTGCTGTTCAGGACGCGTGTATAACGTTTGAAAAACCGGTCGGCTTATCCGCTGCTGGGTCGTCTGTTCCTCCGCTTCTGGATGGGGCGGAGGTGCATGGCCCTGGAGCTGGCGATGTTGGCAGGCGAGCCGTCGTTGCTCCCGCGCAGGCCCTCCTGGGGGGAGGGCCTGTGGGAGGGCGCGCCCCCTACGGTTTGGGAGATGTGTGCCTTGCTGTATGCGCAAACCGGGTAGATGGCGTGCCTCCGTTGTCCGCAGTGACCCCTGGTGTGCTGCAGCAAGGCAGTAGCCTTGCCCAGCCTACTCCACTAAGCGCTAGCTCCCCGGTTCATCTGTCCCGCATGGCTCTCTGTCGTTCATTCTCAACTGATGAGATTGCTCACTCGACACAGTCTGTGATGAGCTGGGGTCAGGACCGTGTCCATTACCAACATGATCACCACCCCGACAGACCGGTGTGTATGACACAAGTGGATCCAAGTGCGCCTTTCCCTGAAAACAGGAAAAATTCCCTTAGTGTCATGACAAAGGGGCTGGAAAATTCTGCAGCAACGAATAAAGAACGTCCTGTTAACACTAAGAAAGGTCCTACCTCCCCTACGTTGAAACCCGACAAACACACCACAAAAAGGCAAATATCACAATTAAGTGGCGCAAATGAAGACATATGGTCTAAGGTGTGCTACAAACGCCTCAAAATCAACAATCTAACTCCAAGGAACTGTGACCCACACGAGGAACTCGAACACGTGTTGACCTCTCAGAAAAGGTTGAACACGCAACATCATCACCCAAATAGATCCCTCTTGTCTCTTACTCATACTGCACAGCAGTCTGCCACCAATGATTGTTTGTCGGACGACTCACAAGACTCCTCGCTGATGGAACGTCCATTCCCGAAAATACGTCACATCAGAGAAATGTCGGAAACGGCCAACCGACTTCAGCCACCTGTGCTCAGTGCTGAAAACAGAACTATTATGCTTCAGACTGAGCTACAATCTCTAATAATTTCATCTATGACGATGTCGATGGCCCCCTATATGAAATTATACGAAGCCTTGCATGAAGCCACTAAGGACCTGAGAACTGTTGTGGCCCTAATGCATTCGAAACTAATCCGGATTGAACAAGTCTGTGACCAGTCTTACAATAACCAACAAGAAGGTTTGAAAAGACTTGACGGATCATGTACGTTGCTAAAAGAGCAAAGGAAAAACGACGCAATTGATAAAAAACTCTTGGCCGAAGTAGCGAGAGAGGCGCTAGCTTTGTTCAAATATGATGGTCCAATCGCAAACTGGCAAAAGCAACAAATCACGCAATCAACTGTGAGTAAAACACCGATCCGAGGTAATAATTCCTTAAAGGAACACTGTTTAAAGGATGTAATCCAAAACACTCAAGAGCCTTCAGACGTGATTGTAATCCAGGAAGATGTGCACCCTGGACCGTCAGTCTCGACGGTTCCGACACTGGGAAAGCTAGCAACTGCGCCAACCATAAGTGAGGTAATTCCCCCAAGTCGGACATACATAACGGAGAATCTGCCCACGCAAGAAGCAGAACCCTTGCCTACAACGACGATAACATCTGAAGATAATACTTGTGACCTCTCATTTAATACTGCATTTGAACAGGCGAGGGGCAATTTGAATCAAGCTCTACGCGATTCACAGGTGGCATCTTCCTCCAAGGGAGATCTGGGCGCTGAAGCTTCTACATCTATTCCCTCTGTAATATCTGCAGTGACCGCAATACCCACTTACTCTGTCTTCAACAAGGCGTCTCAACCCAAGGTGTCGACGTCAAAGCCCTTGGCTACTCCACCTACAAAACAGGTGAAGAAAACGAAGAACCAAAAAGGTCTCAGAAACAAGGCACTACACGGTGCACGGAAATTTTTACGTAACATAAACGTGGTCCAGAACGTGGCATGTAACATTAACAATTGCCTAAAGGCAGCCTCTTCAATAAGTGAGAAATCGCAAAATAAACCCTTAGACAGAGTAGTCCCCGTAAGTCCTGATGCAGTGGCTGTGTCAGGCTCAAACTACGAGTTATCAAGTGAGCTGTTGAACTTATCAACATATGACGATGTAACACACGTTATCGAGGATGCAGAAGCCATCTCTTCCCATGAGAACCAAGAGGGCGACGTCGTCCACACCGCGACAATCGTAGAGAACGCCAAACAAATTAACATTGACGTTCCAGCACATGGACCGGGAAACCAACTTCCTGTTAACCAAACTGTTCCAAGTATCATCAACTTAAGCTCTTGTTCCGTGTCTGGCACGCAAACGACTTCTAATGCATGGTCCTCCGCAAGAAGAACTTGTCAACTAATTAATGAAAAGGAAGCCCAGCAGGGGCTGCTGAAATCGCCGATCAGTCCAGTGTTTATGACCCTACATGAAAAAAGGATGCGGGTCTCTAAGGAACCGGGGTCGTTGGACCCTGGAAACACTCGGAGTAACCCGTTTGTCCCCGCTAATCTGGCGGTAGCAAGGCTACACAATGACACCGTAAAAATCTCAGATACGGATATGACTCTCCATGGTGAGTGCCAAGTTCGCAACTCAAAGGCTTCCCTGAACGAAGCCCGACTGTCTCAGCCCAGAACGTCGGGAGGTGCCAGATGGAAGTGCCCTATCTACAAACTGGTCATCGAAAGGCTAGACTCCTCCGATAAGCTAATACTGAACCGAGGCAACACAATCAGGCTTTTACACCTTGTACCTGCCCTACGAGCCATAAGCTCAAACGATCTGATGATCGTGGAGTTTTTTGACGAAAATAGGAACGATAAGGTGGTGATTCACGTTGCGTCACCTATTGTTGCTTCAACAATTCTGGACGCCAATATCGCCCTGTTTTCCCTTGGCTTTGAAGTCTACAAATACTCTGGAGCGGCTCATAAAACTCCGAATGGAACTGACGTCCCATACACACACAAAGCCACAAGCAAGGACGCGTGGGTGAGAATGCTGGAACCCATGGACCAGAGTGTCATCAACGTTCAAGCACCCCCTCGTTTATCAACTCAGAAGGCACCCTTGGATGGAACCAAACAGATCAGACCGGGTAATTCTTGTCACGACCAGATACTGGAGGTCTCTGAAAGGGAGTTACAAAAAGAGAATATACGAATCACTATACTCGGCAACGCCAAACAAGTTGGAGCGAGCGTTGCTGGTAACAAATCCTTTAGCCCCAATGGCAGTAAGCATGAATGGCAATGGCTATCTGCAGCCTTGTGCAGCAAAAATCCCCAATAATGCCGGAATGAGGCCCCTGAAGCGCGGTGCAGATTGGCTTCGTGGAACACCCGTGGCTTTTCACACCTGTTCAACTCAAACTGGCTTACAGCAATTGACGTAGCTTGTCTCCAGGAAACATGGTTACGAGAAACCCCAGTAATGGACGACTTTGAGGTGGCCTTAAACCCTGCACCAAAATCTTTAAAAGGACGTCCGACGTCGGGCTTGGCCACCATGATTAGGAAATCCTCAGGCTGGAGAATTGTGAGTTCAACCAATTATTCCCCTTTCATCCAAGCAACGCAATTGTCAAAACTAAAACACGAAGGGTCACTCACGGAACTGATGTGTGTTGTAAACCTGTACTGGCACCACACGAATGCCGGGAAACAGATTTTCATCGATCAAACTATGGAAATAGTCGATGAACTGCTAGAAACAAACGGCTGGCCAAACATTCTCATCTGTGGTGACTTAAACATTGACCTTTTTAAACCTTCAGGCCCGGAAAAACCTCTCTTGCCAAGTCGTGGATGGAGGAATTAAACCTTAGAAACGTACAACTTCTAAATGGTAACACGTGTGATGATATGCCGCCAGCCCCCACGTGGCATCGTGATGGGCAAAGGTCAACAATTGATTACATATTTGTATCAGAAGCCCTTCATCCTCGGATAACCTCGCTGAAAATTATTGAAAAGACTGAAAGCGACCAAAACATGCTAATAACTGAATTTACAACTACGACAAAAAAGAAACCTGAGCTATGGCCCCATCAACTCCACGTGGTTTCCAATAGAGTAAGACTGAGCCTCGAAACACAGGATGTGGAACATCTGGTAAATCTCTACTGCAAGACCTGCCCAAACGTCGACTATGATCATCTGCTGGCACACTATAAGCCCAAGCAAGTGGGCTTTAAAAATATGGCCTTTGTACGCCAACACTGCTTTGACCGGGAACTGCTGACACAAAAGCGTTGTATGCGTCAAGACATCCGAAGGCTGAAGTGTTCAAAGGGCTCAACTTACTTACGCGACGTAAAGGCGGTTAAGCAGAGATATAAAAACTGGCTAAAAGCTCATAAGCATGTAATGGCCCAAAATGATGCAGAACAGATGTTGACGGTATTAAAAAATAAGAACACTAGAGACTTTTGGATGCGTATGAACAATCAGCACGCCCCCCAAAAAGCTATTCAAGGGTGCATGGTGTCTGAAGCTGATTGGATTAGCCACTTCGAAGGTTTATACAAAGCACCTGTTCCAACCGACGGCCCTGTCATATTAACACCTAAACCTTGGGCCTTGTCCTTTTCAAAAGATGAAATAGTGACCGTCATCAAAAAATCAAAAAATTCACGGGCACCTGGTCCAGATGGCCTGACAAATTGCACTATAAAACAACATCCAGAGCAATGGGCGGAGCTCTGTGTAACGTTGTTTAATCGAGTAAATTTAAGTGGCCAGACGCCCAAATCCTGGAAGACCGCGATAGTGGTACCTATATTCAAAAAAGGCGACAGAGCAAATCCAAAGAACTATCGTCCAATTGCTCTATTAGACGCCCTGAGTAAGATCTATGCCTCGATGCTCCAACAAAAACTCGTAGCCTGGTCACAAACTTCGAACCACGTGGATAAGCGTCAAGCAGGTTTCGTGAAGCAGGTGGGATGCTCGCTGAATTTACTCCTGTTAAACCTTATCAAAATGGAAGCGATAAAGTCTAACACGAAGGTCTATCTAGCTTTTATAGACTTTTCATATGCCTTTGATACCATCAATAGAGAGATCCTGTGGGGAAAACTGAAACGTTGGGGATGCCCGTTAGATCTACTAGCGGCAATTAGAGAACTGCACACAAACACCTCCATCCGTGTAAGGCTGGATCAATCAGGGCAATTATCCAAAGCAATAAACACCTTCAAAGGAGTCAAACAGGGGTGTCCGTTAGCTGCAGTACTATTCGGCCTTTTCATCGCGGACATAGGCGAAGCAATTGGAGTAACAAAATCATTCCCGCCGAAAGTGGCCAAATCACACTTAAATTGGCTACTATATGCTGATGACTTGATCATCCTGGACCGGACTCCTATTGGGCTGCAAAGAAAGCTAAATGCAGTTCGACAGTATGTTATTTCTAATCAACTACTGATCATCACGAAAAAATGTGAAATTCTGGTCCTGCAAAATCTAAAAGGCGGCTGGGTGGCGCGGAAACGCACCCCCAACTGGACGCTAGGCCACGAACCCTTGCAAATATCTGCCAGTGTTAAATACCTGGGAATGACCATAAGTTCTTCTTTAACGGATAGACTGTGGCAGGCTGACATAAGTAGAAAATGCAACAACTAGCGAACCAGGCACTAATTATCCACAAAAGATACAGAAAATTCTCGTTTAAACCTGTGCTGGCCTTCTACCATCAGAAGGTAATCCCCGTACTGACATACGGGGCTGAAAATGCTTTTGGCTGTTCTTACGAAATTTGGGACTCTTTAGAGAACTGCTTTTGGTCCAAAGTGTTAACACTCCCGAAAGGTGTGAAGACTGCCTGTATAAGATATGAACTGTCGATAATATCGATTCATGCCAGGATCTGCTGGAGTTTACTAAACTTGTATCGTAAGACATGTTCTAGAGCACAAATCCCTCAATTTGACATCTTCTATGATGGTTCAGTTAGTGACTCCAACGTCATCACAATGTGGTCAAACAGGTGTGAAGAGTTACTACAAAATCTCGACATCAAGAGCGAATTGCTCCATGAAAATCCGGATGCGGCAAAGCTTAAAATCTGGCGAGTCGACTGGGAGCTTACATGCACAAAGAGAGCGATGGCCAAAACGATGTGTGATGTGCCACTGGAAGCACGCGCCTTCAATACCCAGCAGCGCTATATCACCCTGTTTCCAGATCCACAAGCAAGAAGGCTGTTCTTACTGTTCAGGCTAAATCTGTTCAAAACTACTGATAGTCTTCGCTTATGGAAGAACAATGAGCACTTAAAACCTGAATGTCGATTTTGTCTGCTAGCCAAAGAGTCACTAAAACACCTAGTGCTATTTTGCCCTAAGCTGAAATCTGAAAGATCAATCAACCTGGGCCCATGGAGCGTAAACCATCCATCGTTTTGTGCCGATGACTGGTGGAATCAGATGTACCAAGGAACCGACTTGAGACTGATACTTCCACTAACACGTTTTTTGGAGCAAATTGAAAAACACCTGATGATGGCACCATTAGGGGAACCAAATTAGTAAAACCTGTCACGGTATAACCTGTACAATAACCTTGTGAATGGATCTCGCACAAAAGGCTAATACGGATGATTGTTTACTTGTATTGTCTAAGTGTTGTTGTTTTGTTTGTACATGTGTCGTAACTTTTAAAGGTTTGAAAAAACCAATAAAATAAAAATAAAAAATTAAAAAAAAAACAATGTATTCAAATACTGAAATGTAAACACTTGTTTGACTACATTGTATAAAACTGTTTGAGAAGGTTTAACATGAAATCCTAAGATATACTGTTGCCATTGAGGCTTGTTAGTGAATATATTAAAGGTAAACCCTAAATGTACAGATGTACGAACTCGGCACAAACCCTAGATCCGTAATGTATTAACTTATATTAACTTGGAAGTGGGTTGAACATCATGATTTCGAGGGTATAAAGAGTGTGACTATTCTAATGTACAGTCCCACTCACTGAGCACACCAAACCGAGCTGGAGTTTGCTGTGTTGTACTGAGGGCCGATAGCTATCTGTTGCTTTGTCCTTTGAAACTGTTCAGTATAGAATAAAGATCTTTTGTATGTTCCTTTGTAACCCGCGTTTGGTGTATTTCCTTTTGGGGTACTCAGCCTCGATATCTTCTTTTTGTTTTCACAACACCACAGTACTTCAATTACTTCTGCCTGGTCCACTCACCTGCCAGACCTATACTACACTGCCTCTTGTCCTGATATACTGTGCTGCCAGGACTAGCAAAAATAGTTCTACTTCTAAAAGTACTTCTGTGGTGTAGTTTTGTCTTCATACAACTCAAAAGGTCTTAAGATTTGGTCAACAACAATTTGGACTACTTCTGCGTGGAAACCATGAGACACATTGGTGCTATTTGTTCCACACTTTTGATTGCCAAATGCAATGCAGGTCATGCTCCTCTCCTCCTGAGCACCTTTTGTCAGAAGGGCAGCCTTCCTGCCACTTGTGTTTTCCCCCTCTTGCATGAACCAAGTGCTGAAAATTGCCTTTTCTCACTTCTGCTCCTCTGTTGCTTAAGCAATGCTTATTTAGGTGAGTTTGCCCTTTTGCTTCTTTCTTCCTCTTCCTCTGACAATAGGGTGTATAAACAACTTGCTTCTTACTTGTTGCATCTTGGCTTTAGCAATGTTGGTTCTTTTTAACAGGATCGGCCATTGCACTTTTTGACTTTGGCAATGGTTGTTTGTGTTGGTTTCTAGCAGTATTACCCCTTGTACTGTTGGCAATTGTTCTGACTTTTAAAATAACAATGACATTCTGCTGGTCTGCTTGCCAAGTTCTTATACTGTCACTTTCTCCACTTTCTGTTCGCTTGGTATGCAAAATAATTACTTATGTTTCTGCCACTTTGCTCTTTTTTCATTAGTTCGATATTCAAAATACTCTATTCGGGCCAGCGGGTGGTTATGGAGCGCTCCGGAGTCTCAATATACAAGTGAACCCACCGGGTTTGCTGTGCCTCACTGCCTTCGGGTTGCTGGCTTCTTCTGCTCTGGGCGATACAGAAAACAGCTTTGCTTGGTTTTCATTGGCCTGCACTGAGCAAAACAGGAGCGTTTCGTGCTCCAAAGGCTTTCTGGTGCTTGCCTGCTACCCGAGCCTGCCTTATTTGGGAGGAAGGCTTAATTTCATGCTTCCCGCCATGCTACCTCAGAAACCACAATCTTTAGGGGGAAAGCTTGTACAGATAACGCTTTCCGCAGCGCAACCTCTGCAACCACGATCTTCAGGTGGACATCTTTTACCAATAAAGCTTCCTGCTGCACAACCTCTGCAATTCAGGTCTCTGAAGGAAGAAACCCTCTCAGAACTGGCATCTCTACTGTCCTTCAGCTGAAACTGAAATGTGGATCTGCTGCAACCACTCTACCTCCCACTGCTACTCTTCTTCATTGTCGGCACCCGAGGGGGCCTTTAATGCCTCCCGGTCTCCCTCAGTTGTGGGTCATTTTCCCTATTAACCTGCAATTTACAATCTCAGGCCTCTGCATCCCTCTTCTTCATCCCACTACTTTTAGCATTATGGGACTTGAAGTCCCCATTGTTCAAGTCACCTTTTTTCACAGTTTCAATCTTACAATAAGCCTTTAGATTAGTCGGGTCTCTGGGAAAGTTGTTAAAGGGGTTTTCCCATTCCTCCTGACCTGTTTCCACCCCATGTGATCCTCCCGCAGAACACCACCCCCAGGGTCAGGATCAGGAAGTGTCTGCCTTTCCCTGGCCACATGAGAAGGGTCCCAAGCCTGTTTTCTGGGTGAATCCCCTGACTCATCACACTACAAACACCCTAATGCTAAGTCTGCAGCAACATTTCTGGTGTTAGAGGTATTTCCATAGTATGGAATATGTGAGGTTTTGAAGTCCCACAATGAGCTCATTTATTTAATGCCTTGCTCTCAGAAATTACGTTCCTTTTGGGAATCAAGCACAGGTTATGTTCTGTGAACCACATATGTGCCAATGGGATTGTGGAGAGGCTAAACGGGGTCCTTAAGGCCCAGCTGGCCAAGATATGCAATGATTTTAAAAAGCCATGGTTGCACTGCATAGATTACACACACCTCTCTCACCTGCATGCACTGCATCAGACACACATATGACTGCAGAGGCTCGGGGAAAGGAATTTAGGGCGTGTCTTAGGACTTTAACCAAAAGTGTCAAGATTATGGGCCGCATTACGAGTTTGGCGGTAAGTGCTAAAATTGGTGGTAACGGAGTTACCGCCAACTTTGCCACTATGCCAAATTACGAGCGTCCCAAAAATCGGCAGTAATTCCTCCAACAGAGTCACCTCTGGCAGAATTACCTCCCGTTGTAAAACCACCAAGAATCAGCGGAAACAGCACTGGGGCTAATCCCTCCAGGTGTCATGAATCAAGGACCAGGTGCACCTGATCCACTCAGGTGGAGTATAAAAGGCCCACACCCACCCCCAACACACATCCATGCAACATGCAGCCACAAGCAGACGTAGATTACAGGCTCCACAACCTGCTACTCTACATTGAGCTACATCAGCATGCTGGACCACAGCAGGGAAGCAGACAGGCACAACCAAGATGTAGGAGACCATGCAGTGGAGGGCATCAATACCACGTGGTCGACCAATCGCATGGACACTCATGGACAGCTAATTAGTCACCTTATACAGACTGGACCATCCAACCATCGCCGACTTGCTCACATTGACGCAGGCACAACTGCAGAGTGCCATTTCCATTCGAACAGCCTCCCTCCGCCCCCACTGAAGCTTGTGGCCGTCCTACTTTTCTGTGGCACAGGCGCCTTCCAACACACAGTAGGGGCACTACATGGCATGTCTCAGCTCACATTTTCAAATGTGTTGGGCCAAGCCTTGGATGCCCTAATGATGCAAGCACCTCTGCACATCCATCTCCATGCCCATCACCCACCCACAGGTGCATGCAGCCAAGGCAAGGTTCTACAGCATGGCACAATTCCCCAACACCATTGCAGCATTGGACTGCACCCATGTGGCGTTGGAACCACCCAAGGCAACAGAACAGGCATACCACAACCGGAAACAATATCACTTGATGAATGTGCAGATGACCTGGGATGCTGATCTTACCATCAGTCACTGCTGTGCCCGATATCCGGGGGCCACACATGATGCACTGATTGTGCGCAACAGCACCCTGCCTGCATACATGGAGGGGCACAGAGGACAGCACACCTGGCTTGTGGGTAAGTAGCAGTCAGGCCTGACTGCCAAAAGCACTGACATGCACCTGGGGCACGTAAGCAGTAGTAAAGTGCATGAACCACAAGTCCCATGTTGCAACAACAATAATACCCATACAGGTGGTGCACTGATGTACAGCCCCGAAAAAGTAGGGAAAATCATAGTAGTCTGCACCATGATGCACAACATGTGTATACGCAAGATTGTATCAATGCCCGCAGATGAGGACAATGACCCCGTAGCTCTGATGAGGAAGAGGCTGGAGGAGGGAACAGGGCACCACAGTCCATACGCGGGGAAGCAAGGTAAGGTCGAATGGTCGGCCAGGAGCTCATTGAACATTATTTTTTACTCCTGAGACATGACACCCATACATGCCATTAATGCATCTGTCTAAATTGCATTAAATGAACACTCTCAGCATGAAGAACATTCAAGTGTGTTTAATGCTGGCAACAAGCTAACACCATCCGCAACACCAACCGCCACCCCCCAATCCCATCCCGAACATCAACTGTCACCCTCCACACCCATACCTAACACCAACTGTCACCCCTCACCCCCATCCCCAACATCAACTGCCACCCACTACTCCACCCCCAACACCAAGTACTACTCCCATTAGTGCTTGCGCTTATCCCCCTTGTCCACAGGCCTGGCAGCATTTGTGGCATGCTGTTGTGAGCACCTGGGCAGGGTGTTCTGCAATTACCCCTCAGTAGGGGTAGCTTCCCTGCACGCTCCCCCATAGATGTTACATTTGTTTATTTGTTTTTTTTGCTTATTTGTTTATTATTTATAGTGCGCACTCCACCCTGAGGTATCTGGGCGCATTACAAGAATTTGCATTTTCATGGTTACAGAAGAGATAGTACATACAGTATTTACATACAGAGGTAAGAGACAATAATAGCTCTATACACTTTAAACAAGAGGTAGGTATATACATACAGGTGCAAATGGTTTGGTACAATCATACTAGGGGAGCAATATGCAAAATGGTTCGGTACAATCATACTTATACACTTGGGCAAAGGATGGATGTAGAGGTCTATACAGGTGTGTCTTTGGACATCAACCAGAGTTTGATGTCTTTTCTAAATTTATAGAAGGATTGGTCTGTGCGTAGGGTTGGGGGGTCCATAATTGGGCAGCCATCACTGGGAAGCTGCTACCCCCTGATCTTTTGGCTTTGTATCTCAGCACCCTTAGGTGGCTGGAGTTAGTCGTCCTGGTTGGTCTGGTGGTGTTGTTTTTGACACATGTTTTAGCCAGAAATTGTAGGGCAGTGTTATTAAGGCATTTATAGGTAAGGGAGGGTGCAATGTCTACTTTCTTGGATGGAGAGCCAGTTATTGGACCGTCTACTAGTTGAGATATGTTGCGTCTGGAAATACCCAGGGTGACTCTAAGGGCATTATTCTGCAGGATTTGGAGTTTGTTGATAATGGATTTACTTGCTCCTAAATACAAGGCGTTGCAATAATCGATTTTTGATAAAGCTAGTGCGCGCGCTACGGTCATGCAGCTTTCTGGGGATAGAAAGGGTTTGCAAGAGCGGTTGAGCTTGTAGGTGTATGCAGTTGTTGAATCTGTTGCACTAACCTGTTTGCGCAGACTCAGGGAGGAGTCTAGGTAAAAACCCAGAGTTTTAACTTCATTGGCCACCTTTGTAACATTGCCATCAATGTTGAATGATAGGTACAGGTTGCTCAGTTTCTTCATATTGGGTGGGGAGGCAGGCCTGAATGATGAGGTAGATTTTGTTGACAAAGACGAGGTCAGTGTCATAATCTCCAGACAGAGGCAGGAGGATCTGGGTGTCATCTGCATAGTTAGTGTAGGTGACACCCAGATGATCCAGATCGTCAAACAGGGGTTTGGTAAACACATTGTACATGGTGGGTGATACACATGAACCCTGTGGAACACCACAAGTAATGGGGATGGGATCAGCCGCTGCTGAGGCAGAGAAGACTCTCATGCATCTATTATTAAGGAAATATTGGATCCATGCTGTTGCTTCTGTTGAAAAATGAGCTGCAGTAGATAAGTGTCTACAAAGCACCTTATGATCTACCAGATCAAAGGCGGCTGACAAATCCAACAGAAGCAAGAGAGCAGGAAAGGAAAGGTACTGTAGTGATAGGGCGGTCATTGGTGGGGATTGTGCGGTCAAGAGTGTTTTTTTAGTAGGGGTAGTACCCATGAATTCTTCAGGTTGGTTGGGACAGTGCCTGTGCGGAAGGAAGCATTGATAAGGCTACATCTTTGATGATGGATGATGGAGTCGCCTTGGCAATTTGAAGGTTTAAGTGAGGCGATAATATTGATTACTTCTTGGGTGGAGACTGGGGTGAAGTTGAAGTGTTGTGGTGGTTTCGACAAGTTAGTGGTAGCTTTCAGCAAGGTATGTTGTGGTATTAGATTCTGTTTTTATGCTGCTATTTTATTTTGGAGCAGAGTAATTTTATTAGTTAGGGCTTCTTGAATTTTAGTGCACCATGACTTTTCCTTGATGCAGTTATCAGATGAGGGCATGGGAGACTCAAGTTCTTTTAGGATAGTAAAAAGGTCTCTGGAACTCGAGCTGGCCTTTTCAATCCTATTATTATAGGTTTCTCTTTTAGCTGTCAGAATTTCTTCTTTGTATTTGGCTGAGATTTTGAGCATGATATCTTTATTGACTGTGGAGGGGTTATTTCTCCAGGAAGTTTCGCATTTTCTTTTTTCATTTCTGAGGGCTTTCAGTTTAGGGGTAAACCACACATTGATATCATACGATAAGGCATTTGTAACGTGCCTATACACAAGTGTTTCAAGGCCTCATTACGACCCAGGCGGAAAACCATGGTGCTAATAGCACCATGGTCCATGCCGGTAACTTACCGACTCCGCCATGGAGAAAGGGGGAATTACCACCCCATTACAAGGTTGGCGGGGCGGTAATTCCCCCTTCCTCCATGGCCCTTCCCCATTCCCATTTTTGCCCCATAGGGCATAATGGGAATGGGGAAGGCGGTAATTACGGTACCGCAAATTGCAGTACCGTAATTAGCACCAAGGTCCCTTTGCGGGTCCATTCCTTAACGGCTGGTAAAACCAGCCGTTAAGGTGGGAACCCGCAAAGGGACCTCGTAATCAGGCGCTAAGGGATTACCGGTACGGGTACCCTTACCGGTACCGGTAATCCCTTAGCGCCAGGGTCGTAATGAGGCCCATTGAGGTGTGCTTTGGGTTTACTTTTGCACATTTTTACGGGGGCAATGGTATCTAATGCCATAGTCAAAGTTTTGCTGTAGAGGTCCACCAAATCAGATGGGTCGGTGGAGGCGGGGGGGCTCAAGTAGGGGTTGGAGGAGAGGCAGAAGTTTATCTACGGTAATATTCTTTTTGTTCCTGGTAGGCATGGATGGGGCAATGAAGTTGTCTGTGTTGGGAGGGATATGATCTTGGAGGTTGAATAAGAGGAGGCAGTGGTCCGTCCATGGTTGAGGCTCAATAGAACGATGGTTGTGCTGCAATTAAGGTCTGCTATCCAGTCAAGGATTCGTCCACTGTCATGGGTGGGGAGAAGGACTCTTTGAGTGAGGCCAAGCTCTACTAGGGAGTAGGCAAATAGATGTGGCACCAGTGTCAGTCAGGTCATTGAAGCCCAGATTCAGGTCGCCTAGTAATAGGATTTGAATAGTGTATAGGATAATGAAGTGGGTTTTGTGTTGGTGGACAGGAGTGCATTAATGTCATCCTCAAAGGAGCCCAACGGTCCAGGAGGTATGTAAATTAGATGCATTGTTATGGTTCTAGATTTTGTGAGTGGAAGTTTTACTGTCTTTAGTTTGCAGGAGTTAGTTGGGGTTTGTGAGACAACTCTAAGTCACAGTGTGGTTTTGGCTATAAAAGCCACTCCACCTCCTCTAGCTGAGTCTCTGTCTGCTCTGAGGACTGTGTAGTTATTCGGGGTCGCTAGAAGGAGGGATGGTCCAGCTGCTGCATGTAACCAGGTCTCGGTTATTGCGAGGAAATCAAGATTCTTTTCTAGTATTAGATCTGCAATGTCTACTGCATGGGCAACTAGGGACCTAGCATTAATCATAGCTCCTAGGATAGTATTCGGGATGTTGTTGTGGGCAAGGATCGTCAGATGAGTCCTCCGCATAGTACAGGGCACAGGAGAATTCATGCTGGGATGGTGTTGTGTGCAGTGGGGAGTAGATGCGCAGGGGAGGACTCAGGTGAAAAATGGTGGACGGGGGAATGTAAGTGGCTGGATGCAAGGGGAGGCACCCCACATACTGGTCTACATCCGTGCCTGCTGTGGCCTGCTGTGATTGCTGGCTGTCATCCTCACCCTGACCCACCTGTGTGTCTGCAGTCAGACCCGATGTGGCACTGTCTTGGCATCTTCGTGGTGGCACAAACTGCACACTTCGGGTTTTTGTTGGCCACGTGGGCTTGTCCGTCCGGATGGCCGGAGTATCTGCTGGTAGCCTGATGGACTGGGGCCTCTACTTGGGTGGCACACTCCCACTCCCTGAACTGCTTGGCCTGGCTGCTTGCTGGCAGTGGTTGGTGCTGGTGTCGTGGCGGGGCCAGCCACCTGGGACATTTCCTGGGGGTCTTTAGTTCCTGTTGGGAAAAAGTGACATGTGCATTACCACATTGGTGCCAAGGTTCTTGGCAAAACAACATTCACTGTCACTTGTATTATGCCGTCACTGTGTGTTGGGCCTTGTGGGGGGCTGGCATCATGTGTCGGCCACTGTGTACATAGCATACCTTGCATCTGGACGGCAAGATGTGGGTTGGCCAGCTTCATTTGGAGGTGCATACAAGGGATTAGTTGTAACGCTCACCTGATTCCCACGGAGGCGCTGGTCCCGGCTGAACTGTTATAGTCTCTTCAATTGAGAAGCTTAGAGCTCGGATGACTCTCTGGACTGGGCTTCCTCTTATTGACCGTCTGGTTTGCAGGGTAAGGTTTCTGCAGGCGGAAGAAAAAAAGGGTTAATGACCGTTTGGCTGGACTTCCTCCACACTAATCGCCAACTCTCCGAAAGTCCAATGTCCTGGTGAGCTCTCACCTTAGGCGTATAAATGCTGGGCTCTCCATCCTGCGACTTATGCAGGGGTGCGTGGGTTCCAGTTACGTCACTGGAGATCCTCAAAGTCTTTTGTGGCCTTAGAAGTGGCACAGGTGCTGAGATGCCAAAAGGTGATGCCGCCGTTACTGCACGAGCGGATGCCAGTAGGTATAAAGAGTTTATAGTCTTAAAGAGATGGGCACCTTTAATGAAGTCTTTGCATTGTCTTTTTCAGGTGCCTGGATGCTGAGGGCGTGGTCACTGAGACACGTGCGGTTGTACGTAGGTATGGGAATTTCAATGACACCTCAATAATGTCCCTGGTTTTCTGTTTTCAGGTCTTGAGATGTTGCGGGCGTTTTCCCAGTCGCGGATGCACGTGGGGAAACACGTAAGTGTTAGGCTTTCTTGCAGTCTTTAATGGCACTTAAATAATGTCTTTTCTTGTTTTTAGGTGCTGGGCTGCTGCGGTTGAAGAGATCGTAATACGCGCACAAAAGCAGGTAAGAAAAGTAAATGCGGCCGCCTTCACCCGATTCCTACTTAACAATGTTCTTTGTCTTTACAGGTGCCGTTAGGCTGCTGAAGAGAAGGCCGCGAAGAATCCGTGAAAGCACAGATGGATCAGGTAAGCGAGCGCGGCTGCGAACGTGTTGCAACTTGCTAACCTTATGTTTCTTTTGCTTGCAGGTTCTGCCGGTGTCTGGATTCCTGGATGGTAAGTATAGTTCTCGTGTCTTTCTTCCACAGGTTGCTGAGCTGAAGCTGGAGAAGTCACTGGAATGCTGGAGCTGACTCGGTGAGCGTCCTGCTGCAGATGCAGAATAACGCGAAGCACGTTTTCCCAATCGGGTGTGGTTTAAATAGTGTTGGAGTGATTGGGTGTCTTCTTCCTCAGCCTCGCCCAGGTAAAAGAGTTCCTGTGTTCCAGAGCTAAGGAGTGGCACCAGCCCCACCCAGGTAAGAAAGTAGTCCCAGTTCAGGGAATAGTTCCTCCCAGCAGAAGGCTGGGGACTTCATCCTGCCAGCATTTGCAAAGGTGAGTATGCAGCATGGTCTGCTACAGGTAGGTCCACCCAAGCACCTTTGCAAGAATTATGAGCCCGGCGCCCCTGGCGCCGGGACTGAGGTTCCTTATGAGCCTGGCGCCAGAGGCGCCAGGACATGGCCCAAAGGGCCCCAATTGGGGTTTGCTGGAGCCGGGGACGAGGGTCGTGAGCCTGCTTCCGGGGATGCTGGGCTTGACTTGGCTTCTCGGGAGCAGTGCTCATGACAGCACCCCCCCTCAAGGCCCCTCCCAAACTTGTCTTCCCCGGAGGTTTTGGCCGATTGGGAAAAGTTCGGTGGAATTTTCTGACTAGATGAGGAGCATGGACGTGGTCAGAGGGTTCCCATGATCGTTCTTGAGGTCCATAACCCTTCCAGTCGATCAGATAGTATAATTTTGACTTGATGATCTTGGAGTCCAGGATGTTTTTAACCTCAAATTCAGGTTCTCCATTTACTTGAATAGGCTCTGGAGGTTTATTCAGTCTGGTTCCAGGTTGCATAGGTTTTAGTAGAGATACGTGAAACACCGGATGTATTTTCATGTGGGATGGCAAACCCAATTTGACAGCCACTGGGTTTATTATGGCTGTAATTGGATATGGTCCCAGATATTTTGGGTTGAAGGTGTGAGGTCCTTTAAGTGATAACTGTTTGGTGGATAACCAAACTTGATCTCCAACCTGGTATTGAGGGGCGTCTCTTCGGTGTTGGTCTGCTCCCCTTTTGTACCGTTCTTTAGCCTGTTGTAGGTGGATTGTCGCTTCTTTGAAAGCTTGAGTGATAGCATTGTGAAGTTGATCCACGGCAGGCGTTCCAAGATCTTGGGGCGGGTCGAGATTGGAGGTTCGAGGATGAATCCCATATAAAATGTAAAAGGGACTGTGAATGGATCGAGTTGTTGTAAGCATATTCGGCTATCCAAAGGATATCTTTCCAATTACTTTCCGACTGCTGTAGCATACAACGTAAATATTGTTCCAGAGTTTGGTTTGTCCTCTCAGTTTGTCCGTCGGTCTGGGGATGATGGCTGGTTGAAAGTCTCACATCGATTTGAGCTAAACGACAGCAACTTCGCCAAAAGTGAGAGATAAACTGGCTCCCCCTATCTGAGATCAAAACCGAAGGGAAGCCGTGCAATCTTACAATATTTTCAAGGAATTCCCGTGCTAGAACTGAAGCTGAAGGTAAGCCCTTTAGTGGAACGAAGTGGGCCATTTTAGAAAACAAATCTACAATTACTAGAATAGTGTTGTATCCGGAACAGGAGGGTAAATCGGTGATGAGGTCCATGGAGAGGGTATGCCAGGGATGTGGCGGGATGTCTAGCGGATGCAGGAGACCCGCTGGTCTTTCCTTCTGACCTTTGTTTTGGGCACACACACCACAGGACATCACAAACTCCTTTATGTCTTTTCTCCATGACGGCCACCAGAAGTGTCTCTTGACTTTTTCCGAGGTTTTGGCAATGCCTGGGTGGCTCTCCATCAAGGAATCATGGTAGCAAGAGATTACCTGTTTTTGTAAATCGGCATGTGGTAGGAATAGTCGTCCCTGAAAATAAGGCAGGTCTTTTTTTATGATGAAGTCCTTTCCCTTCAGTTGCCAGTTTTGTAAGTCCGAAGGGGTCACAAGTTGTTTAACTTTTGCTTCGATATCTTCGATGGATTGTGAAGAAATCAGGCCCAGGATTCTGTGTTCTGGAATTATTGGCACAGGTTCAGGATTGACAATATTATCTCCCATTCCAATCCGGGAAAGGGCATCCGCTTTGCCATTTTTGTTGCCGGGGCGATAAGTAATTACAAAGTCAAATTCGGCAAAGAAAAGTGCCCAGCGAAGCTGTCTGGAGGACTGAGCTTTGGCGGTTTTCAGGTATTGTAGGTTTCGATGATCGGTGATTACCGTGACAGTGTGTTTGGCTCCAAGGAGATAGTGCCGCCAGGCCTTGAAAGTGGACTTAATTGCTAAAAGCTCTTTATCTGTGATGGTGTAGTTAATTTCAGGCGCCGAGAACTTGCGAGACCAGAATGCCACGGGGTGCAATTGGTTAGTTTCCGGATCTCTCTGTACTAGAACCGCCCCCATTGCTAAGCTGGAGGCGTCAGTCTCAACGATGTAAGGGAGGTCTGGGCGTGGGTGTTTCAGTATGGGTACTGAGGTGAACTTGGCTTTTAGTTCTTGAAAGGCCTGTTCTGCTTCTGTTGACCACTCGAAACGTTTGTTTTTTCTTAAGAGGGCGGTGATGGGCTGCACCACCCGTGAAAACTCTGGAATAAACCTGCGGTAAAAGTTGGCAAAACCTAACATGCTTTGGACACCTTTCACGGAAGTAGGTGATGGCCACTTGATGATAGCGTCCACCTTTCTCGAGTCCATGTGGACTCCTTTGGGTGTCAGAATAAAGCCTAGAAATTCGACCTCTGTGACGTGAAAAACACATTTTTCGAGCTTAGCAAAAAGCTTATGTTGGCGGAGTTTTTCAAGGACGGCTCTAACATGTTTCCGATGATCTGCTTCTGAAGATGAGTACACAAGGATGTCATCTATGTAGACGAGAACATCTATGAGTTCTCTGAGGACATCATTCATAAAATACTGAAACGCAGCTGGTGCATTGCATAGTCTGAAGGGCATCACTTGGTATTCAAATAGTCCATACTTGGTGCGAAATGCCGTCTTCCATTCGTCGCCTTCTTTAATCCGTACCAAGTGGTAGGCTCCCCGGAGATCTAGCTTTGTATAAATTCAGGCGTTCTTAACTTGGTCAAGGAGTTCCGGAATCAGAGGTAGGGGGTATCTGTTCTTTACCGTTATCTGGTTCAGGGCACGATAATCAATACAGGTTCTAAGGTCACCTTCTTTTTTAGGTACGAAGAACAGAGCCGAGGATGCAGGAGACTTTGATGGGCGGATAAATCCATTGGCCAGGTACTGGTCCAGATACTGTCGCAAATGAAGATTTTCAGGCTCGGTAAGGGCGTAAATTCTACTACAAGGGGGAGTGGCTCCGGGTATCAGGTCTATTTGACAGTCGTAAGATCTGTGGGGAGGCAGGGTATTAGCCTGTTCCTTCTGAAAGACATCTTGGAATTCTTGATACTCTGGAGGCAATTGCGGTCCTTCGGATGTTGCTACCGCTAGGCCAATACTGGGTTGAGGATAACAAGTAGGTGCAGACTCTGGGAACTGTATCGTCTTTGCTCACCAATCAATTTGAGGATTGTGTTTCGCCAACCAAGGGATCCCCAGAATTATTTGGAACTGAGGGGCCTTGATCACATCGAACACGATTACCTCCCGATGTCCATTTTGGCCTAATAACGTCACTTCTGTGGTGGTATGGGTTACCGGTCCGGAGGCTATTTCCGTACCATCCACTGTGGTAATGACGTCTTTAATTACCTTAGGACAAAGGGGTAGGTTCATCCTGGAAGCCATCTTGCGGTCTACATAATTTCCAATCCCTCCGCTATCAATGTATGCTTTAATGGCATGCAAACGATCCGGTCGTTCTGGATTTATGAGGACCATTGACATTATGAAGTGCGAGGTCAAAGAACTGGTTTTTACGCTCGGCAAGCGGACCTCTAAACTTGTCGGGCGAGGTCGTTTCACGGCTCGGGCTTTTCGGAATTCTTATCAGAAGCTCCCACTGTCTTCTTCGGAGGTTTCACCGGGCAATCTCGGAGGAAATGTCCTGAATTTCCACAATAGAGACATAGCTGCAATTGTCGTCTCCTGTCGCGTTCTTTCTGGGTTAGGGGACCCTTTACGACCCCTATTTGCATAGGTTCTACGGCTTCAACTCCTTTGGTGTGAGTTAGTGGCTTAGAGAATACTTGAGTTTCGAACCTGGAGCGTCTGCCTTTCTGTTTTCTAGTCTGTGATCCAATTGGACCACTAAATCAATGTACTCAGAACAATCTTGAGGGGGATTCACGACCTGGGCTAGGACGTCTTTGAGTTTGCCACGCAAACCCCTGTGGAAAAGCGTGATCCTCTTGTCCTCGGGCCATCTGGTTTCTACGATTAGTCTGTTAAATGACGCAATATAAGCCAGAAGATCCTGATTGCCCTGCCGTAGGGAAAGGAGTTCGTTGTCCAGGGTCTGCCCCTGGGAATGTCTTGCGAAAAGTCTTTCCATATTGGCCTGGAAGGCCTGGAAATTGCGAAGAATCGGGTCATCCTGTGTAACCAGAGGGATCAACCAATCAGCGGCGCTGCCGCTAAGATACAAAAGCACAAAGGCTACTTTAGTCTGATCAGTCGGAAAAGCAGCTGGTCTACAAAGAAAGTGCAATCGGCACTGATTTATGAACACCGCAAACCTCTTAGGGTCACCAGAGAAGCGTTCGGGCGGAGCCAAAGGCACATTTCCGGGCAGATTGATTTGAACAGGATTGGCTGAAGCCGCCGGGGTATAGGTCCCTCCTGAATTAGGTAGAGGGGTTTGCCCCGCTTGTGTTTGTAATAACTGTCTGGCGAGGTCATCAGTTCGTTCTTTGGACATAATCAATTCCCTCCTCAGGGCATTCGTTTCCATGTACTTCAGCTCTTAATTCCCCTAGTAACTGGGCCAGTTGATCAGTGTCGGAAGTTTCCATAGCGCCTGGGTAGGAGGTTATTGGAGGGTGCTTCGCGTTCTGTAACGCTCACCTGATTCCCACGGAGGCGCTGGTCCCGGCTGAACTGTTATAGTCTCTTCAATTGAGAAGCATAGAGCTCGAATGACTCTCTGGACCGGGCTTCCTCTTATTGACCGTCTGGCTTGCAGGGTAAGGTTTCTGCAGGCGGAAGAAAAAAAGGGTTAATGACCGTTTGGCTGGACTTCCTCCACACTAATCGCCAACTCTCCGAAAGTCCAATGTCCTGGTGAGCTCTCACCTTAGGCGTATAAATGCTGGGCTCTCCATCCTGTGACTTATGCAGGGGTGCGTGGGTTCCAGTTACGTCACTGGAGATCCTCAAAGTCTTTTGTGGCCTTAGAAGTGGCACAGGTGCTGAGATGCCAAAAGGTGATGCCGCCGTTACTGCACGAGCGGATGCCAGTAGGTATAAAGAGTTTATAGTCTTGAAGAGATGGGCACCTTTAATGAAGTCTTTGCATTGTCTGAGGGAGGAGGGGTGGCTGCAGAAGGGCCAGAGGAAGGGCATAGAGTAGCGGGAGGGGGTGAGAGGAGGTGAGTGATGTCCTGAGTTTTTGAAATGAAGTGAGAAGCCAGTGCCATGCAGAGGGCCTGGGAAGGGACAGGAGAGGTAGAGACTGCGGCAGGATTGGCCAGTTCCTTGCAGATTTTAAAGAGTTTGTCTGAGTTGTTAGTTGCTACAGAGACACGGGCTTGGATGTGAGCTCTCTTCGTGGTGAGGACGGAGAGCCGGTATTGCCTTTGCAGCAGGCCGCAGGCCAGTTTGTCAGAGGATGAACTTGAAGCATGCCATTTCCTCTTGCTTTGCGTTTTAGGGTGATGAGGTCTGAGTCATACCAGGAGTTACACTTGGCTTTGGGCTTCAGGCGGATTCTCATGACAGGGGCAAGGATATCGAGAGTATCAGATATAGAATAGTGGAGAATGGATTTTGCTGTGTCAGGGTGAGAGTCAGCCAGGGGGGGATGAGGGGGTGAGAGGGTGGCGGCGAAAGCCTCAGCTGATACGCGCTTCATGGGTCGGGTGACCGAGAAGGTGGGTGGCAGTGACGGAGGTGGCTTGGCCTGCTGGGTGGGGAGGGTGAGGTTGGAGGATAGGAGAAAGTGGTCACTCCAGGAGAGAGAAGTGGAGAGACGGACAGAGAGGGGAAGGTCTGAAGAGATCAGAACATCGGGAGTGTGCCCTGCAGAATGAGTCGGGCCAGAGGGGAGAATGGTGAGTGAGAGAGAGTCGCAGAGGTCGCGAAAGAGTTCAGAGTGGGGACAGGAGGCATCCAGGTGGATTTTGAAGTCTCCAAGAAGGAGGAGTTGAGTGGTTGAGGCCAGGAGTGAGGAGGAGAGGTCCACCCACTCAGAGAGGAAGGAAGAAATCCGACCAGGTGGCCGATAGATAGTAGCCACAGTAAGGGAATGGCTTGGTGAGAGAGAGAGCCTGCAGATGAGTCATTCAAAAGAGGAGTAGGCCTGCGTAAGAATGGCAGAGGCAGGAATCCAGTCAGGGAAGATAAGGGCTACGCCACCACCAGAGCGGTTGGGCCTGGGCGCAGAGAGGATCTTGTAGCCATCAGGTAGGAGTATGTCAAAGCTGGTGACAGAGCTGGCCGTAAACCCTAAGCATTCGCAGTTCATTCCAGTGGGAAAAGGGGGTGCGGACAGAAATCCAGGAAGTTAATTTCTTTGTTTTAAAAAAGGAAGAACATTTTTGAATTCATAATGTATGTAATGGAGGTGTGTTTATATGTTTTTTGTGTTTCTTTTGTCATGTTCGAAGATGGCAACGAGTATGGATATAGACGGATTAAATGGATCTAGTTTCACAGAATCTAACAATATATTGCTAATGTCAAGAAGAAGTTGATTTCTTTAACAATGAAGGCAATGAAATAGACCCAATAGTAAATGCACATGGTTTCGCAACAGATAATGTTTGGTACAGTCACATGAGGAAAGTTGAGAGAGACAGATCTGTAAGATTTTGCTACATTTGCTCTCTCATCCCCCATGCTTCTTTTGTCCCTGGGGTGTTCAACCCAAAAGAAGTAGAGTTAGCAGACGCACTGTGTCTAGTGCACCTAGCCTTGTTCATGGTCCCAGGGCAGTTCAAAGGGCAGTCACAGCATCTATTTTACCTGTTGATGAAGAATGTTTAGCTATAGATCGTAAATAGCAGAAGAATGTTCGGTGTACGTAAAGAGTCAATTCTAAAAGGGACTATTATCACCAATAACCGATGGGAGCAAGGGGTGAAGAGTTGCAGAGCTGGAGGGATGAGGGGATTTTCAGATGAAGGGATGGCACGTATAAATCAAGAATGTGGAAATGTGTGCCAAAGTTATCTGCAGCATCTGACGTGGCTCATGGAACCAGAAAAACATGTTAAGATACAGGCACCTGTTTTTCTCTGTGCTTCAAGGGCGATGGCACAGTGCCTGTTAACACAAATGGGAACTGCAGACGCACGCTTCGCATGACCGACCTGGCTGGAGGTAGAGCTGCCCTTCTGGACATTTTTTGGACTTGTGGATCATACACCTATAAGCAGCTGCCTCCAGACTGGCATGGTGTGTGCACTTTCACCACACTCCATGTGCCAGTTCTTGCTATTCCTAAAGAATATTTGGTCCTCGCCCGCCCAATGCCTAAAGTCACATCTGTGCCCCCTTTGTCCTCTATTCCTCTTGCATTCCCTTCATCATAGCAGATGGACATATCAATGACTCTCTCCGGCCAAGGGAAGAAAGGACTATTGCAATGGACCAAGTGGTCCAATTACATTTCGACGGCATATTCAAAAGTTTGAATGGACATTCCTGATCAATACTGGCTGTTTAGCTGCTTCGAGACCTTCTTCTTATCCCTCCTGGCACCTGGTGTCCAAGCCGCGGCAAATGCCAAGTGGCTCCAGATGACCAGGTTCAAATGTGCAGCACGTACTCCCTATCTTCTGAAAGTTCCCTCCATAGCTCTTAGTAAGTCGAGGATGCAGCTATTTTGTAATGTAATGAGCCTCAGGGCCTAAGAGTATGAACTCTTAGGCCCTGAGGCTCATTACATTACAAAAGTATGAACTCTTAGGCCCTGAGGCTCATTACATTACAAAATAGCTGCATCCTCGACTTACTAAGAGCTATGGAGGGAACTTTCAGAAGATAGGGAGCACGTGCTGCACATTTGTGCCTCCCAATGATTCGGAGAATGTGTCCCTGACTCTGACTGTTGATGCATTACAAAACCTTACAATAATCATGGAGAATGAGGCAGGAATTACAAATGATCTGTGGTTAGAGTTTCTTTTTTCTTGGGCGCCTTCTTGGATGAGCCTCGCTGTGAAGATTCAACTACCTATTTTTGTCTTCTTTCTTATTATTTTCTGCTCTTGTCAAATGCTCTTGCGATGTTGTTCGGATCAGGTACCGAAGGAAGCTGTCATGATGACTGTGACCCTGTCCAGGGCTAGAATCAGTGCCATTTCAGCTAACATGGGTACTCAGACTGAAGTTGTCTTGTGTCATCCACCATACTGTGATGATTGTGTGGGCAGGGGGTAGATTGCAGAAATGGTGGGTGGATGAGTTGGGGTTGTTCAGCGGAGGAGTATGCTTGTGTTGGGACTGATGTAAGAGGTGATTGTAGGGTTGTTCCCCGAGAAGATGATTTTAAAGGACAGGAATATGATTTGTTAGTTAAAGTATTACCTAAAGTGGGGAATGTTGGGGTGGTCAAGAAAGGTCAAAGCAATGAAGAGGGGTTCATGTTGCATGCACCATATTGGTGACTGGGGGTGTGCCAAAGTTACCGCGAGGTTGCAGTTTTGTATATGTATCCAGTGTAATTAAATGGGAATGGATATCTTACTTTAGTGTTACTTTTGTTTAAATTGATACTCAATCAATTTGCTTGCGGGTAAAAGACAAATGCCAAAACTTCCAAATGAAATATAAAACACGATCCAGAAATAAAATGCGATGAAGTGCCCAGAGGCTGGGCAGCGAGGAGTTTTATAATGTGCATGCGAGGAAGGGGACTGTCACGGGGAACCCACTGTAAAGAAGAGACAATATTTATTAAACATGCATGCACACTGAGGTACATACATAGGGACTTTTTATGAATCTACATGAAGTGTGCTCTCTGTATAAATGTATACATAGGATATCCGGTTACATTTTCGAAAAAACATATTTTCGAAATACCATTTTGTCGAAAACAATTTGCTGAATTTTTTTATCCAAATGTATTATTTTTTATTTTATATGTTTTTTTGTTTTGTAAGTAATAAAAGTGTTAATAAAAAACACGGGGGATTGGGGGAACCCCCATTTAAAAAAAAAATTCAAAACACATTCGACATATTTTTTCGGCAATTTTGTGCAGACAAAATGGCATTTCGAAAATATGGCATTCGAAAAAGTCACTATAAACCCATACATGGTGGGCTTTTACTAAATTATTAAACCTCTTCGGTCAGATGTTTGTGCAGTGAATTTTAAGTTATTGGTAAATTTTTGTTCTACAGGATTGAAGTCTGGAGGAGGAGTAATGATTAACTGAGTAAATGGGCAGCCAGTGAACTGACGATGGGTTTATAGCTTGGCAGTATTGCAAAGCAGATGCAATCTCTTTTAAGGGCGTGTGAGCCTGCAGAGGTGTTACGGCCATTTGTTTTCACTAGCTATAAACATGGGGTGAAGTGACGCTCATGGCCAGAGTGATCGATACCCAGGGGTTTTGATTGTATTCTCAGGATGTGCTGTGCGTACTGACATGGTAGTCATTTAGATTAGAGCGTTCCAGGGTGCCAGTAAAGTTGGGGTGGATGAGATAGTTATCTCCAGTTAAAAGGAAACCTGTTTATTCTGCTTTCCTTGTGTCATTTGAAGTATCCATGCAAACCATGTGCAATTACATATAGGGTACACAGATTTTAGGCCTGCTGTGACTTTAATGATTTACATTTATATATGAATGTGTAACCATGTGCTGATGTCATGACCTACCATGGACGAATCCCAAAGAGGGGTGTGCTATGAATATGATCTCAAGATGGTAGTCAAGATAACAACGGCCAATGAGAATGGAAAAACTGGAGATAGATGGGATTTCTTTGAATAGGTTTTGTCCAGTCACATGTGGGGGGTGGATTGTAATAAAATATATGGGAATGTTTTAACTGTTGCAAAAATGTATACAATGTGTCAATTTATGTGGTTCGACGAGCCTTGGGTTAGTTTGACTCGACAGAGTCATCTAGCTCCTCCCCGGACGATTGTACAATAAACTTGCTTTATGTAAAAACGTGCACTCGTTCCTTTAGTGGTTGGCCTGCTTGGGTTAACTTAATTAGGGGACCATCCAGACACCTCCCACCAACACTAGATCACCATTTTACCCTTAATCCATTCAGCCATGAATTCAGAAATAGTATCCAGAATAACGTCAGCAGCAACACACCCAGGGGGTCATAGATGTTCATTACCAGAATTCTGTTCCCACCTCTGGCGCCGACCGCACCCACTTCAACAGCTAATATATTATCATCATTTTGGAGTAGATCAACCCTAAAGGAAGGGAGTGTTTCGCCCCTACCAATAGGCCCCCATAAGGTCTCCCAATATAAACCTTCTTTGCAAAAGATTGGAAGATTTGATAACCATCAATGTGCAATAGATCGAAGCCAAAACTCCTGCAACAGAAATATCTGGTTCCCAAGCAATATATTAAGAGAGTCACTGGAGCCTACAAAATTACTAAAGCCGCAAGTGTTTCAAGACAATATCGAATGGCATCAAGGCCGTTTGGCAAATAGAGCAGGAAGTGAGTCTATAAGCCACTTTAGTACACATTGTGCATTGTTGAGCGAAGCTCCTCTAACACTTGTTTTGCCATTGAGATTAGTAGCGATTTGAAGGTTTTCACCAGTTCTAACATTCTTTTTTACATGATTCAGATCAGGTAAATCCTCATCAACATCTTGTAACCCATTTTTAGCAGCTTTCCGTGGTGGTCGCGAATCAAAGAGGCTGTTTCAAAATTATAACAATGGATGAAAGTCACATTGGAATTGAGAAAATCCAATGGTTGTAAAAAATCAAAATCATCAGACTTCAGAACTCATAGTAAAGGAATTTGTTGCAAATCGTATAGTAAGTCAGAGTATCTCTCTTTCGTTGATTTAACCATTTAATTGTGAGAGATTTACTGTCGACCTTGGTGTTGGCATCTTGGTTGGCAGGGATGTAAGTAGAGCGGCCTGTAGTAGTATGGATCTCGGCCGTGATATTTGCCACTCGATCCGGAGTAGAGCAATGCTCAATGTCAAAAATTCCATTTCCATCCAAATCGCCTTCCGCCACCGTGAGATTGACTAAGTCCTCATTGTTAACAATACTGTCACCATTAATCAGCCAAGGTGACAAAGTCCCAGCGTTCTTAGTAAATATTTTCTTCCATCGATTCTCCCTCTTTCTTGCTTTTTTGATGTTTTATTAGATGTAAATGAAGATGTTTCTCCAATCACTCCGTCCAAAACAGCTTGATTTTTTTTGCTCGATTGCAACTTGTCAGCTACGCCAAGCTAATCATCTCTGCTTGCGAGATAAATAAATCTCTGAGGAATCCGGTGACACCGGGGCAGTTTCCTCAGGATGAGCCAGAGCATGAGGGTTGACATTAGAATTAATGGTCGCCTTCACTATAGCGCTTACTGGTGGCAAACTAGAAGCTTTGGAACAATCATTATTGGAGGGTTTATTATCACAGTCGATATTACAGAATATTATCTGAGCAGAGGTTGCGCCACCCTTTACACTTGCTTGCATCTTCCCGCACAATTGTAGGAGGATTTTCAAGGCAAATTGTAGAGTTACCATGAAAGATTGTATCTCAACCAAGTGGTCGGCATCCGCTTGTAAATTATCCGATTTGTCCATAGAGACAGACCGAGGAAAGATATTAGGAGAAGCAGACAATCTATTATTGTGAGTAGTTATGTTATGTTACTTGGCATTTATATAGCGCCTTATATATCATTGGTATGACCTCAAAGCGCTGGTAGGTTGAACGCCCTCGGGAACCGCAGTTCAAGTCAGTAGAGAGAGAGAGAAAGAGAGAGAGTTTTGTATAGTGCGTGGGGGCACCGGATATGTGTGCAGCTGGTGTGGTTGTAGCTTCTTAGCGGTAGGTGTGGTAATGAGGAAATCAGTTGGATGTGTTCAGTCAGGAGGGTGGACACCCATACTGAGTTCTGGCTGCATTAGGCCTGAGGAAACGCCTAAGCTAGCCAGAATGTGCTCAGCTAGCTGTGCTTTATTAGGATGATGAGGTGTTTGTGGTGTCATTTTAGTATGAGAACAGCTAGCCCGAATTTATCATGGTTTATCTGTGTTCTAGTTGAGAGATGGTGTATAGGAGAGAGTAAGTGTAGTAGTGTGATATGGTGGTTATCAGTAAAGCGCCTGCGACCAGGTATGAAAGCTGGACAGAGGGGCATACATAGCGGCATGCGTATATAAAGCGACAGGATGGATAAGGTAAACATGTGATCAGATAACATGGGGATACAGGTACATAGCATATATAGGAGATACGGATATGTACCATCAGCCGCAGCATCCGTATCGTCCTCAGCATCCGCATTGTCCGTACCATTCGTAGCATCCGTGCCACCTGTAGCATCAGTTGATGAATCAATGCCCACTGCTGCATTGTTGATGTTGAGAGAGCACGATGAAACTGGTACTTCAGCAGCAGCTGTTACGCTCTGTTGCAATGAATAACATAACTCTAGTAACAAGTTCTTGTCAACATTCATATAGAGTGCTCATGATCACCGTGCACTACAATAGAAGACATGAAGACGCTACTACAACAGGATTTATAGAGTGAGGAATCAGCTGCACCTTGTGCCTCTGCTCTGCCGGCTCAGCATCAAAGAAGGCCCTCATTTCCCCCCTAGGATTGCTGCCCTCAGGTGCATCACAGGCATCAATAGCCAGCATGCGCTGTACCACAAGGGCTCATTTTACAATATCAGGTTGCTGTTCAGATGCACTGGCACACACATGGCTCCCCCTTTCATAAATTATACTGATTTGATTTTGCCTTAGCTTTAGGCATGGTGAGTGTAATCAACGTGGTGCTGGTCGATTCCGCTATGCAGGGACTAAAGGGTAGCTATGAGCCCCCATCTCAGGTGAGCAAAAGTCAACAGAGAAGAGAATTACAGTGGATTTAATTCCAGGCACAGCAATTACTAATTGGCTTCAGAATTGGATTACAGAGTGACACATCTTACTCAATATTTAATTACTCAAATTGTAAAATCAGGTGCCCAGCAGAGTAACAACCAATAAGGTGCTGTAACTTTCCCTGTATGCTTCTCAGCTAGCAGCAAACAGCTCCCTATGCACTCTCGTGGTAGAACAAACACTGAGGGCCACAAAAGAAGCTCACTGCCAAACTGCTAATGCGCTGCTACTGCGCTTTTCCCAGCACTTGTCAAAAGGTGAAATCGAGCAGAACTCTCAGCACGTAGCACATGGTTAGTCTACCTGAGAGCACGTGATCAGACTCTTAAACAAGGCGAGGAATATAAAACAGGGAGGGGCTCACTTCAAAGGGTCATATTTCACAGGAAACCTGCAGTCACTGAGCTCCAACCGCACCTTTCCGAACCTTACCGCCCGTTAACTGCGTTTGTGGTTGAAGGCTGTGCTCATGGCTGTGGCATCACTTGGACCCCAGCACAAAACCTCCCCCTATGGGGAGGCACGCCGCTGTTTGGACAGTTAACATGGCCAGCCAACCTTAAGGGGAGAACAACCTTAAGGGAATAAGAGGGAAGCCAAGGACAAGGGGAGGAGGCAGGAGGAGGAAGGGCTAGTAGAGCCCGGAAGGACAGAAGGCTGCAGAGGGCATTAAAGAAGGTTGCAGAGATCTCTGTCTCTCCGTGTTTCTGGGCTTTGCATACTGGGCTCCAGGCCCGGGCTCCAGGAAGGTGAGGCCTGGCAAGTCCCAAAAACTGGTGACGAGATGCCATGTTCCACGTGGTGCAATGGCCTAGGACTGACTACTGGCGTAGCTAAGAGCATGCAACACGGACCAGTGGGGGAAACGCTGCCACGCGAATGGGTGCATCCAGACCAGAGAGGGAGCCATGTGCCAGGAGGGAAACACACTTCCATCCAGTCAGGGGAAGACAAAAGCGTATCTTCGTGAGCGGAGGAACGAGGCTGCCGTGAGGACGCTGCTCCAAGGTGCCAAGGTAGGAGTGGGAGGCCCGCTGACCAAGTGGCAGGGGGAAGAGGCCCAGAAGGAGAAGACTGCCGGACCACAGCGGCAAGGGAAACTGCCCTAGGAGGGGGCCACAGGAGAGACTCCCCAAGCAGAGGGCCAAAGGGAAAACTGCCCAAAGAGGGGGCCATGGCTGAGAATGCCCAAGGCGAGGCCCGGATGGGGTACCAAATATAGGAGGAGGCAAGAGCCCCTGCGGTGCAGAAGGAGACCGACCCGGGCAGGAGGGGTGAACAGAGGCCGCTGGGGAGACACACCTGGGTAAGCAAGACACAAGACAGTGGAGCCACTGGCAGAGAAGCAGCAAAGGAGGTGAGGAGCACCTACACAGTGGACTGAAAGCCGCACCAACCAAGGGGAACCGACTATGTGGCTAAAAAGATAAGAACAGCGCATGCAGCAGGTACACAATGCCCCCAGGGTGCACCATAAAACGCCCCCAGGGTGCATCATAAAATAAAAGGGGGTCCAACGAACAAAGAGGGCCACCCTGAAGGAACAAGAGCACAGGCCAGGTATGATATGCCTGCCCAGAAAATCAACCGAACACTGAGCACGAGGCAGTCACCCACAGAGGCTCCCACGGTCAGACCATCAAGACCAACAAGACAAAAGAGGTTAAGGAAGCCCATCCACACCAACAAAGCTGTACAAGCAAGTGCACCCAGAAATGCAACAGGTCAGAGAAAGCATGGACAATGGCGTCACATGAAAGAAAAGAGAATGGGGGCAAAGACCTGCACAGGCACACCCAACACACGGCACAGCCAGATACCCACCAAACACGCCCAGTCGAGCGAATTGACAAATGGGGCACCACACCTAAGCCCTGGTCCTCCATCGCCTGGTGAAGTACCACCATTACAGAGGGTTGTTGAAGAGACGAGGACCAAGAAAAAAATGAAAGCTCATCCGTACAAACTTGAGGGTCAAGAGAAGCACCTCACCATACAAACGAAGGGCTGGACAACAAGTATCCCCCACCTTCGGCAGAAGACTGGACTGTAGAGATGGCACTCCTAAATTTGACTGTGACCAAGACTACCCCTCCAGAGAGCACAAATGATGCTGTCAAAGGAGTGTCACAACAAGACCATCACACTGGGGCACATAGCACCCCACACAGGAGCAGAACCCATCACGACCGCAGTTCCTCAACATGCGGCCCCTGCCAGGGGTAACATTCTACCCACCAAGGGCAAGCAACCACAACAGAATAGGGGACTGGCATGGAGGCAGCATGCTTCAATGGTCAAGGCCCCTCAAGGACCGCAGAAGGGAAGAAAGAAGCAACCATTGCTCGAAATAGCAGACACGATACGTACAGTTGACAGTGGGAAAGGTGCAGGCAAAAACACTGGGCCCTCCCGGAGGGAAACTGGGCCACAGCATCCTCCGAAGTCAACACGGTAGCAGCCGCTGACCAGCGGGGCCCCGAGCAGGAGCGAGAGGCAAGAGCAGGCCCCAGTCGCCAATAAGGCCATGTGTAGTACAGGCAGATGAATCAACAACATCATCGGTCTAAAAGGGGTTCTAGCAAGGATACCGGGCCGGAGTCATCAACAGTCACCACGGCGATTGAGGGCTGCTAGAGGCCTATAGTACAGAACCAGCCAAGCAGCACGCCTGGGACCTGTACCAGCACAAGTCCTGCCACACTGGCTACCCCCTCACCGAATGCCATGATTACAGATGACAAAAGGGCAGGCCCTGACACCTCAATCTATGACCACGACAAACCCCGGATTGCCACTACGGTCACAACACGGAGCAATACCGTAACACAAGTCTCCAGTACGGCTACAACCCACCGACTACACAGCATGTGTACTTGTCGGGATGGGAAACAAATCTATCTCCCAGCTCCCACAACAACGGCAATCGAATGGCACGGCCGCCAGCATAAAGGACGAGGAAAGCCTCAGTGTCCACACTCAGCCGGGATATGAGCAGGAAAATGTTTCAGAAAAAGAAGCCGAGTTGGATACGGCTTTCACCACACTAACCACCCTGCTGGTGAGAGTCAAAAAGGTCCGGAGACACAAGGACACAAGGAAACACCCTTGCTGAATCTGTTTTGGCCACTTCCGACAAACACTGGAACTATTATAGTGTTTATTATTATTGAACTGTGCATTGGGTTGTGTGGATTTAGCGCTCCCTACCAGTGGTCACACACCCTTTACCTAAGACCTCTGGTCAACCAAGGGCAGTGGTATTCAGACTTGTTCATGCTGAGCCCTAACTTGAATACAAATATTGTTGTCAAGCCCCCCTGAGTAAAAAATAGTGTTGCTTGGTCCCCCTAGATGACATAGCTGCTTTTATTTTCTATTGAAAGCAGTCACTGTATTCCCTTTTTGAAGAGCCTCAAACCCCCCTACGCCCCCCCTATACTTCAGGCCTCACAGTTTGAAGACCACTGCCGTAGGGTAATATAACTTTGGCATTTTCGTGAATTAACATGCATGGGGCAGAGGAGTTAGGAGTTGTAAAATGTGTTGTGTCCCACGGGGACCAGTAGGCCTGGGGTACACCGGTGCATCCCCCAGGGCCAGAACAGAGACACGGACACAAGTTCTGATCGTGTCGGTCCCCGCTCGTGCACTGTTTTGCATGCCGAAATGGGCTGTATTTATTAACCAGATGAGAGGACGTATCAAGTCATCGCGGCTGAAAGGGGCCACACTGCACTCCTCCTTTTTCATAACAAACAAATACAAAAGAAGCATAACCATAACATGCGCATGAATGCATTTTAAAACAACAAAACAGAAACATTTACCGCTCAGACATAAACTCCCTCATATCGTCAGCCATCTACTATATAGTCTTCCAAGTATGCCGGCGGCACCTGGACTCACGAGCAGGTTACCTCATCTGGCTCTCTTGCTCTTGGGGTGCTCTTTCCTGTCCCTCAGATTTAGTGTTGTCATTTTCAGTCTCTCTCTGAGTCAGACAACGCATTCATCTGCTTTGTCTTCACTTTCTCTCATCTCCAACCTTGGCATTTTCCGTCCTCCTTCCACGGGTACTTCCTCCCCCGAAGAGAGAAGCGCATGTGAGTCTCTTAAGAAACAGGAGTTCCAGGTGATCATTCCTTGTCCAGCTGATGCGTCACAATGGACCTTTTGATGTCAACCACATGGAGTGGCCTAGGTTCGTATGTAAGAGGCATCTTCCCGGTGGGATACCGTGACCATACCAACACTGCATCTCCTAGCGCCAGAGCGTAGTCCTGGAGGTCTCTTCATCGGTTCTCCCGTTCAATGGTCCTCTCCTGT
This sequence comes from Ambystoma mexicanum, assembly GCF_040938575.1. Classification (NCBI taxonomy): domain Eukaryota; kingdom Metazoa; phylum Chordata; class Amphibia; order Caudata; family Ambystomatidae; genus Ambystoma; species Ambystoma mexicanum. The sequence continues at coordinate 1,418,671,207 of NC_090937.1, forward strand.
TCCTCTCGCAGATCCTCATTATCAATCACTCCTGGTGCTATCTCATAATCCGGGATGAACCCATGGGGGCATCTCTGAAATAGGGCTTTCGCTAGAGCCACACCTGTGGAGCAACGGGGCGTTGTAAGGTACTCCAGGAGGAGTAAAGCGCAGTTTTCTCACACATGCTTTGGCCATGTGCTACCCGGAAGACCATGTTTAACGTGCGCAAAAAACATTACGCCTCCCCATTTGCTCGAGGCCACACAGAGGTGATCTTCCGGTGGCCCTCTCTCCCTCCTCTCCCCCCCGGTTCTGGAGGAACTCTGAGAACCCTGTACTTTGCAACAGAGAGCCATTATACAAGCACACGACTCTCGTTAGGCCATGGGTAACCGAAGATCTTCTCCATTAATGCTATTACATCATGGAGTGCAGTCGATGCGATGAACTCCACTTCCGAATATCAAGACCACTGGTCCATTATTACCATGAAGTGGGAATCCCGGTTTGTAGACCCAAAGTCCATATGCACACACAGCCATGCCGTTTCACTCCTGGCCATGCATTCAATGTGAGGTTCCTTATGCTTTGGAGCGGCCTCCTGGCACCATACACATGCCTTCACAAAACTGTCCAGTTTCTCTTCCAAAGCCAGAAACCAAACTTTCAGGCACTACTGAGCCTTGGTCTTGGCAGCACCCTGATGGCCCTTTGTGTGCTAATTCAATGACCTTTTGCACCAGGGAAACGGGGACCACCATTCTTGACCCTTGCAGCAGGAGACCCTCTTCAGTGAAGGTGTGCTCGCCTTTTACATGCCATAGCTGTTCCAATGTGGTCCTGTCATTGTGCATTCATCTTTCGAGGTTAGTCAGCACACTTCTCCACTCACCCTGGGGCACTGCTTCAGGCAGGATGGTAAAACATTCATCTTTCACTGACTCGACCCTCAAATCTTCCAATGCCATCGGGTTAGGAATGACAGCTTCTGTGACCAGCCTGATGTAGTCCTCCGTCTCTTCTTCTTCACTGACCATATCCCTAGAGCTTTCTACCGGGTGCCTGGACAGATAATCAGAGGTGTTATCATTCCCTGGTCGATACACCAGAGTCACATTATATTCTTGCAGGGCAAGAAGCCACTTTTCAGTCCGGGCAGGTGGTTTTGATGAAGACCCCGCCATGATGGGAAAAAGGGGTTTGTGGTCCTTCACCACCCCACATGCTTTCCAAATATGTACGAGTTATAGTGGCGACATCCCCGTAGCACGGCCAACGCCTCACCCTCGATTTGAGAATAACCGTGTTCAGTCAAGGACAATGCCCTACTGGCATGTGCGACCGGCTGGACCTCCCCTTTCTGATTGGATTGAGTGAGGACAGCCCCAGACCAAAAGAACTTGCATCCACTATTATCTCAGTGCTCAAAATGGGATGGAAAAATGCTAGAGTACACTCGGCCGACAGGGCTGCCTTTATGTCCTCAAAAGCTCTCTGCTCTGTAGGCATCCCCTGCTACGCCGACTTCTTTCTTGTGAGATTCCTGAGGGGTTCTAAGATGTTAGCATGGTCCTTAATACCTCGGCCACAATGCATGGTCATGCACAGAAAACTCTGGATTTCAGACACAGTTTCAGGGGTCTTGGCCTTGTGGATGTCTCTCACCTTCGCTGGGTCTGCCGATATGCCACACTCCTGAAAGATGAAGCCAAAAAACTAAATCCGTTGATCTTGGAAACTCACATTTTTCTTCATGGAGCGTCAAACCGAGTGACTGAATCCTCTCCACGACCTTCTCGAGACGTTCTAAGTGCTCAGCTGCTGAATGGGCAAACACCAGGTTGTCATTGCTGACGTTCAGCGTGCCAAGAATGCCGCCAGTGCCCCATGGGTGGCATTTTGGAACACCTCTGTGGCTGAAGATATCCCAAAACGTAGTCTCTTATACCTGTAGAGGCCTTTTTGTGTCATAAAAGTTGTAATGTATCTAGACTCTTGGTACAGAGCGAGCTGATGGTAGCCGGCCCTCAGATCCAATTTTGGGAAAAACATAGCACCCGAAAGGTCAGCCACGATGTCATTGATGGTGGGTGTGATATGGTGCTCCTCTTTTATCACCTTGTTAGCCCTTTTAGGGAGGCAGATATCAAAGCAGATCCTGATTTACTAATGCTGTTTTGGTTTGCGGGCAATGATAATCGGAGAGAGCCCTGGGGTGGGCCCATCCACGGGTTAAATTAATTCCAGTTGGATGAGTTTATGAAGTTCTTTTTCCACCTTCTTCCACAGATGAAAAGGCACCTGTCTGTGTTTTAGCACCACTGGTTGTACGATCTTGTCAATGTGGAGTCACATGGGCTCTCCTTTAATTTTTCCAATCCCGGTGAAAACATCTTTGAACCTTCCCACTAATGACTGCACAGCCTCAACGTACACACCAAATGCAAACTGGACATATTCCAGCGGCTATGCCGCTGCACACCCCAGCAAAGTGTTTGCTGACTTTGGAGACAAAAAAAATACATGCTTTAATCCACTCTTCCGCATGCTGTACAGATGCCACAAATACACCTTCTAGGGGCAGCGGGAACTTTTCCGCAAACGTGTATATACGCGCATGGGTGTCAAGTAGTGGCGAAGGTTAATGCAACGCCTTATAGTGTGTCTCGGCCATCACATTTACAGATGCACCAGTGTCAATGAGCACCAGACTGTGTTCAGGATTTTCTCCACACTCCTTGGTTGGTGCGTTGCTTTACCACCAATGTTCAGCACGGTCAGAAAAGCATATATTCTTTGTCCTCCAGACATAGAGGCCGTTCAAGTTCACTCTCCGGTGGCTTGCCAGTTGCCACCTCTGGAGTCCGCTTCTGGAGCTGCAGCCTGCGGCATTCATTTCCTCTTGAATGAGTAGCCGGTGCTGAAGCTCTGCATACGCATGCAAAATGATTTGGGATACTGCACCGTCCACAGGTGTGTCCTTTGTCTGGGCAATCTCCCCCATGAGGCAAGTCATAACCACAGTGAGGGCACGCAGAACTGGGTCCTGGCTGAGTCTCCTTCTTCTGCCAATCTGTCTTCTTACTGGCTCTTACAGCAGGCTGCTTGCCCACCACACACACACATCCACCAGCTTTATCGACTTCAGAGCTGCATCCATTTTGGACACCTTCAAAGTGGCCAATTCGTTCGAATGACCAAGCTCCAAAATGTGTGCCAGAGAAATGTCTGGCTCTTGTAGGATTTGCTGCCTCATCTTGACTGACAGGCAGCCTTGAATTAGTTGCTATCGTACCTCCTCATTCTCATTAGCCCACGCACACAGGGACGCCAGTTGGCACAGGCACCCATGAAAAGCATCCAGGCTCTCACTGGCCTTTTGCGTGGCCGACTTCATAACAAATCTCTCATAATCAGTGTTCACCATAGGGGCAAAGTACTAATTCAGCACAGTGATGGAGGCCGCATACGGTCTGTTTTCAAGATTTAGTGAACTGCCGGGCCAGACAAATTTATGAGAGTGGATTTCTTGACTTGATCCTCTGACTCTCCTGTGGCATCAAAGTACATATCGAGCCTCTCTAGCCAGATACTCCACCTTGGGCACAAACTTGCAGGGAAGCCTTCAACATCAAACTGAGTCGGGGGGGCAAGGACCCTTGTTGTTGTGGTAATCTTCCTGCAGCTGTTGCTCTTGCCTCATCCCCTGACATGATGAAACACCAGTGCAGACCCGGAGTTGTATGCTATGGGGCCCTAGTGCTAATGGCCCATATGTAGTGCCCCCCACAGTCGTAGGGCCTGTGAAGGGGGCAACGTGTTTGCTTGCTCCTTCTGGAAAACATCTTGGAAATCTTGGTAATGAACCGGCAGAGTCATGACCCCTCCGAGAGCATGGGTCATTCCCTCCCGAACCAGAGAACTTGTGTGTTTCGCTTTTTGCCCATTCGGGTAACAGGTGTGCGTGCAGCTGTGGGCGAAAACCAATTTGCGAGCTCGCCAGTTGATTCGTGGATTATGAGCAAGCAGCCATGGCATTCCCAGGATCAGCCAAAATTGGGGGGCTTTGATCAGATCAAAGGCTATGATTTCGCGGTGCCCATCTTCGCACAGGAGGGTGAGTTCAGTGGTGCACTCCGACACAGGGCCTGAGGCAATTTCAGTACCATCAACGGTGGTTACTGTCTCTGCGGTTGGCTTGGGACAAAGGACTAGCCCCATCTTTGCTGCAAGGTCTTGATCGATGTAATTCCCCACCGCTCCGCTGTCGATGTAGGCTTCCAGCGAATGCATGTCGGACGGCTGTTGATGGGGAATTAGGATCACAGGTAGCGCAAAATGGGAGGTCTGAAACTGGATTTCTTCGCTCGACAATTGGACCCCTACAGTTGCCTGGCTTGGTTGTTTCCCGATTCCTCATTAGGGGTTTCTTTATCTGTGGCTCCAACGGTTCTTCTGGGTGGTTTAACCAGGCGTTCCTGCAGGAATACAGGCACAATTGCAACTCCCTCCTTTTATCTCGTTCAGCCTTGGTTAGAGGGGGCCTGACTCCTCCTATCTGCATGGGTTCGCTGGTCCCATCGGGGCCCCGCTGAGTTTGATCTTTGGGTTGTACGAATAAGGGGCGCAAATCTGGTTTCCCACGATCGTTCTTCCTATCTTGCAGTCGGCGATACAACTGGACCACCAAACTAATGAACTCGGCACAATCCCAGGGTGGGTCCACCACTTGGGCCAAAACGTCCTTTAGCTCCCCACGAAGACCCCGGTGAAACAATGTGGTCCGTTTGTCCCCAGGCCAGTCTGCCTCGACCACCAGTCTATTGAAGGTTGCAATGTAAGTCAGCAGATCCTGGCTCCCTTGACGAAGGGACAAAAGTTCGTTGTCTAGAGCCTGCCCATGGTAGCTTCAGGCGAAGAGTTTCTCCAGCTCCCACTGAAACCCATCAAAGTCTTGTAACAGAGGGTTGTTTCAGCTAATGAACGGTACTGACCAGTCTGCTGCACTCCCACTAAGGTTAGATAGCACGAAGGCCACACGTGATTGGTCCGTGGGAAACGCCCTAGGCCTGCACAGAAAGTGGAGGCGACATTGGTTCATGAAGGTAGCGTATCGGCGGGGGTCTCCCGAAAACCGTTCCGGAGGAGCCAGAGGCACTGCCCCAGGAAGCTTGATCTGAACTGGATTGCTTGCGGTGGCTGAGGTGGACTGATTGATTCCGGGCAACGGAGCTTGTCCTGCTTGCGACTGGAGGAGTTGCCTCCTGAGGTCATCCGTCCTCTCCTTGGTCACAATTAACTCCCTTCGCAACGCATTAGTTTCCTGCCGTGCAGAATGGACCTCCGAGCGCAACTGCCCCAACAACTGGGCTAACTGATCTGTTTCCGAAGTTTCCATGCTAGGCGCCCAGGTGGATTATTAAGTTATGGGCTTCGCGTTCTGTTACGCTCACCTTGTTTCCACGTGGGCCCCTCACGATGAGCCGGGATGCTCTTCGGTACCTCTCACCTTTCCTGGAGTTCGGGCTGTCGAGGATCGGCTCTAGAAGACAGGAGGTGAAGTTTAACTGCTGTCCCTTCCTTGCGACCCACCTCCGGGTTCTCCATGCAGTTCCCCAGGAGACGTCTCTCACCTTGATTTCTATAAGGATGCGCTCTCCGTCCTGCTGCACCGGGCAGGGGCACGTCGTTAAAGGCACCGTTCCGCCGAGTTTCTTCATTGGCGGGGGCCAGAGTTCAGACCGCCTGCAACTCCGTCTTCTCAGGTAAGTCTTTAAAGGTGAAAGCAATGTCTTTCTCAGGGTTTTCACTAAGTAACCTTTTCCCTTCTTACAGGTGCTGGAAGCTGCGATGGAAGCCGAGGCCAAGTTCAAGAAGGGTAGATGGTACGCCCAGCGGCGCAGAGAGCGTCCTTGCAAATGGCTAACCTGTGCTATTGTTTGTCTTGCAGGTCGAGAAGAACTGAAGATGAATGGTTCTCAGGAATCCAGGGGACGAAAGATGTCTTGGAGGTGATGGTCTTTCTGACGAACTGGTAAGTAGTTACCAAGATGTTCCGTTATTTTCCCGTTACCTTCTAGTGATGAAACAGGAGAGAGTCAACGAGTGTTGGAGGACTTCGATTGCAGAAGGATGCTGCTGAGCAGGTAAAGATGGCGATGCTTCTAGCCTCTTCTCGCCCCAGAAGGTCAGGATGCAGAGCAAGACCAGGTGAACATCACGCTGCAAGAGCAGAATAACACGAAGCGCATGCCTCTAATCGGCGTGGTTTAAATAGCCAGGTGGTATCCCAGGTGCCTTCGGGGCGGGCTCCGCCCTGGATGCTAGACCGCTGAATGCAGTTCCCCAGTATTCCTCATGGGGGCGGCCATGCTTATCCATTGCCTGTTGAAACCCCGTCCCAGCTTGTGTCTCCGATGCCAACAGCGCCAGGACTGGCTCCAAGGAATCCGAGGGGAACCGAATAAGGTCTTTAGGGCCCCGTGAACCCTCGGTGGGGATGAGGTCGTGACAGTTAGATCCGGTAAGATCAACCATTTTTAATGTTACATCCGCTACAGAACAGGAGTTATAAACAATTATTTAGAGGGGGCGCCAACCTGTAGCCAGCCCCTCCCCCAATCAGATAATTGACCAAAATGTATGCCATTTGTTAGATCTTCATTAGATCTGGTGTGATCAACCATTTTCAAGGTTAGATCCACTACAGAACAGGAGTTATGTCAGCTAGTTAGCCGCCACAACCAAAAAATGCCCTATAATTAATGTAATTGGTTAGATATACATTATATCCGGTATGATCAGGCATTTTTTTGTTAGATCACACAAAGGTGCTGAAATATTTGGTTGCAAAGGAGGGGGGCTGGCCCCCTCAACAAAGTTTTAGGGGAAAAGTCATTCATTTCAATACATATTCGTTAGATCAACCATTTTTAATGTTAGATCTACTACAGAACAGGAGTTATAAGCAATTATTTAGAGGGGGGCTAACCCATAGCGAGCCCCCCCTCAATCAAAAAATTGACCAAAATGTATGTCATTTGTTAGATCTTCGATAGATTCGGTATTATCAACCATTTGCAATGTTAGATCCGCTACAGAACAGGAGTTATAATCAATTATTTAGGGAAGGGGTTCTAACCCGTCGTAAGCTAGTCAACCTCCTCAATCAAAAATAGTACAACAAAAATATGTAATTTTTTAGATCTTTGTTAGATCCCGTATGATCAACCATTTGCAATGTTAGATCCGCTACGGAACAGGAGTTATAATCAATTATTTAGAGAAGGGGGGCTAACCCGTTGTAAGCTAGTCAACCTCCTCAATCAAAAATAGTACAACAAAAATATGTAATTTTTTTAGATCTTTGTTAGATCCAGGATGATCAACCATTTTCAATGTTAGATCTGCTACAGAACAGGAGTTATAAACAATTATTTAGAGGGGGGCTAACCTGTAGTGAGCTAGTTAGCTCCCAAAACGAATAATTTACAAAATGCGATGTCATTGGTTAGATATACGTTAGATCAGGCATTTATTTTGTTAGATCACAGACAGGTGCTGGAATATTTGGCTGCAAAGGAGGGGGTCTGCCCCCCCTCAACAAAGTTTGGGGGAAAAGTAATTCATTTCAATACATATTTGTTATATCCAATAATACCAACCATTTTTAACATTATATCCACTACAGAACAGGAGTTAAGCAATTATTTAGAAGGGGGGCTAACCCATAGCCAGCCCCCTCAATCAAAAAATTGACCAAAATGTATGTAATTTGTTAGATCTTCATTAGATCCAATAGGATCAACCATTTTCAATGTTAGATCCACTACAGAACAGGGGTTATAAGCAATTATTTAGAGGGGGGGGCTAAAACGTACTAAGATAGTCACCCCCCTCCAATCAAAAATAGTACAAAAATGGATGTAATTTGTTAGATCTTCATTAGATCCGGTATGATAAACCATTTTGAACATTCAATCCGTTACAGAAAAGGAGTTGTAAGCAATTATTAAGAGGGGGGCTAACCCGTAGTGAGCTAGTTAGCCCCCGTCCCAACCACAAAATGCACCAAAGTCATACTACGGACCATTTTACTTTTAGTTACAATAACAAATAACAGAAGAAAAACAAGTATGTGTGAAGCGCAAGGACCACCTTTGGTACCTAGCAAAGCGAAGAGAAATGGCACACTGTTGCATCCATCTAGTTAATTGATTGAGGTAATTGATCTCTCCTTGCTTACACTTTCTTTTCCTCAAACTGCCTCCAGCATTGGTTAGAAAAATATCAAGTGGCTCGGAAAAGTTTACAATGCTAAATTCAAGAAATGTTACTGACACAAAGTTTGAAAAATTACTAGCACAAATTGCTCAAAAATCATTAGTTATTGTATTTGTTCAGTGCATTATGTTACAGTGAAACCTAAGAAGGTAACGGGGGTCATTACGAGTTTGGAGGTAGCCATGGTGCAAATAGCACCATGGCTGCCTCCAAACCGGTGTCCGGGTCCGTGGTGTTGGAATGGAGACTTACCGGGACATTCCGACCTATGCGGACCCGATAAGTCCCCATTTCGAAAACCATTCCCCATTCCCATTTGAGCCCCCAAAGGGCTCAATGGGAATGGGGAAGGAGCTAATAACGGGCCCGCAAACAGCGGGCCCGTTATTAGCTTCATGGTCCCTTAACGGGTCCCGCTAAGGGCGGCTGGTAAAACCAGCCGGCCCTAGTGGGACCCGCTAAGGGACCTCAGAATGCGGCGGTAGGGGGTTAATGGCACCGGCATCCTTAACGGTACCATTAACTCCCTACAGCCAGGGACGGGATGACCCCCAACGTCTTTCCTTCACCAGTGTGCTGCATTGAACCCTGAGTAACTTGCAACACAATTTTATGTTTAAGTTTTTGTAATGTCTTAAGAACACATCACTACTATGAAAGTTGAGTTAAAATGTTATGAATGGTATTTAAGCAAGGGCATAGCTAGCTGTATAGCAAAAGGAGATGATCCCCCCCTAGGGCTTCCTTCAAAGGTGTACTCCATGGAATCCATTTGTGGTACCAGTGGCATGGATGCTCTCCATGTAGCTCCACATAAATGGGTAAACAGTGGATCACTGACTGATGTATTCTGCAAAGTTAGAAAAACCCAGAAATTGCCTAAGGAATGTGTCTGTGACTTCTCCTGTGCCTTACTTGGAGCGCTATCACGTGCTCTAACTGTATGCAGCCTTAACACTTATCTAAAGAATTGCATGGCAATCCTATGTGGCTTGAACAATGAAACCGCCACCTGCTACATTGGGTTGGATGTGGCCCAGCTAATTAAAGCCGTTTGCAGGTGGAAGTGCTATCCCAAAAAGGCAAAACTTGTTAGGAAATTCTAGCACACTAACAGTTGCTGGGTGTGAAACAACAGGTATGATTGCTGTAGGTAACATATCAGAATGTGAAAAATCTACGTTATACCTTTGTCATTGCATTGAAAGTGGGGAGTTAGGGTTTATTGATGCTACCATTGATGATAAGGATGTTCCTGAAACACTTCCTGTTGATGAAGAAATCCATTGTTCGTAATCATTGTCCGGGTGGGTGAATGACATTACTTATGAAGCAGCAAAAACATTCCGAGGAATTGGTGATGAACCAAACACCTATTTCTGTTTACATCTTTCATAAAAAGTACTTCATCTGATGAAGTTTTCCCCCATCTGGACATTAGTGATGCGACCAGTGTTTAAATTGCCAAACAAAACAGCCTCTTCAGCTTCAGTTGAGGGGGAATTTGGCCTCTTGAAAAATGCAATCCTAGAACACAACCCTAAACCAATGCAAGTAGACAAATTTGTTGCATGTCATCTTAAGGCCCTTAAAGGTAGCACTAAAATAGCAGCTGCAAATAGTTCTGAAGCAAATCAAAAAAGAGATGGCATGAGTACATCTTCAGAAGAGAAGGGTTAGCCAATCAAAATAAGGATGATTTCAGAAAAAGAAAAGGAAGTTAATCCACATGCACGGGTGTTGACAGATAATGGCCTGCCATTGGGAAAAACGTTTAAGAAAAGCAGCACTTCAGACATGCAATCCACAGAAGGAAATGTGATGACGCTTTGACAAGAAGAACATTTGCGGGGAAAAACAAATCTGCATGGCACTACATCTGATTTTGAAACAGAAAATAAAGATAATCTCCGGTCACCAAACTCTGAGGACTCCTTGAAAAAAACGTCCAAGAAAAAACATACATATTTATCTCTATATCTAGAAATCACTCAGTTAATTGACAGCCCTTACCAGCAGAAACCTTTGGGTATCCTCTGAAATGGAAGCTGTTTATGTCCAATGAGAATAGATCATAAGGTTTACAATGTAAAAATAACACATGCCCATGTGATTCTCTTTTGAACAGTTTATCCTGCATCTATGTTGAGTATGCATCATACAGAAACTTCATCAATACTTCCAGAAACTCTTTTCTCAATTTGGTTCAGTATTTTGCTAAATATGGTCCTATTCAAAGTAGATATAAAAAGAGAGCTCAACTGTTAAGGGAAGTGGTCCCATGCACCAACCTTCCAGGTGAGATTATATGCTTGAATTCTGAGGACTATGTTGGCAATGCCATTCAGAATGTTTTGAACGATATTCCAAGTTCAATTGAAACATTTACTTGTCAAAACCCATCTTGTCAAAATAATGGAGAACGATGTGATGTATTTTGGCCCATTAACTACAATGAACTGAACCGTGATTTTGAATTTGCAGTGAAAAATGCATCTAAAATCATAAATAGGCAATGTTCACTGAACTGCAAAAATGTACGACAATAACCACCAAGCCTGGTCTACACCTAATAATCGAGCCACGAATTGGGGCACCTTCGACAAAGCAATGTCTCACTGACTTTCCAAATGAACTATCAGTTACAGGTATCATGTATGCTCTAGGTACAGTAATAATACATGTTGAAGGATGTCACTGTGTGTCTTATTGTAGAAGAAAAAACAATGTTTGGGAGTTGTATAATGATATGGCACGTTCTGTAAAAATAGTTGCTGCTAACAAAGTAAATGGCCTGGCAGAAGTGGTTATATATGTAAAGGTGTAGGCAACAATAGCACAGTAAGAATTATTGTTTTTCATAATGTAGATGATTTAAATAGTGAGTTATAGTTCTTCATATACTGTATTTGGCAACATAAATATGCACTAAAATGCCATCTGATCAGATAACCATGATGCACATGTTTTCAATTGTATCTATTTTAATTGTTTTTCAAACACATACATTACGTTGAATTTGAAGTGCCAACACTGCCATTTGTTCCAGCCTTTTCCCAGTTAAGCTGGGTTAAATAATAAAACCCTCTAAAGTAATAATATTCCAATTTTGTCTTCTTTTTTTCCTCACTCATGACTGTACCACACACCTGGTGTGGGTGTAAATATCTGTGTAAAAGGGAGTCTGTGGATTGGCTACTAACTTACATAATGGATTGAAGCAGAATGAAAAACCAGAGGTTGACTCGAGGGAAATCCCCTGTGGTCACGAAATGGAGGAGTCTAGAAATGTGACATATTACTGCTTTGATTAATAGAATTGAAAAGCAGGGATAGACCACAGATTTCTGCAGCTTCCAAGTGCACACTGAACTCATTACAGGCTGGTTGGTAGTGAGGTTTTATTCCACTGTGACATCACAACCAAAAGTTACATTTCTGGACTTTAGGTGAGATGGGATTGGGTGAACAGTATAGGTAAACCTACATTTTATTGGGGATAAATTATCTGATTGGTCAGGCCATATCGGGTGGCTCTGCCTGGCACCACCCACAATAAGCCAGTGTGAGCTTTCTCAGTTTGGGAAAATTACCAGCAGATGAGCACAATGCGAGGTGGGGAGAATGGTCTCAGAGTACTGCTTCTTCCCACTGAGGTTACCATCTCTCTGACTCCCTTGGCCCCTGAGCAAGAACATTCCAGTCTCCAACCTCATGCTGTATTACATTTTGTATCTTCTGTCTTCAGTTTGATGGGCACAACGGTCTTGGCCTGCCTCGAATGAGTGGGCCTTATTTTCCAGGTTCAGATCACGTGTTTAGGGACCGCAAAACTGACTTTCTCTGCATGCATTTATGAAGAATTTCAGACTTCTGCCCTTGCAGATGTGCTATATTTTCTGTTGGCTCGAAACAGTCTCTCTCTGTGTCCTTGGCAAGGCTGGGCACCGTAGATGCACTGCTAACCCTGTCTGCGTTTCTCAGGGAAATCAGTGTGTCAGGCCTCTCCCTGTGTTTTGAGCCTTTCCAATGCCTTGCATTCATTTCAATGCAGCTGTTGCTTCCATCTTTATTTTCATGACTGTTGAAGTCAGTTGCTTTTAGGTGTCAGTGAGCAGTTCATGTGTGTTCTTGTGCAACAGTCTAATGCATTTAGGTGAATGTGTTCGGTCATTTTGCCTTTTCATGATTACTTTAGTGTTGTCATCCAGTTATGGTCTGTGCGTCTGCTTCAGTGAGTGGTATCTGCCGTCTTGGTGGAATGCTGAGGGCCAGAGGGACTTTGGAGCTCCCTCAACAGGTTTGTTTATATACCTTTCTTTCTTTCTTTTTATGTTATTGGGCATTTGTAAGGTGCTTATACATCGAGAAATTGTGTTTCAAAGCACCCACAGGGCAAAGGGAAGGGAGCAAGGGAACAGCAAGACGGTGGAATAAGATAACATTAAATGAGAAAAATACAAAAACGGTCCTACTAGGCCTTGTGAACATTTGGAGCGTGCAAGTGCACAGAGAGAGAAGGAACAGGGAAAGGGGGTAAGTGCTAAGGTTCCAAAGAAGGGTGACGTACCAGGAAGCCAGATTCAAGGCAACAGGTAAGTGCCAGAGAGCCAGTTGCCAAGGCAACAGGTAAGTGCCGGGCAGAGACCACTTGATGGGGGGAGTGGTCACCAGCCCGTACAATAAGTGTAGACCTATGAGACAACACTGGCCAGTGGTGCCCAAAGGTAAGTGCAGAGGGAGGGCGGATGCTGCGGGCGATCGGACATTAGACCAGGACCCAGGAGGACACATAGGGCCCAGGCCACCAATCACAGCGACTGTGGGGTTTAGCATGGGAGGGAGAGATGGAAGGAGGAGGAGAAGAGGAGAGTCTTGAGATGCTTGCGGAACAAGGGGAGATTAGGCTCACGATGGAGAAAAAGGGGGAGGCTGTTCCAGAGGAGGGAGCCAGCTGAGGAGAGGGAGCGGCTTCCCACTCTCTGTTTAGTGAAGCGCTTGACAAGCAAAGATTTGGAGCCAGAGGATCGGGGTGATCTGGAAGTAGCCTATTTGGTGAGAGCAAGTTGCAGATAGCCTGGTCCCAGGCCCCAAACAGCCTTATGGATGATGCAGAGGGAATTAAATTTGATCCTTGCAACAACCAGGAGCCAGTGGAGAGATTTTAGGACTGGAGAGATACAGTCCCTGGGTTTAAGGCCAAGAATAAGTCTTGTAGCCCTTTTCTGGATTAGCTGGAACGGGCAGATAGAAGAAGATAGATTAAGGAAGAGGCTGTTGCAGTAGTCCAGCCTGAAGAGTACCAGAGCTCTGGAGACCTTGAGCTCCTGGGGAAATGTGAGTAAAGGGAGTATGTCTCTTGAGGAGGTAGAGTTGGAAATGGGCCTTTTTGGCAAGGTCCAAGATGTGAGTAATTAAAGAGAGCGCGGCGTTGACGATAACTCCCAAGTTTCTGATTTCAGAGGAAGGAGAGGGGGGAGAGCCCATGAAGGGTGGCCAGAGCAAAGGGAGAAAAGTGGGAGCAGGAGTCCCGATAGGAAGAATCTCAGTCTTGCTATCAATGAGACAGAGATCTTTGGAGGTACACCAAGACTGGATTGCGGACAGGTAATCAGGAATATCAGAGGAAGTCAGAGGAGATGCACAGGGGTAGTCTGAAGAAGAGCTGTGTGTCAACTGCATAACACTGGAAGTGCGGGGAGAAAGTGGAGATAGGGTATGCAAGACACATAAGGTAGATGTTAAAGAGCCAAGGCGAGAGGACCGAGCCCTAGGGAACGCCATAGGTGGAGATAAAGGGGGGAGAGGAGAGAGAACCCAGGATAACCTGGGATGGATAGTCAGTGAGGAAGGAGGTCAGCCAGCCCAATGCCCGCTCCAAGATACCAAGGATGTCATGGAGCCATTTTATGAGGATGGATTGGTTAACCGTGTCAAAAGCAGATGAGAGATCGAGTAGAATGAGAACAGTGGTGAGTTGGAGTCAAGAGATGCAAGCAATTCTTCACGGTTGTTCAGGAGAGCAGTTACCATGCCTTTGTATGCTCTTATTCCAGATTGATGGTCGTGTAAACAACCAACAAGCTCAGTATGCTGTGTCAGCTGGGGGAAGACCAACTTCTCCAGAAGATTCCCAATGTGTCAAAGTTTCCCTACGTGGCATGCTGCCTGTGCCCTCACGTCTACATCAGTGCTTTCAAACTATTTATGGGTGAGACGACTGAAATCAGATTCCAGGCTTTCAAAACAATGGGGTTTGAATCATCTCAATGAATTTGAACCTAAAGCTAAAAATGGTTCAAAACCTTTGAAATTGAATTTTAGCTGGTTGGATAGATAAGAGTATTTGATGGTTCGACTTGGCTCAAATGAACCTCTATGGTAATCAATTCTGATATAAGGAAATGATACAATAGGACCATCATTTCACACAGGGAGTCATTCTGTTGTAGAGAGAGAGAGAACTCTAGGCCTTCTGTGGTTCATCTACAGCCATCATTTCTTTAAATATGCATTAAAAGCTGCACTTTATATTTGCAGATAAATCATTTTCTTTAAAGAAACACTTTATAGGTTTACTTTATTTCATAAGAAAGAAAAAAGAAATTGGGATCTGGTTCATTGGGGCTCATATTTTCCCATTGGAGATACTGCCAAAGTCATCTACTGTTTTTGTTACTCTGGCTGCTGCAATTGCAGCCAGATTATCTGTGTGGTAATGGAGGTGTTGGTGCCCATTTTGAGAGTAAATAGCACCAAATGGGGATAACTGGCAGGTATTCTGACTGTGGTAATTCCTCCACTTTTTGGTATTAAAAGTGAAGGATATACCTCCCGCAGTTGACGGCAGGAATCTTCCCACATAATATCTGGAATTTTGGGTGTGGTAAAAGTGGAAGTGCTATTCCATCACCGCCAACGAAAGTGGGAGTAGATTAATTACTGCAATTTTGTAACTTTGTTAAAATATTTGTACTGAGCTCGATTGAGCCAGTGCTCAGTCAGAAAGATGCCCTTTTCGGCTTCATTACACTTAACTCCGAACATTGATGATAATAGGCATTACTCCTACGTCCCAACCCCTTTCCTCCATACTGTATGGGCGTCCCTCCCTAGAACCTTTTTTCTTCCAAAAAAGAGCATTTCCCATTTAAATTTACAGGTGCGGCTACAGGCATGACCATAACCCCGCCCTCCGGTACCTGGCCTCAGTCCCCTTTTCTGCACTGACAAGATTGGACCTTCTCCCTGCAGGCCTCAGAGAGATTGTGACTGTTTTCAGCTTTCCCTGCTGCTTTTTTTCCTATTTTTTCACTATTTCTAATGGCCTCCGCTGCCTCACCTGCCGCGGCGCATGTCCACTCAAGCAGGTTTCAGCAGGTTTTCTGCCTGCGATAGTTGTTTCCCCACTTCAGAGCCACACACCCTGTGACTACAGTGCCTAGGAGCGTGTCACCGGTGGGAAGATTGCGTGGCGCACCACAACCTTACACCACTCTCATTGAAGAACTGGTTAGCTTGCCTCCAGATCACCTCAAGGACTTGTGGCGTAGGAGAAAGACGGGTAAAGTAAGTTCTTCTTTATTCAATAAAGCACCATGCAAAGAGGACTCCTTTCTCGGGAATCCACCAAATTGGAGGAGTTCTAAGGACTCTGGCACTGGCCAAGCTCTTGAGGCTTCTAAAGCTACCGGTCTGGTGACCGAGGGGCCAATAGACCCTGCCGAGAAGGCTTTCAAGGGGCATCATTGCTCTGGTACTGGTATTCGTCCCGAGGGGCATTCTCATCCCAGGATTCATCCCGAGGGGCATTTTCACTCTAGCACTCGGCCTAGGCCCAAGAGCAGCACGCGTACCAGAAGGTCTCCTGAGGTCGTCCTCAGCACAAGCCCTTCGGGGTCTTGGGTTGCAGGATCTGTGCCGGACTGTACGCTCCCACGCATTCCTCACCAAAGCACCGTACCTAGAGTGGCCGCGACGCAGCTCCAAAGGAGCGTGCATAGTCCCGCCCCAAGCAGGTCATCGTAGCAGCCTTCAGCTCCATGGAGGCCAGACTTTACACCCAGGGTGGAATGGTCGGCCGCCCAGGTGCATACCCCATTATGTCCACCAGACTCATGTACACCCAGACTGAGTCCCCCTCTGCACGGGACAATCCACCACTGCCCCGGTGTAAGGATTTGACTTTTGAGTGCTTCATGACACTCATAAAGTTTCCTCAAATGACTGGCCTCTGTAAATCTTTGATTAGGCAGGTGGCTCCTCAAACTCCCACCCACCCCCAGCTCCTACGCAACAGGAGCCAGTGCAGGCCCCTACACAGCCCCTTATGGCACCCACTCATGTGGAGTTGGGGTTCCAGCCGGTACCCAAACAACAGAAGGGGAGCAGCCTCCACAGGCCCTGTCAGCGCCTACTCTGGCCCCAGGTGCAGCAGCCCATGGTGATACACCACAGGGGGCTGATGCAGTGCATGGGGTTAAAGACACAGTGGAAGAGGAAGACCTTGAGACCTCAGCGTCTGGCATGCTGGTAGACACATGTCATTCATATCTGGCAGCTATCAGGGCATAGAGACATACGGAGGAACAATATTTCTCTAAGGCCAGCCCAGTGGTAAAGAAACATTTTCAGGGGTTAACCAGACTGTATCCCCCAATCAAGAGACCTCACCCTGTGTGGATCCTCAATGTGGTGGTTGCTGCATTAGTGCACAAGCTTTTCAAACCCATGGCTACTACCAAAATCAAGTGGGTCACTCTCAAGATGGGTCTTTTGCTAGGACTGAAGTCAGCTAGGCGCAATAGTGAGATCCAGGGCTTGGTGGCTTCAGAGGCTTATACAGTCTTCCAGAAGGATAAGTTGGTCATGAGAACACACCCAAAATATCTACCGAAAGTAGTCTCATCATTTCACATCAATGAAGAGATCGTCCTCCCAACCTTCGTGCTGGACCCCAAGTCAGAGGAGGATAAGCGTTGCACTGACTAGATGTCAAGACTCTCACTTTCTACCTTGACAGGAGAAAGCAGTTCAGGAAATTGCATGCCCTTCTAGTCATGTTCGGCAGTTCGGCTCTGGGAGCGTAAGCCTCTAAGGCATCCATAGCAAGATGGGTGGTGGAGGCCATCACAGAGGCTTATAAATTGCAGAAAAAGGCATGCCCTGAAAATATGCCTGCTCATGCGGTAAGGGCTAATGCAGCAGATGTAGCATTCCAGAGACAGGTGCCATGGCAGATCATTAGTAAGGCAGCCACATGAGCCTCACCATACGCTTTTTGCAAGCACTACTGTATTGATGTTAGTGCCAGCGCAGATGCCCAATTTGGACAAGCTGTCCTCAAGAATTTGTTTGTTAAGTGATCAACGTCACTTCTCCCTTATGGTGTAATTGCTTGTATTTTTCCATACAATATGGAGGAAGGGGGATGGGATGTAGGAGTAATTAAATGTTACTCAATGTTGTGGCTAACTTACTCCTAGTCCATAGTCCCCTTTCCTCCACACAACCCTCAGTTCTCCCCCCAGTATAATTACGTCAGGCTCATCTAGCAGTCCGGCACGTTGAAGGGCAGGGATATTGGGGCATGGTCATGCCCGTAACCATGCCTACATGCACCTGTACATTTAAAGGGAAAATGCTCTTTTTTGGAAAAAAAAGGTTCCAGTCCCATCCCTAGGGAGGGACGCCCATACAGTATGGAGGAAAGGGGTCTAGGAGTTTGTTAGTCACTACAGTGAGTAACTTTTAATGTGTTCTGCCTTCAGTTGATATCACTAAGTCAAGCAGAATTGACATGGTTCGAATCAATAGTTTCTGATGGTTACAACTGTTCTACTGAGTCGAATCTGTATAGGTTGTGTGATGAATCCTTAGATGTCACCATTTCTCCCTGATGGGGAGCCCCTTCCCATGAGGGCAGGGAGGTGAGGCCACTACCCGATTTTCCCCTTGGGGATAGTAATCAGAGGGGGGAATCTCATGGGGAGAGACTCCCCCTCTAGGGACAAGGACGACCATCAAAGGGAAACACAGCATGATACCCCTCACCCAACATCCTCATATATCCCTAGCCCTAATCTCGGTTCCACACACCTCCCCCTCCATACCACAGACATCCATCTGTCTCTGCAAAACCCAGTACTTAACTTCCACCAAGACGAGGTACAGTAGGAGCTACCCAAGAGAAACATCTCTGGCTCATAGTGGAATAAAGTGGAGCAAAGGTTACCCAGAATGAATACAATGGGCAAGTACTGGGACAAGGAGGAGCTGTAGAGCCTGACTATTCCTAGAATCTCCAGTGAGCCTTTTAGTCGTTCACTAGCTCCGATTGGAGAAGCACACATTGAAATAGAGGAAGGACTATGGAAGAGGAGTCCTCACTGGAGGAGCCACAAGATTCGAATCCGGCGAGCAAGGACAAGCAGGGAGAACCAGAGCCAAGACCCTTTCAGGTCCACCGTGGACAGACCCTCATAAAAGGAGGAAGAACGAGCATCCAGCCGACCGAGGGACCTGCCACGCGTTGTGAGCTAGAGAAGCACATTCCGAGAAGGACAAGATGTGGCGGAGCCACAGCAGCCGCTGGAGATGCAGCCCGAAGCACGAGAGGGAACATCGAGAAGCCCACAACCGACCACAAACCAGGTCTGGCAAAGCGAAGAGAAGAGGAAAGCTGGATTTGGGGCCCATACACAAGAACGAAGAAAGCCTTAAACCATCATCCTCGTGGCAGTAGCTGACAGGGTAGTGAACCTGATCTGCCAGAGCAGAAAAGAGAATAAAGAACAGGGGAAGGCAGACATTCCCTCTGGCATTGTGAGCTGTGAAAGCAAGCAACGACGTTTAGGGGAAAGGAGTCATTCCCCCCGATGTTGTTTGTCTAAAGGATCAAGCCAAGAGAGTTATTGGGACTTTTTGCCTTTTTGTTCTGAAAACACAATATTGATCTAAAGAGAAGAAGCAATACTGAAAGAATCATCCAGAACCCGGAATTGAACTGTGCTCCTGCAGTCCAGAAGAAGGGAGCCCTTCTTCTGGACCAAGAAGCACTACCTTTTCCTTAGTTAAGTTTATAAGTGTAAGGGACAGAATTAGAGTTTTGACACACGACAGTGGGCTCTTTAATTTATTTGGACATTTTGACATACCCATTAGCATTTCAATTGAGGCAGGGAAACCCCTCATAGATATAGGGAGGGTTAAGTTTACTTTTTCTTTTAATCTCAAATAAATTGTTAGCAATCACCATTCCACCTATGTGCCAGTCCCCTCCTTATGCGCCCTTAGAGTTGCTTAAAAATGTTCACCCCAGTTTGAACCATATTGACCTATTGGAGTGAACTGGATCAAGCTGGTTTGAGCTGTATATGAGTCAAACCGGGCATACACTAAGTCGGCTCGATTACACTCACAGTCATCCCTAAGGAGGCTGGAATAGCTTGAGCCATATTGACATTTTTGTTGGGACTGTTCGAACTGGCATGTGTGTATGCTTGCATCAGACCTTTTGGATTATTCTGCTTTGTGTGCTGGATTCCCATATTCAATGAACACCAGCACACTTAGGCCCTCAACTAATCAGGAAATCATTGAGTCTCTTGGGTAACACCAAAGTGATGCATTTTTTTTATTTTTTTATTGTTGTATGATTAGTTTACATAAAACCTTATACAACATAAAGTGCATTACAAACAAATAAGAAAAATACATTTCATTTTATGAGCAGGTATACAAATACAAATATCTATATATAAAAAGATTTCAACGCATTTATCAGCCTTTAAAATCGTTCCTAGACATAAAATCAAATTCCATACATATTATATAAAGTTTACATATCATATACCGTAGATCATCCCATATACCATAGATCCACTCTAGTCTCTACTCATTGAATTCCTTATTTTTTGCTTCCAGTTCCTCCTGAATATTAAGTAGGAGTGAATTCAATGCGAGGATTAGGGAGATATTTGCACCCCACATGCAGCGACTCCAGAACAGATTCTTCGATATTTCCCAATCCCCATCAAATCTATCTGTAAAGTAGAGAGCTCTTTTATTCCCAAAATGGGTGCATGTAAGGAGAAGGTGCCTAAGTGTTTCTATCATGTCAGTCGCTCCACAAAATCGACATGAGAGACTTTTAGAATTTTCATTCGACCCTTTTTCTTTATGGGTCCAATGGTAAATTCTTTCTAGGGTGGGCATCTGGTTTAGTCTAAAACGCATAAATGTGGTTCTCGCCTTCTGGCAAGGAAATCTTTGAATATATAGAGGAATCGATTCCCTTGCATGCAAAAATTTAGCATACTCCTTGTAGGTAATATGGGACTCTATATCATTTACTGTGTCTACCCAGTCTGACCTAAATAAAGATTTTTTAACTAATCCCGGTCGTTGAATCAGATCGTCTAAACAAAGTCCCAGCGATTCCAACAAAGAAAACATTCTATCGCTAAAACTCTTGATAGATAGTACAGCCCCCGTTTTGACTACCTTATTCACCAACTCATATAAGGTGTTTATCGGAGGATCATGTATTTTTCTAAAAGAAAAGAGCTGCCTCCACAAGTATCTGGCTTTAAGTGATATGAGACATAACTCGTGCCGAATAATGGAATTGGGGACTGCCCTAGAAAGGCCCATTACTTCCTTCCACAGTTTCCCCTGGATCACATTTAGGTAGGAACTCAAGTCCTTTGTACAAATGTCCAAACCGTACAAAAGAACCGGTTCACATTTCGCAAGATAGAAGCGTCTAATAGGCAGGAGCGAAAATTTACAAACTTTTGCCCTCAGAAATTTCATCTGTGTCTTTAGTTTAGCTGTTTTATCCCCAAGATTCAATTTCCACCTCTTTAGGCTTGATTGGTTGGAGAAATTATAACCTAGATAGGTTATGGCCTGAACCTGTTCCACCGAATTATCTCCCATCTTCCAGATACATGGTTTGACAACTCTCTTCCTAGAAATTACAATCGTTCGGGATTTCGAAGCGTTGGGGTAAAGATTATTCGCCAGTGCATATTGGTAAAAAATATCCATCCTTCTGCGAAGGCCTCTCGGGGTACGATCAAAAAGGATAAAGTCATCTGCAAAGGCCATCCACTCGATAGCCAAGCTACCCAACCTGACCGGAGCAATGGAAGGGCCCTGCCACATGTCCTCCACATCACTAACGTACAGGTTAAAGAGCGTGGGTGCAAGGGAGCAGCCCTGCTTGACCCCAACCTCAGTATCAACAGCGCCGGAAAGGGAACCTTCTTGTGATAAACGTACCCTGACGGAGGTATACCTATGTAAAAGAGCCAAGATTTGGACAATCTTGCGTGGAACATTCATAGCTAACAATTTTGTCCACAATCTTGCTCTAATAACCCCATCAAAGGCATTAGAGAGGTCCAGGGAAGCCATGTATACATCTCCCATTTTAGTTTGATGAACTGTATCTCTTAAATGAGCCAAAATCATCCCATTCAGGTCGGTTCCCAAGCCCTCTCTGAAACCAACCTGGAATTTACTATAGCAAGCCTTCCCTCTAATAACCTTGTTAAGGTCCCTCAAAAGCAAAATACCAAATACTTTGCTCGCTGCATCTAACAGTGCTATAGGCCTGTAATTCTGTGGATTAAGGGCGTCCCCTTTTTTATAGATAGGGATTATGATGCTCTGCGACCAGGTTTTAGGGATGTTATGATATTTAAATACATCATCGAATATGGGTTTGAGTAACTTAGCCCACATTACGGGGCCGACTTTATAACAAAAGGGGGAATGCCATCTGGGCCCGGTGCTCTAGAAGATTTAAGCTTATTGATGGCCCATTTAATATCCTCTATATCCCACAGACACTCACCTACAACCGGAGGGCCTAAGTTCACATCCTGTTCCCTAGAGAGATTAGAGGGTAGAGCGAACTTTTCCTTATAGAAGAGAGTCCACACATCCGCTTGAATGGGGCAGTCTAATTTATCTTTAGCAGGCGTGAGTATAGAATTAATGGTAGACCAAAATTTGACATCTCTGCCCTTGCATAGATTATACATCATCAGTTGGTGTGTTTCGTGATAATGATCCATTCTCAGAGACTTGATAAAGTTTTTGTGTTTCTGAATTATTTTTTTCTTTCTCAGCCTAAGTTCCGTGAAAGGAATAGACACTTTGTTCAAGGCTTTGATTTCCCTATATTTAGTACGCTTGGCGTTTTGAATTCTGGGATCAGCCGCCCGCACCCTCGGTTTCTGCACCCCCAGATCTCTGGCCATACTAATTTTATAGACACATGACAATATAATATTATAGTAGGAACCTCCCAACTCAAAGTCATCCCCCCTAATAATTTGAAGCTGCACCTTGGACAAATTTTCCAACACCAGGGTATTAAATTTCTTAATTATTTTCTTGTTCCAAGTTACCCTTCTCCCATTGTTTCCCACCTCTAAACCCTGCAACATGGGATTGATATAAATACCCATGTCGGGGATGAAGAGAGAAAAACGTAAGGGAACATGATCACTGAACTCGACCTCCATAAGTGACAGCTTTCCACAAGCTTGCTTCCAGCCATTAGATACATAGAAGAAATCAATTCTAGAGCTATTACTTCCTCTTTTCCAAGTATATGTAGGAAGATTCCAATCTAAGGCATGGTCTAAAAGACCCAAATCCCAATTATCCAAATAATTATCCCACCTTATACCTCTTTTAACAGTCGTACTAAGAAGTCTAGGTAATACCCCTCTTTTGTTGAGCACCGCACCGTCGGCACAAGCTGAATTAAAATCCCCTCCCAAAATAATGCGATTTCCAAACCCTTTCTCAAACCAACTTCCCAAGATCATATCTAGAGAGTCCTCCACTTCCTCAATGTCTACTTTTAGCGGATTCCAATAGAGATTCAAGAGGAGTATCGGCTCTACATTATTCTCCCTTGAAAGCATGATAGCCAGGAGCCAGTTACTCCTAAATATCACCTCACCTCGGAACCCCAAATTACGATCGATGGCAATAATCAGACCTCCACTGGGTCTGCCCAGCTGACCCCTAGTAGCTACTGAAGAAAAAGTATAGAAGCCTTCTATGTGCATATCCGACAGCATCATAGTTTCCTGTAAGAAATAGATACGGGGGCGTACATAATTTTCCCTTTTATTCAGAAACGTGTTGAGATGTGTTCCCCCACAAGAATTCCAAGAGATCACCTCAATCTCTATATAGTTAGGAACACCCCTTATCTTGTCTAAATGTTTCCAAGGTTTTGAGTGCCGGTTGAAGCCATGACCAATCCTGATTATTATTCAGGAGGCTTGAAATCAGTGCCAACCCTGGACCCAAATTTTCTAATTTATTATTATCAAGGTGAGTAGTTTGTTTATTTTGAATATTGTTCGGTTCCTTATATTCAAGAAAGTTGTCGGCCTCTTTATTATCTACTAATGAGAGTAGATCGTAGCCCAAAGAATTAAGGTTTTTTTCTTGGGCACGGACCATATCTGCTACCATCACCGAATGAAAACAACTTACCATTCTGTGATTATTACAGTTAGGAAGAGATATGGCATCTATATCGTCTGTTGTTATAGCTCGTAGCACAGGGATCTTTTTAAACAGATTTAAGAGATGGGTTCTGTTCAAGTTAACCTGTGAGTCTGTTATATTATTGTTAATCCAACCCATGATTTTCCCCGTACAGAGCTTAGTAGGGGCCTGAATCACAGTAGATTGCTTCTTTGTGAGATCTACTCCAGAAGTGATCATAACATTACCTTCCGGATCTTGAAGTTTGGGGGGTTGTATATCTTGGGGGTTTCTTCCCATAATATTAGTGGTAGAACCACTATCCCTCCCAAACAATTCAGTCGGCCCCTTAACGGGTTGGGTAATATTACTTATAACTGGCAATGTTTCTTGGGAAACCGTAGGGAGTTTGACTTGTTGTGTGCCTACTGATGTTCTGGCGTGTTTGGTGCTAATTATTGTGCCAAAAGCTGTCATCTTTGTTTGTTTGGTTTGAATGAGCTCAAGGCCCCGTTTCAGTAAGTTATTCTTTTCCTTATTTGAGTCTATAGTAGTTTCCCCACTAGCCACCAGGCCTTTATTATTCAACACGCCCTGAACTGGACTCTCTTCCTTATGAGCATCCTTGGGACCCCCCCTAGCTTCCCTCTCTTCCTGGAGCGGGATGTTTCTAATTCCTTTAAGGTTGGCATTTCTACCTTTAATTTTTGTGTTGGGCATGTTATTGCTTTTTTTAATTATCCTACCCTGCTTTTTAGATTTTTTACGTCTACCCACTGGGGATTGGGGCACCTCATTTATATTATGATCGGAAATATTCACCGGGACTATTCCATCATTGTTACTCTTTGCCTCCAATTCCAGCTCTGGATTTAATGATTTTTTCTCTCTATGTTTGGTCTTATGTTTACTTTTTAGCCCTTTTATTGGTGTAGTGTATTGAGGAGATCTTGTATCTTCACTACTGATGTTCAAGGGTTCTACGTCATTAAGAGATACACTCGCGTGCATCTGTGCACTGAGGTTATCCAACTCCTGTTCTTCGGAGCACCCTTCAGTTGCCATCATTATGACATCTACAAGGGTAGAAGGACTGTCGGGAGAAACCATTTTCTTTCCGTAATTATTATTGTTGTCCTCATTATCTCTTTGGCCCTGGGAATCAAGTTCCCCTAGCTCTCTCTTAGATGAAGTAGGACGGTCTCCTGTAAGCATAACTTCCAACAAAGTGGTAATTTTTGCATCCATGGTAGTTAATCTTTGGCCTGATCCTTTCTAAATTTGTCACATCGACTCTGTTCTTTAATAATATGTTCATTCATGGTCTTGCCCTCTACTATTCCCTCCAAAAATGCCAGACGTGACACCAGCTGATTGAAAGCCGCTTGTTGCCCTATCATAGAGCCAGCAATAGTCTCTTGAGACTCCCCCAGCGTTTTCAAGGCCAAATTTAGACTAATATGTAAGTTCGATAGGAGTGGTAACAAATAATCACCTCTCTCCTTCCTACTTAAACCAGATGTTTCTTGTTTATCTTCCTCTACTACATGGTTTTCTCGTAGAAATTGCTGAGGATCCGTTGCTTTGTCTTCCATTTCCACTATGAAATCCTCCCATTTGTCAGTTTGAGTAGAGGCTATTTTATTGTATGTAGACGAATTGTCTGTTTCTGTGGTCGATTTAACCAGAGATTGTTGCATACCCACTAGTTGATTCCCAGTTATATAGTTGTTTTCATCACATGGGTGTGAGTTAGAAGGCGCACCCTCAGATAGACTCCTTGCCCCCTTTCCATTACGCACAGATCTACCTACTGGTATCTCTAAATCCACAATTTCTTTAAGCAAAACACCCGTAGCATCTGCCATAGTAAAAAAAGAGTCATCTAAATCGCTTTCCCCAATAGGTTGATTGGGGTTATACTTAGGGCGACTAGAAGTCCCTTTAGAATGAACCCCCCCATCATTTAGCTTAAGGGTTTCTAACCTTGGAGAATTTAGGGAAGACTGCACCTTATCCTTATTCTCCTTTCCAAAAATGAATGTAGCTGGCGAAATATGCGAAAATTGCATGAATCCGGATGGGCTTATACCCTTCCGAGTTAACGATTCTAAACCTTCTCCAGCTTGTATTTTACCATTCAAAATCCTCCTCTGAAGGGGAGTAGAAGCGTGGTAGCGAACTACCCTTTTAGTACCAATAAAACTTTGTTGGAGGCATTCTTCATCTGTAAGGTCCTGTCTAAAGTCTGGAATATCCCTATGAACCCCATTAAATTCAGAATCTGCTAACTCCATATCCCCATTGCTAGGAACTACAACATCGGACACTACGGGGTCGGTAGAAGAGGAGCCCCTCTGACCCCCTTCGGCACTAAAAATGGAATTTTCTTTAGTCTTACCCACAGCTAAAATAGGGTTAGGCATATTTCCAGTAGAATTTATGTACACAGGTGCCTCACTCTGCATCCCGGAGCCAGGTTGAACCTATACTATTATAGGTGCTTGATTCTCAACAGTTTCAAACCCACTTCTAAGTGCGGGCATGTTAAAAGTAAAGGCACAGATACTATGTTACTTACAGAGGGGAGAACAGCTCGCAGCCTCTAGGTATTAATGATAATATCTCCGAAATGGCTATGAGCAAAATCAATGAAAATAATAGCTGGGAACAAAAGATATGCGGTTAAAAGAGTATATAGTGCTTATCAATTACTTTTAAAATCAGTGCCACAAATACTTTTTTTTTTTTTTTTTTTATACGAATGAATTTATATGTAGTATAATAGCATCACCTTGGTAACGCCCGATGGCTTGAGGAGCAGCCAGAGTCCGTCTCTCCTCCCCAGTGTCCAGCTAAGAGCAACAGTTGACCCCTGTTGTTACTTCTTAGTAAGGCCCAGCAGGAATTCCTGCGCCACCCCGAGCCAAACAGCAGCAAAACAGTGCAGCTAAAGATAGACTGCACCGCCCTTTACTCCGCGGACGGGCTTAACGCCGCAAGGGCGGTTTGGGCTGGACTATGAGGCTGCACAAAGTCACGTGATTGCCCACGTGATAGCCGGTTGGCTCCGCCTCCTCCCGGAAGCGAGCGTACCTCGGCAAGAGCCCTCCGTGGCTCGCAGTGCCAAGGATAATGTTTCCACAGTTGAACGTTCTTTCAGGCAAAGGCAGCTCTCTCCTCCTAAAACAGAATACACCGCAAGGGCGGTTTGGGCTGGACTATGATGCTGCACAAAGTCACGTGATTGCCCACGTGATCGCCGGTTGGCTCCGCCTCCTCCCGGAAGCGAGCGTACCTCGGCAAGAGCCCTCCGTGGCTCGCAGTGCCAAGGATAATGTTTCCACAGTTGAACGTTCTTT
Source organism: Ambystoma mexicanum (assembly GCF_040938575.1). NCBI lineage: Eukaryota > Metazoa > Chordata > Amphibia > Caudata > Ambystomatidae > Ambystoma > Ambystoma mexicanum. The sequence goes on from NC_090937.1 coordinate 1,418,698,359, forward strand.
CAGGCAAAGGCAGCTCTCTCCTCCTACAACAGAATACACTGCAAGGGCGGTTTGGGCTGGACTATGAGGCTGCACAAAGTCACGTGATTGCCCACGTGATCACCGGTTGGCTCCGCCTCCTCCCGGAAGCGAGCGTACCTCGGCAAGAGCCCTCCGTGGCTCGCAGTGCCAAGGATAATGTTTCCACAGTTGAACGTTCTTTCAGGCAAAGGCAGCTCTCTCCTCCTACAACAGAATACACCGCAAGGGCGGTTTGGGCTGGACTATGAGGCTGCACAAAGTCACGTGATTGCCCACGTGATCGCCGGTTGGCTCTGCCTCCTCCCGGAAGCGAGCGTACCTCGGCAAGAGCCCTCCGTGGCTCGCAGTGCCAAGGATAATGTTTCCACAGTTGAACGTTCTTTCAGGCAAAGGCAGCTCTCTCCTCCTACAACAGAATACACCGCAAGGGCGGTTTGGGCTGGACTATGAGGCTGCACAAAGTCACGTGATTGCCCACGTGATCGCCGGTTGGCTCCGCCTCCTCCCGGAAGCGAGCGTACCTCGGCAAGAGCCCTCCGTGGCTCGCAGTGCCAAGGATAATGTTTCCACAGTTTCCACAGTTGAACGTTTCAGGCAAAGGCAGCTCTCTCCTCCTACAACAGAATATGATGAATTATAGAGCCACCTTCCATGTCTGAAGACACTTGTCATCTGAATTGGATTCTGAGAAAGGCCTGGAATGTAACCAGTGAGCACATATGATTCAATTTGAGGCAGGATGGGGCCCTACTGATAATAGAATTGTGCAGGTGGAAAGGAGGAAAGGAAGATTGAAGCACACATCCATATTCAGATGATGCTTGCATTGGGTAGGGATGTTGAGGATATTTGGAAGCATCAGATGATCTTAAAAAATAAAAGACAGTATAATGTTCTTAGCACTTACAATCTTCCAAAGGCAACAAAAGAAAATGATGCTGCTTAATAGGTAGTAAGGACTCTATGTAAATGTGTTGAAATGACATCCAAAGCCAAGGGGTTTCTTATCACGGATCCCCATGAAACGAGAAAGGAGGAGGCCATTTCTGTCGACACCCATTTTCTTAAAGGCATGCTCAGTAATGTGAGATCAGCAGTGGCCCATCAGGAATACATTCACGGTATCAGGTAATATTATCCCACCAAGAAATATCGCCGTATATATGGTCGTTTGGAACGGCCATAGGAGATATTTTTGGGGGGATAATTTTTTTGGTTTTTGGGAGCAGGGGTTGCAGGGGTGTCCCCTGCTCCCTTAAAAATAATGCAGGGTTGTGGGGGTGTCCCCCACAGGTTCCATGCCTTAATATCGCCTCAAAAATATGACGCTATTTTTGTATGGCGATATTTTTGCAGGGATATTAACACATGGAACCGACATTCTCTCTGTTCTTAATGAGTTTCAGACTGATTTGTTGTGTATGACTGAGACATGGCTCACTGCCACCTCGGACCCCGACATAATTCAAATGCTTCCATCTCAATATAGTATTTTGCCTCATGTTCACCCTGCTCCACAGTCTGGAGGTGGGGGCAGTTATTATATTTAAGAATACGGTAAACAGCTCTACCGTTCTGCTTTCTCACAACTTGGCTGGTGAAACGGTTCCTAGTGATTGCATCGAATACAAATGTTTTGAATACCAAAGTTTCGGAAAATAATGCATCGAAAAAATGCATTTTTAAAAAATAAAATGTAATGGGGGTCCCCCCAACCCCTGTTTTCTCACCCCTTAAAACCCATTATAGTAAAAAGAAACTTTACCCACAAAAAGAAATTCATTTTGTGGATGCATTTTTTTTGAAACTTTGGCATTCGAAACTATGTATTCGAAACAATAAACAATGTCTGGATACCGGTGAAACCTTGCTGATTAGACTTCAACCATCCCCTGTCAACTCAATCCATTTTTTAATAATCTATCAGCTTCCTGGCCACTTATATTTCTTGACACTTTTACCCAACTGGTCATTGTCCTCTCTTTTACATTCTACTTTAGTCATTTTAGGTGACTTCAATCTCCATCCGAATGCTCCTGATGACCTGCAAGCCAGTACATTTGTTTCTGGATTACAGGACTGCACCTTTACGCTCAGAAATCATGCCCCAACCCATATACTAGGGAACCAGCTTGATTTAATCTTTTCTGACTGTGATGGGCTTTTGGTGTTTCCTCCTCGCCCGCTGGCATTGGTGGACCATTTTCTCCTTCCTTTCTCTTTCCCTGTTTGTAGAACTAAAGTGAAACCGGTAGCTCTTTTTAAACTTCGCCACCACTGGGCTAGGATTTCCTCCAAAGTCATTTCCAGCTCTATTATCACCCTCACAGGTGAGGGAATAACTAATGACTCTAAAGACCCCTGTAGTGCCTTGATTGACGCCTTTGAAATCACGGCTGATAGTCTTGCTGACCTTACTCATTTGCTTTGCCTGGCTCACCTGTACACTCCATGGTACTCCCCTACACTTAAGTCTTTGAAACAAACATGCAGTAGAGCGGAACGCAGCTGGCTTTCTAATTCAGACTCTGCGGCACGGTCTTCCTACTTACAGGCTCGTACCGTGAACCACGCTGCTATAAAAAAAAGCAAAGGCTGATTTTTATGCGAATCGCATTGTCACTGCCTCCTGCTCCACGCGTGAGCTGTACCGAGTGACTAAGGAATTGACCACTCCTGCCAAACGCCATCTAACGGCTCTATTAACTCAGGTCCACTGTCGTCATATTGCTGTTTTTTTTAGGGATATGATTCTTAACAGTCGTCAACTGATCAGTCTAAAAAGACCAACATTGACTGACTGGGATGCTGGAACTGCATCGGAGGGACAGGGCCTCCGTATCCTTGTCCTTTACTGTTTTCTATCGTGGGCTCTGTCATGTTTTCCACGCAGGCGTTCATGTGGGACTCCTGGTGGTGCAGCTCTCTCTTTTGGTTTGGTGAACAGACCCATGGGATACCCTTATGGCACCCATGGGTGTGGGTACAACGATGTGCCCCTAGTGTATGTTTTTGGGCACCTGTGTGTGGCCCACAGAGCAGGGTATGGGCTGGTGGTAGCTCCATGCTGAATTTGGCAGGTGTCCTGAGTATCCTCCATTTTTGGATACCCAGGCCCTGTCATTGGAATCTGTTGATTCCTGATAGGAAACAAGATGGCCCCTGTGGCCTCTTGCTTTCTATTGCCTATTACCTTGTTTTTCCAAAGTCCTGGGAAGCCCTGACTCTGTCCCTTCCCCCTGACCGGCTGTTGGGTGGAAGTTCCATATATGGTGTTGTTGTGAAGTCCAGGCCAGACTGGCTGGAGCCTTCCCAGTGACTGTATGTTGTGGGTACACCCTGTGGGTGGGACCTGGGTGAATGGAGTGTGTGACGAATACGCATTCTGTGTTGTGGGTGTCTAGCATCTGGTGTTTGACACAATGACTGAGACAACCCTGCCCGAAACTGGTATGAATGCAGTGTGGAGTGTTGAATGGCTGGGTACTTGTCCCAATGCATATAACTTGTTGTGAGTGTCTGGAGAGGAGTGAATGGCCTGAATGCACTATGCATCTGATTGGATGCCTGCCTGCATGAATGCCCTTCTGACCAATTGGTTGCCTGAGTGGGACCCAGCAGAATGAATGGGAGATCAACTAGTATATCTGGGGGCCTCTCACTGCTGGAATTTGTGTTCAGAAGCTGAAGAGTAACTGGAGTGAAATTGAAGCTTGACCTTGAAGCCCTGCTGGAAGAGAGGAATTGCTGTTGCTCTCCTTCATCAATCTGAAAGCTGCTGTGTCTCCAAGGACTGACCCAGAGAGGACCTGGTAAGGCACCCTCTTCCCGATCTACGAGGGACCATCGTGCACCAGCTGATCTTTGCCAATGCTCCCTGGTAGACAGACCTTCGACAGGCTGCTGACCCGAGAAGGGGAACGCCGCGGAATCACAAGGAGAAGCGCCCGTACTGTTGTCTGCCACCGTCGACGACCGCCGTAGCCCACCGGAGCAGCCATGCTCCCGTTTGCCCAAAAACTCTTGCTTCAAAGATGCTCTCATCCGCATCGTTGCACGCTTGATCCCGCTGGAGAAGGCCAGACCGTCGACACGCCGAGGAGCATCCACTGGTGGGTTTCCGGCCACCCAAAGACCACAGAGACGCAGACGACTCGACGCCCTTGCTGGGCCACAGTTCTTCAAACTCTTTGCGGTCCAGAACTGTCGACACCGAGGTGCCCCGCACGCCTCTTCCTTGAGGGACGTCTACGCTCCGTCACCGACGAGCACCGCTAGGAACGAAGCTGCCACTTCACCGTCGTAGCTCACCCTGTTCTCCATCGGACGTTCAACGACCCGTGACTCCTGCCTTAAAGGGAGGACACTCAAGAAGGGCCGTCGATTCCCCGACGAGGAAAGCTACAACGCCAGGTACTTTGGGGTTGCAGAACTATTGGGAAGTCTCTTGTGAACAATATATGGACTGGGCTTGTATCTTTATTCTACAGGTTGCCCAGGTGGGGGGATCTCCACACAGAACTGTGTTTAACGGTAGTGACCAGTATTTCTGCCAATTGTTCTTACCAACTTCTTCCCTCTTACCTCTATTGTTGGTTACCTTTACAAACTGATTTGCGTGCCATTTAACCCTACAGTTGTGCACTTTAAAGATATCTAATAGTAATTGTGGTACCACGTAGAACTGTATATTTGCCATGATAGATAACCGAGTACAAAGTGCGTTATCATGATATTGTATATAACCTTGACTATTAATTATATAAAGACTGTGTTTCAACTGAGACAGTGTGCAGATATTCCTTTGTGGGTGCTTGGGGTCTACACTGTACTTAAGAATTAGCCTGCATCACCCACTGAGAAGCTAGGCCTTGATTGCTCGACCATAGCTACCGAATAGAGAATCTTGGATGGGGTCCTCTGTGCCTCTGCTCTACCATATAGAGAGCAGGAGTACAGACGCCCCCCTCCAGTCTTTACACTGACCACCCCTGTGGTCTTTGCTGCGATGGGAGACTCCTTGCCTACTGCCTTTCACTTCAATGCAGTAACAGATAGCGTGATCTCCTCTGATCTGGGAAAACTTAGATCAGCGTCTCCCAGGGATCCTATCCCGCTTGCTAGGCTCCAAGAGGCTTCCAGCAATCTTACTGTTCTTCTCACTGTTGCACTTGATTACTCCTTTACCACTGGCCACATTTCCTCTGTCCTTAAGCATGCAGTGATTTCTCCCCTACTAAAGAAATCCCACCTTGACCCTGCAGTAGCAGAACACCATTGCTACATCTCCCTTCTTCCTGTTTTGATGACACTTATGGAATCGATTGTGACGCCTTAACTATCAGCCTTCTTGGAGGCCAACTCTCTCCGCCATCCTTTTCAATCCGTATTCCGCCCCGGGATGGGGACTGGATCTGTAATAGTGGCACTGTTGGACGACATTGCTCTACTGCAGGACCGTGGAGAGGTGGGAGCTTTGATTATTCTCGACCTCTCCGCTGCCTTTGATACGGTTGATCACCAGAAGCTGCTTCAGTGCCTCTGTGAGGTGGGAATCTCAGGCATTCCTCTTAAATGGTTCTCCTCTTTTTTGTTGGAACGTGTCCAAACGGTCTCTCTTCTGCCATTCACCTCCCTACCAACTGTATTAAAGTGTGGAGTCCCACAGGGCTCCATCCTGTCCCCACTGCTTTTCAATCTTTATATGCAGTCACTGGTTAAACTTTTCACCAGCCACGGAGTTCACTTCTTCTCCTATGCTGACGATACCCTGATTCTGTTTCGCCTAAACACACACTCTACTGATCCACCTAATAAGCTGAAAAACTGCCTTGCTGCAGTCGGTGATTGGATGGCTAATAACTGGCTGAAGTTAAGCAGTGACAAAACTGAGGTTCTCTTAGTTGGCTCCAATGCGGATGGCCAGCAATGGACTAGTGATTACTGGCTGCCTTCTTTTGGTCTGTGTGCTGAGCCTTCTCCCGTGGTAAAAAGTCTTGGGATCAAACTCATGTCTACCAGATCCCGGGAAGCACAGGTTTCCACAGTCTGCCAGATGGGCTTTATAAAACTCAAGGTTCAAAAAAAGGTTCTACTCCTTCTCCGAGCTGCTCTCAGATCAAAAGTTGTTACAGCCTCTATTATGAGTTCCATAGATTATTGCACTACGATCTACCTTGGACAACCTGATAGGCTACTCCAACGCCTCCAAACTCTCCAGAACGCTGCAGCACTTCTTGCCCTTGGAGTCCCTAGACTTGCTCACTCCCGAGAACTTCTGGGTCAACTACACTGGCTTTCTATCATAAGCCGAGTCAAGTTTAAGGTTCTCTGCATGGTTCATCATGCTATCCATGGAGTTGGAGCTGAATTGTTAAGTTCCAAGATTCAGCCCTATATCCCCAATCGCCTACTTCGCTCAACGAACAAGTGCTTGTCACGTGTCCCTAGATTTTCTCGGGCTAAAGCTGGAGGGAGATCTTTTTCGGTTCTCGCCCCTATGCTCTGGAACACCCTCCCGCCTGACCTTCGTAAACCTCAAGAGTTTTTTGCATTCCGTAAGGCTTTAAAAACTTCCTTGTTTTCAGCCTAACCCCATTTAGTCTCTCTCTCACATGTGCTTTTGGAAGACTTTTTTGTTTTAATTATTATTACTTCCGGCCTTTGTGCGATCTACAAATATCACATACAATACAATACAATACAAAACTATGCCCTGTATCCAACCGGCTTGAAGCCTTCTAATGGTGTTCCAGCAAAACACACACTTAGTGGATGTTCATTTGCCTTTAAAGTAAAGTGCAAACAGATGATGATATCCAGAATCTTAAAATATTTAAGATCTCTCCAAGAATAAAAAAAAATGAGAAGGAAGGCTTTATTTGCTGTAGGTGGATGTTTAACATGGGCTTTACCACACTCAGCACTTCAAGGTGACTGTTATTCAAGTAAATTCCTCCTATGAAGAGTCAGAGCAATTTGCTCTATTTATTCATCAACTAGAAGTCTCTAAGGATTTAAGCCTATTGTCAGATCTGACTCCTCTAGTTGTATAGCAGTGATTTAGGGCAAGGCTTGGGGACCTCATCACCACACACAACCTAGATATACTCTATCACACATACAGAGCACACACCTACCTCCACACACAGTCTGAATGCCCTCATCCTCACAGGCTAAGTCATCCAACTAAAGTACCTCCAAGGGAAGACTGGCAGAGGGCTCACTACTGGCCAGAAGACCTCATGTACATGCATGTGCATCCATGGAACCCCTCATTTGTCACTTCCTACTCACACATGCTCAGACACATACATGATATACTGACAACCCCAAACCAACAAGGCCTTTCTCGACTAAATTGCAGACCTCTTCACAACAGCTTTTGTCAGCAACACAACTACCATCTTCCAATGAGAATGCAACTGCCCGGGAGTCAAGCCACCAAGTAAGACAGGGAGACTCTACTATAAACCTTCAATACCAGGGACTTGAAGGAACTAGTTGCCTAAATAACCCATAATGATGGCACTACATGACCTGGTATTCACCAACTCTACAGACATTGGATATGTTCCCCTATCTATGACAGATCACATGGGCCTTTGCATCCTGCTCCACCTTACACTTCTCCCCAACTAGGACCAACCCACACCTACCAAGACACCAAATAACTCCTTAGAAAATGTCCCCATGGATGCACTGGAAAGAAATCACAACACCTTGGCCTTCACATCAGAACCCTCAAAAAAACCCTCCGTCATCTTACTGTACACATTTAAATGACGGTGTAGCAGGTTGTGCTCTCAGGACCTGTTCCAAAAGCCTGCCCAGAATTGGCAACGGTCAGTGGTAGAAACCACCTGCCGCTTGGTCCAATGCTGTGTCCCACTCCAGGAACAGGGGGTAAAAGAGCCAGGGGACAGGCGGTGACATCCAACAGAGCAAAGAACAGCGGAGAGACGGCTCTCAGGAGCACTGTGCCCTGAGGCTCCCGCCATCATGGCGATTGTTGCCGCAGCAGCAAGGCCAGCGGCGGCCGCGGCTTGATCTTAGGCTGAGATGACCTACCGCTCAAACCAAAGCAGAGTACAATTCCAGGAACAGGAGGTAAGAAAACCGGGGGACCGGCGGCGACCTCCAGCAGAGTGTAGGGCAGTGGGGAGATAGCTCTCGGGAGCGCTGTGCCCCACAGGCTCCCTCCAAGATGCTGATCGCCGCTACAGCACCTCAGTGGTTCTGAGGATGGAGTTGCGGAGGCTGCAACTCCATCCTCAGGACCACTGAGGTGAGACCTGGTAAGCCCCCCGGCATCAACAGCCGAGGACCCCAAGTGTAGAGAGAGGTGGCAGGGAGGACTCAGCCCACTTTGGGGACAGAGGGGCTTGGTTGTGGCTCTCTTCACCCACCATCTTCCAGAACGCAGTGAGTGGGGGCTCGCCCTAAGGCTGGGACAACAGGCCAAGAAACGGAGGCTGCGAGGCAGGAGGTCCCCTGTGCCAGAGAAATGGCGGGAGGCGGGCTGCTGCCGGACCCATCCGCCACCCCCAGACCCCGTGAGGAGACGAGACAGGAGATGAGCTTGGGGCTGCATCCTTGGGCTGTCAAGCCCCTTTGCCAGAACAAGCCTGGTGGTGCCTGGGGAGGTGGCCGCGGTCTCCTGCTGCTGTTGCCCGGACGCAACGCGGGTTATGCCATGCTATGTTTGATCCTCACCTGGGCTGCATACAGATCAACAACTGGGGCAACAAGACCACAATGAGGCCCAACTGAGAATAGAGTGGCCTGGGGCATTTTAGCCCACAGAGCAGGCTGATTCAACCATCGCTCCATCACCATTTTGCCTGTCGGGGGCCCAGTGAAGGGGGTAGATGACCACCGCCATTGCTGTCTCCTGCTGAGGTGAGGAGGTGTGCAGGAAGCAACAAGGAGAAGCCAGAGGTGTTGGGGTTCTGTTTGATCAACTATTTCCTGAGAGTAATGCCAATACAAGTAATGCCCAAACATGGAGAAGAGAGGCCTTAAGGAAGTGGGTGCCAGATATACAAGAAATAGGAACCGCACTGAGCTATTAGTCACCCTACAGAAGTGTAACTACGAAGCCTTGAGGTCCCATGCAGCACAAATAAAATAGACCTGCTGTTTAACTGGGTTCTGATCTCAATTACATCAAATCACGGAGAACTCATCGCTCTCCCCAGTAAATACCAGCACAAGTCGTACAGGTCTGAGTGTGTACCCAGATGGCAAGGAGCACAATCTCTGACTCCCAGTACTAGACCTGGGCCTAAGGGACCGACTGTTTTACAACAAGAGGGGAAATAATTCCTTGCTACTTCCGCACACCTATAATACCGCTCTCCATCGCACCGGGTCCTGCCAACTGATCTACACCTTGCAGGCCCTCCTGTTTGCTTGGGGCTCCTCTGCAACATGGTGCCTGCTGCTGCCTGCTCACGTCAATGATGCTTTCAGTCTGCGTCATCTGCTGATCCTGACCCTCATCTCCATTCATTCATTCCCTTCTGCTGGCCTTTTCCCTGACCTTTGTCGAAGCCACCCTATGGAACTGCTCGCCATTGCCTACCCTCCTGATGATCCTCCATCCCTTCTGATCTGCCTGCTTCAGCATAAGACTTCTTGTTGGTCATCTACCTGTCTCGTTCAGCTGCTAAACTGCCTGGTGAGTCGCATCACGGTTGTGCAGTTCTCCCTTCTATTCCTTCACTCGCCTCTCTTCCTTCCTCATGGCACTCTCAATCTCTCTCATCTACTCTAACTGCTATTCCATCACCTATCCTAGCTCTCTCACGAAGTCTGGAAGAAACAAGTTTAAAAAAGATCTTCTGTGTCTAATCCTGATTTACCTATCTCTGACTCCTATGTCAGTGCTACATCCGGACAGATTATCACTGGTACCATCTTTTCTGTCCCCTCTCCAGACCTATGGACTCCTCCCCTGATATCCACTCTCTCCCCTTTCTCGTCCTCACCCATTGATGGTGGCATTAGATGGGAAATACTCTTGGTTGGCTTCTCATCGACCAGGTGCATCATTAATGTGTACCCCTAATGTGTACCCCTCCGCGGAAGCCTTTCAAATGTGGAAACCGGCTCCACGTTGCCACTCTTGGTCCGCTGTCAAACACTCCTCTGACATCTGCCATCCCCTCGAAGAGCTTGCACTGATGTCCTCGCTCTCAGTGAGACATGGTTCATGGCCACCTCTGTCACTAGTTTTGAACCTCTCCTCCCTGAGGGCTACAAGATCCTCTCTGAGCCCAGAACCAACCAAACCGGAGTGTGAGAAGCTTTCATCTTTCCGGAGTGGGCCCCTGCCTCAGTCATTCCTATGCAGGCCTACTTCTCGATTGAATGTCTAGTCTGCAGGCTCTTTATCTCTTCTGGCCTCTCTATGACTGTGGCCACCATCTATAGGCCACCTGGCCAGGTTGCCCTCTTCCTCTCTCTGAGTGGGCTGACCTCTCCACATCTCTCCTTGCCTCTAGCTCTCAACTACTCCTCCTCAGAGACCTCAACATCCACCTGGATGCTTCCGATCCCTCCACGGGGTGCTTCCACAATCTCAGCAACTTGCTCTCTCTCTCTCTCTCCAATCTACCACTGGTCCAACACACACTGCTGGACACACCTTGAATGTTCTAATCTCCTCAGACATCCCTCTCTCTAACACTCTCATTACTACTCTCTCTTGGACTGACCATTTTCTTCTTTCCTCTCACCTGACACTCTGTCTCCCTGGCAAAGCCCAACCCAGCACTGTCACCTACCTTCTCGCTCATTTGGCCCATGGAGCGTGCGTCAGTTGATGCCTTTGCCTCCACCTTCTCTGCTTCTCCTATTACTGTGGCTGACTCACACCCTGACACAGCCCTCTCTAATCTGCATCTTGTAATTTCCAACACTCTGGACATCCTTGCCACTGCGATGAGAATCTGTCTGAAACCTACCTCTGAGTGCAACTCTTGGTATGACTCCAACCTCGCCACCCTGAAACACAAGTGCAAGGTAGCAAAGAGGAAGTGGAGGGCTTCAGGTGCATCCTCTGGCAAACTGGCCTGCTGCATGCTCCAAAGGCAATACAGACACGCTGTCCTGTCCAAGAAGAGAGTCCACATCCAAGCCTGTGTCTCTGAAGCCTCTAACAACATGGAAAAACTCTTTAAAATTGTCAAAGAGCTGGCTAATCCTTCTGCAGTCTCCACCTCTCCTGTTCCTTCCCAAGCCCTCTGAACAGCCTGGCATCTCCCTTTACTACTAAAACTCAGGACATCCTGTCCTAGCTCTCCTCTTCCGATCCCTCCACTGCTCTTGGTCCCACTCTGGCCACATCTCTCTCTCCTCTTGCTTTCTCCTCTTTCTCTCTGATAATACCTGGCGATGTTTCTAGACAAGTCCGATCTATGAAAGTGACATCCAAACAGATACTCCCCTGCTCCAACAGAACCATCAAGTACCACATTGACACCCTCGCACCAGCCTTGACCAATTTCTGCAATTAGTCTTTCACCACTGGTGCTTTCCCCTCTCTCCTCAAGCACTCCCTTGTGCACCCCCTCCTTAAAAAGCGTTCTGCCAATCCTACCTATCTGTATAACTATCGACCAGTCTCTATCACTCCTTTCCTGGGCAAAATTCTGGAAAAGCTGACCATCTCCCAGCTTACTCTCCACACTGAAACTATTGGCTGTCTCCATGACCACCAGTCTGGCTTCAGAGCAGCCAGAAGCACAGAAACTGCTCTCCTGAACACCCGTGAAGATCTGCTCTCCAATCTCAACACCAGCACCCCTTCTATACTCATCCTCCTTCACCTTTCCTCTGTTTTCGACACATTCAATCACACCAACCTGATCAACCGACTTTGTGAGAACTTGGGCATCACAGATCAGGCCCTGGAGTGGCTGACCTCTTTCCTCCTGAACGACCCTCCCAGGTCCAACTTGGGTCTTTTCTCTCTACCACTTCTCTCTCCTCATGTGTTATTACCCATGGCTCTGACTTCTCACCCTGGCTCTTCAATCTCTATGTGGCCCCTCTGGCTCACCTTAGCGCCACCTTTTGCTCTAACGTTCAGTGTTATGCAGGTGACACGCAGCTCTCTTTCCGACTCCCTACATTCTCCTCACCTTTCTCGCACATTCCAGACTGTCTATCTGTGATTCAGGATTGGTGCACCTCCAATGATCTCTGCCTTAATGCCAGTAAGACAGAGATCCTACTCATCGGGACCCCTGCTCCCGCTTTCCCACTCTCACTCTGCCCGCCATCTATTGGCCCTCTTCCTTCGCCTTCCTGTAAGGCACAAAACCTTGGTCTCATATTCGACTCCACTCTCTCCTTCTCTCCTCACATCACGGATCTTTCCAAGAAGGCCAACTATCAGCTGCACCTCCTCAGAAGTACTCTTCCTTTTCTCACTTTCCCCCAGAAGCTCAGTCTCCAGACCCCTGGTTCTCTCCAGGTGGGACTAATGTAACAGCCTCTTTCTCAATCTGCCTTCCTCTACTCTTTGCCCTCTGCAACTAATCCAGAACAGGACTGCAAGACTTATCCTTGGCCTCAAGCCCAGGGACCGTATCTCTCCAGCCCTGAAATCTATCCACTGACTCCTAGAGGCTGCAAGGATCAAGTTCAAGACCCTCTGCATCGTCCACAAGTCTTATTGGGGCCGGGTCAGCGCACTACATTCAACACTCTCTTTCTAAATACCTTCCTTCTCGAGCCTTTCGCTTTGCTGCCACCAACTCTCTGATGGTCAGATGCTTCTCCACGCAGAGAGTAGGGGGCAGATCACTTTCCTCTGCAGGTGTCGCCCTGTGGAATGGCCTCCCTGCCCCTCTAAATCTTGAGCCAGACCACCTGAAGTTCCGGAAGCAGCTCAAACCATTCTTAACTCCTCTGCTTTCTCTCCCTCCCTCCCCTGCTGATCTACCTTTCTGCTGCACCACTGGTTTCTTTGTTACCCTCAGAGTCTCACTAGGTACCTGGCTCCTCTTGACCAGTCTCCCCCACACTGCCTCCAGGCTTGTTGCACACTAGGGGCTGTAACTGTAACTTCTGCAGCCCCCAGTCTCCTTGCACTTACCAGAGCTGTGCTGTCCTGGCTGCACTTAGAGCAATGCTGCCCTGATTGCACTCTCCCCTTCTCCCCCATTGCACTTCCCCCGTCCCCTTCCCCTGCACTTTGCATTACTGCACTTGCACAATCTGAATGACACAAGGCCTAGTAAGATCATTTGTCTTATCCTCCTTCCGTACCCTCACTTGTCTTGTCGCGCCTAGAAGCACATGTTTACAGGCACGTTATAAATGACTTATTTGTATCATATATCATATCGCAATGGCACTATCATGGCTCAGGCTCCTCAACCAAATCACTCCCTCTTTGGCCGGCGCCTGCCGGCTCTCAACTTCCTGCCCACTCCTGCTATTCCTCCATCCTCTATCTCCCCTACACCACCTTCTCTGCCTCTGATGGGCATACTACCCACTGTGCTGCACCTCAGAAAACCTTCAAAGGTGGCGACCATCTTCACTTGGCCACGCTTAATGCTCTCTCCGCTATCAAATATTCTTCCGACATCTGCCTTCTCCTTGAAGACTTTGATCTCGATATCCTCGTGGTTCAATGCCAGCTCAGCCACAGCTTTTGACTCCCTCCTCCCTGATGGCTAAAAGATCATCTCTAAGCCCCATCCCAAATGTTCTGGCGGTGGAGTAGCCTCGATCTTCCCTGAGTGGGTCCCTTCTTCCCTCATACCCACCTAGCACTACTCCTCCTTTGAAAGCCTTGTCTGCAAGCTTGGCATCTCTCCTACTTCTTCTTTGACCATTGCCACTATCTACAGGTTCCCTGGCCCTATCTCCCCTTTCCTATAAGAATGGGCCGATTTCTCCTCCTCTCTCCTGACTTCTACCTCTAAACTCCTCCTCCTGGGTGGCTTCAACATCCACCTCGACTCTTCAGTCAGGGCCTCCACCCTTTTCTGTGCACCTTTCTCTCCCTCTCTATTCTCCCCTCTGGTCCTACCCACACGGCTGGACAAACTCTCGATGCCTTCATCCAGGCTGATCTTCTGCTCTCTAACCCTCTCCCCACCCCACTTTCTTAGTCTGACCACTCCCTCCCCTCCTCCCACCTAGGAATTCTTGGCCCTCTGACCGAACCTCCCCCATGCTCTGCCAGCTTCATTTGCAGTTATTTGTCCGATGAAACAAGTGTCAGTTGCTGCTTTCACTTCCACCTTCATCCCCCCTTAATCCTCCTGACTCACTCACTGACTCTGCTCTCAACAATCTCCATCTTGCTATTACGAACACTCTCGACAATCTTGCACCTGTCATGAGGATTCGCTTGAAACCTGTCACCAAGCATAACAATTGGTACGATTGTGATCTAGCAGCCCTGAAACGCAAGTGGGGAGCTGCAGAACGCAATTAAAGTCCACCCGTCTAGGGGTGAACCTCCCCCACCATTTCTTGGCTAATGAGGGTGATTATTAGCAATAGTGTTTAATGCTATTTTAACTACGAATTCCATTCCAGATATATAGGGCCTCATTACGAGTGTGCCGGTCTGGTAATAACGGTGCCGTAAGCCTACCAGCACCATTGTTACCGGACCAGCACACTCTGAGTCTGCAAGCGGCTGCCGTCATGCCCACCAGGCCTGACTTGCTCATAGACTTACATGGAAGCACCGGCACTTTTGCACACGGTGCCGGTGCTTCCATGCTCCCCATTCCAATTGAGTCCTATGGGACTCAAATGGGAATGGGGATTTACCTTTTCTGGCGCCTGACTTCCTGAACTGCCAGGGCTGTAATGCCCCGGTAAATCCAGCAAGCCAGGTGCCAGAAAATCTTGCAAGTCTGGCGGCAGCCTTTCGGCTTTACCGGCATGGCTACCGCCGGACTTGTAATGAGGCCCATGAAGAAGAATGATTATTATACCAATATATAAAGAAGGTACTAGAAGTAGGCAAACTATTCAGACCCATTTCTCTTTTTAGTAATAGCTTTAAGATTTTTTGTAGGTGCCGGCTAAACATCTTGGGAAATTGGGTCAAAGATAAATCAATATCACAACTGGATTTCCGCCTCTCATTGGGACAACGGAACAAGGTCTAAATCTCTGCTTAGTGGCCACCCATTCCTTATTTGTAAAAAAGGAACCAGTATATCTGACATTCATGAACCTCAGCATAGC
The DNA here is from genome assembly GCF_040938575.1 of Ambystoma mexicanum. Taxonomy (NCBI): domain Eukaryota; kingdom Metazoa; phylum Chordata; class Amphibia; order Caudata; family Ambystomatidae; genus Ambystoma; species Ambystoma mexicanum. The sequence continues at coordinate 1,418,713,611 of NC_090937.1, forward strand.
CTTTGTTAAAGTTAACAGAGGCAAACTCTGGCATATGCATATGTCCTATAATTACCCTAAATCTTTGGTAGACATACTAAAGGAAATTCACACAAATAACTCGTGTGAGAAGTATCATAGAAGGCCATTGCCCCCCCCCACCCCTGGATCCCATTATGCTTGGGGGTTAGACAAGGGTGCGTCATGGCCACATTGCTATTTTCAATATACATTAATAACCTCCAAGAAGTATTACTATAAGGCAAAGCCGATGTCCCAAAATAGGTGAAAGACCTGTACCAGTATATACGTATCCTGATGACACTGTCTTAATCATCACACACCAAGAGCCCTTCAAATCAATACGCCTTATATATGAACAGCCTAGATCTACATCTGAATTCAGTGAAATCTGAAATAATGGCTTGCTTGTATGCAAGAAGAAGATAAACATTCAAAAAATGTGACGCATTGCTGCATATAAAAAATGTAGATTATTTAGTCATTCGCTTGCCGAATTCCCTTACGCCTGATTCACACAGTGAAAAACAAGTGATCAGAATGAGGCAAACATTGAAAATGGTTGATCTTACCGGATATAACGGCTATGAATGAATTTCCCCAAAATGTTGTTGAGGGGGCCAGCACCTCTCCTTTGCAGCCAAATATTTCAGCACCTGTGTGTTATCTAACAAAAGAAATGACTGATCATACCAGATCTAACGTATATCTAATCAATTAAATGGGAGGGCCATCTTCCCCTTTGGTGTTCGGTTCTCAACCAGGGCTGTGTCTCCTACTTGGAGGTGACTGGGTGTCACTCTTTTTGAATGGTCTTCCCTTGTGTTGTGTTCTTGTCTCCTCCGTTCCATTTGTTCCTGGTTTACTTGTGGATGATGCCATGAGTAGGGGAGGGGGAGTCCTGCTTGTATGGGTACCCTGAACATCAGGGCTGCAGGGCTGATCTGAGTGGCTGAGTGAGGAATCTGTCGATATGATTGAAGAAACCAGTATAGTTCCGGTAGCCAGGTCGTCGTTTGTCTTTGGCGATCCTCATGCGCTTGTTGATAGACGCCATAACTCTTTATGCATCACTGTTGGCCTGGGGCCAGTATGGTGTGATGTGGTGGTGATGAATGCCCATGACGTCTGTGAAGTGGTTGAACTCTTTGCTCGTGAATGGAGGCCCATTGTCGCTCTTTATTGATGATGGTATGCTGTGGATGGCGAACATTTTCTCCAGTGCTGACGTGACAGAGGCCGCGTCAGTGGAGTTGACCGGCTCAACTTCCGGGTATCTTGTGTATTCGTCTACCACTACCAGGAGGTAGGCTTTGTTTGTGATGGTGCAAAAGTCTATGCTTACTGCGTCCCAGCGACACTTACTTCTCGTGGGACATCCCATGGGCTCCGGTGGTCCTGGTCTGCAGGTGGCTAGGCACACTGTACAGGTCTCTACAATACCCATGACTTTATGCTGTATCTGCAGCATCCGCACTCGTACCTTGAGGAAATCCTGTGTTTTTATGATACCCTGGTGTCCCTCTTGCGTAAGATGGAATGCTCTCTTGTGAGGTTTTGTGGGCATCACGATGCAGTGTCCTTTGAGGATCAGGCCTCGAGGGGGGCCCGGACAGCTCATGTGGTATCCCGAATGGGGCTTGCATCATCTCCTGCACCTGCGGCGTCCGGTGACCGACGGCAGTGAGGAACATTTTCCACTCTCCGGTGAGTATTGCTTCTTTGGTCTTTTGGAGGCAGGGGTCTCTGTCTGTCTCTTCCGTGATTTTATCCAGCTTCATTGCCTTTGGTTTGGTGCAGGCGATGATCTGGCATAGGTGCTCCTATGTCTCCTTGGCTGCTTCGCATTACGTTGCCGTGACTGGTCAGGGGTGTCGTGACAGGAAGTCTGCAGGATTGTCAGCTCCCGCTAGGTATTGTACCTCAAGGTCGAATTGCTATAACTGCAGCATCCAATGTTCGATACTAGTGGGGCGTGTGGTGCTGACCCCTTGAATATTGGGACCAGCGGTCTGTGGTCTGTTAGCACTTTCACGGGGTGGCCCAGGATGTATACATGAAATGGTCTGCACCCCCATATGATGGCGAGGGCCTTTTTTTCAATGTGCGCGTAGTTACTCTCCGTGGGAGTGAGGGCTCGGCTGGCAAACGCGATGGGGACAACGATCCTGTCTCAGTCGATCTGGGTGAGAATGGCTCCAAGGCCAACGGGACTGGCGACAACTAACAGTTCTGTTTTTCGCAACGTATTGAAAAACGCCATGTTGGTGTCGCTGGATAGCGAGTCCTTGATTTTCTGGAATACTGTCTCCTGGGTCACTCGCCGCTCCCATGCTGTCTTCGTTTTTCTGAGTTTTCGCAGGGGGGTGGCAATGGAAGCCAGGTCGGGATGAACTGCTTGCAGTATGTTGCCATCCCTAGGAAGCTGTGGACTTCGGTGGCACTGGTGGGGGCTTCAATATTTGATGTCTTCTACTTTTCTAGAGTCCGGGGATATTCCTTTTTCGTTAAAGACACAAGACATATTCAAAGAAACTCAGTGTGGACTAACCAAATTCACATTTTTCTTCATGGAGCATTAACACTGACTCTTCTAGTCGCTGTAGTGTGGCGGCTAGTCGGGTGTTGTGTTCTTTTGCTGGTTTTCCGTAGACTAAGATGTCATTCGTGACTCCCGGGAGGTCCTGGAGTACTTTCTGTATCTAATGCTGGAATACTTCTGCTGCGGACGAGATTCCAAAGTTAAGCCGGCGGTATCTTATCAACCCCAGGTGTGATCAGAAGGTCGTGATGTACCTCCAGTCCTTTGCCAGGCAGATCTGGTGGTACCCGGACCTTAAATCCAGCTTGCTGAAGACTGTAGCGCCTGTCAGGTCCACGATCAGTTTGTCTACTGTGGGTCTTATGTTTCTTTCCTTCCCAATTGCCACATTCGGCAGGTGCATATCGATGCATATTTGCACTGATTGGGGCTGTTTGGGTTTCACTGTTACGACCATGGGGTATACCCAGGGTGTGGGGCCAGTGGCTTTCGCGACTATTTGAAGGTCTTCAAGCTTGTTTAGTTCTGCCTCCACCACCACCCTCATGTGGGAAGGAACTCTTTGGTGTTGGACTGCCCTTGGTTCTACCGTGGGGTTGATATGGCAGATGCCTTGGAATAGCTTTCTGTGCTTGGCAAGCAGGTGGTCAATCTCTCTGGAGTTGATTGCAAAGGTAAACAGTATTAGTTCTGGCCTTTCGGCAGTTGGGCAGCTGAGCAGTGTCTCTATACCGGTGTCAACCACGTAGATGCGGGTTTGACAGCTCTTCTTGTTGTGTTTGAGTGTGGTTTTGAAGTACCTTATGACTGGGAGGGCTTCTTGCATCCATATGCGAATAGTTGCACTGGCTTTCGCCGCAGGGATGGCCTGGAGTACAGTTTGTTGAACCATGTGGTTGGCATGACATTCACTGTGGCGCCAGTGTCGGTCATCACCGTCACAAGGGTGTCTCTGACAGCGATGGTGCAGCTACGGTGTGATCTGTCATTGTTGGTGTGCCGGCCATGGGCTGGCTGGACTGCTGAGATCATGTGGGCTTTTTCATGTCTTGGTTTGTGGTATCGGTTTGATTGACTCAGGACTATTCACTGTTTGGCTGGTCGTCATCGCCACTGCTGCTGTCGGTGTCTTCACCTTCAATGGCCCAGGCTCGTCCTCTTCTGGTGTCACGGGCTCTGATGGGCTGCCTCTGCTGGCAGCGGTCAGGTTGCCTTGGATGGAATGGTTGTGTGTTCGTGTGCCTCGTGTCATTTCTTCGATCCTGGAATCTCCTCTGGGGTGAGAGTTCTTTAGCTCTCTGGGAGTTTAGACATACCAACGCATAGTGGTTGACTTTCCCACCTTTGTAGCACATGGTGCAATATGCTGGGCAGGGTTCCCCTTTATGTTGTTGGCCGCCACACCAAAGGGATTCTCTTGGTTTGCTTGTCTGCTCTTGCTGAGGTTTGTTCTGCCGTAGAGCATTGATGGTGGACATGCTGTTGCGGGGTGTTTCTGTGTCTACTGGCAGAAGGCTAATCATCTGTTCCATTTCAGCCACATGTTCATCTGTCCTCTCCTGTTGTCGCCCCATAGTTAGGATGGTGTTGAGCGGGAGCTTTGACTCTGATAGGATGGATCTCCGGAGCTTCTCGGAGGAGAGGCCATGTATGACCGCAAACTCATCGTCCGGGAAATCGCAGCTGATGGCCATCTCTCACAGCCAACCATGGAAGTCCTTGAGGCTTTCTTATGGGCGTTGTCTGCCCTGGCTCATTTTGAACTGCTCAAAGTCCATGCTTATCTGTGGCTTGAATTTCCTCGTGAGGACAGCCTTTGCTGTTTCATAGTCGTCTTCCGTGCCTCGGTTTGGGAGAGTGCTGAAAAGCCTCAGTGCCACTGTGCCCATGTTAAACATGAGGGATGTCCTCTTCTTCTCGTCGGCGATGATGTTGCATGCTTTTAGGCTCAATTCAAATTGCTGGACCCATAGCTCCCAGTGGAACGCTGCGCGGGACCCAAAAGGCTCGAATGGCTTCATAAATGTGCCCTGTGTGGTGTCTAGCCACGTGCTGGTGTCTGGGTTCTGGTATTGCTGCCTGGGCGGTGTGGTAGTCAGGTCCTCTGCGTGGCTTCTGGCAGGCGCTGTGGCGTGAGGTGCTCAGGGAGCACGTGCAGGTGTACCTGGAGTTGTTCTTTGCAGGGTATAACTGAGTGAGCTGCACACTGGGCCAAGCGCGCCACTGATGGTTGCAGCACGGTCTGTGGCTGCTGGGCTGTAGGTAGCTAGGGTTCAATGTTCACTGCTGGGATAGTTTTGTGGCCTGTAGGCAGGCAAATAGTGCAGTTCGAGTGTGTGCCAGTGCTGGGTACACCCAAAAATTGCATGGCTGCGAGGGTCTGAGAGCCCAATCTGCTTCTTGGGGCCTTGGTTGGCCTGTGGGTGTGAAGCAGGGCTGTTTTTTTTTCTTTGGGGCCTTGGATGGCCTGTGGATGGGCAGTAGTGCTTGCTGCCGGGGGGTTTGCCTGGAGAGTAAGGTATGTGCTCCTGGCGAGCATGGGGCACCTTTCCCCACTTACTTGAATCTCTGTCTTGTTCCGGCATGTTCGCTGTATCCCAGGCACCGTGCTGGGGGAGTGCATGACTCTGCGGCGAGTCTGTGGGCCCTGGGGTGCCTGGAGCTCTGGAAGGAGCTGGAGCGACGTAGCGCTGAGGTGGTCGGGGGCCTGGGGCTTAGAAGACAGCTGGAGCAGCGGTGTGCTGTGGTGGGCAGGGGCCGCCGTGGGTGGGCTCTCGGATCGCGCTTCATCGCCAGTGTGATGTGCTAATGCTTGCAGGGGAAGGCGGGGCCTGCAAGCATGGCGCGCTGAGCGACACAGCAATAAGGACACTGATGCGCTCAGTACAGTGTCAGAGCGGAGACTGCCTTTGGTGGGCTTTCTCGCTCTCTTTGATTCTCGCTCCTCCACGTGCTGTCTTGTACATGTCACATGGATGTAAAGTCCTGTCCCAGCGCTGCGGCGGCCAGGGACAGGGCGAGCGAGGCCATGGAAGTGGGCCTCGGTGACGGAGCTCCAACGAGAGCGAAATGATACACAGACACACGTAACTGGATTCTCTGCCCCTGGAACTGCCTCCACTCACCGGGGGCGGGGCTTTTATTAGACGCCTTGCGTCACCGCGTAGCGGGATGCAAGGCGGACACAACATTCCTCCTTTATCATAACTTAAAACCAAAATAGAGCATGTCGCATTCACTTACAATTCTTAAACTACAAAACATGGTGTCCCTTTTTCTTTAGAGTCATTGTGGGGCTATCTGCCACACATAGTCTTTGAGCCGGGCTGGCAGATTGGTGGCGTTTCTCAACCCATCTCCCCTGCCCCTGGACCTGGGCCCCATTGTCTCTTTGGGTGTCTCACCTTCAGTGTCCGGCTCTCCCATTTCTGGTTCGTTCCACAGCTCCAGGGTCCGGTCATCTGCTTCGTCTCTGTCATGCAGGTGCTTGGATTCGACATCACTCAGCGGGCAGTCGTCTTCTTCTTGGGGACAGTCCCCATCAGTCCATAGGTTCTTGGGCACGGCCTTGAACCACGACGAATTACGTGTCACTTGTCAGTGTCCTCTTTGCACTGTTATCATGGTGCCTTGTCGCTTGCTGACGGTCCATGGGACTGCCTCATAGCGAGAGTCCAACTTGGATTTCGACGGATTTCGCAACATGACCACCTGGTCACCCACCCGGTGGTTGGATTATTTCGCCCTTCTCTTGGTACTCATACATGCGTTGGCTCCAGTTCTTTTTTCTTCTGTTCGCTCATTGTCAATCCTGTCAGGGCTTCTGCTGGGGTGATGTGGTATGGATGACTTTATGACAGTGCCAAACATCAGGTCTGCCGGCGGGACGCCAGTCGTGCTGTGAGGTGTGACTCTGTAGTTTCGCAGAAACCGATAGAGATTGACTTGCCACGGACTGGCATTGGCCCTTGATAGCCGCAGGACCTTATTGAGTGTCCTGATAAACAGTTCCACATCCCCATTTGCCTGGGGCCACCTTGGCATGATGTGGTGGTAGCATATGTTTAGCTCTTTCAGTTATTGCTTGAACTCCTCCCCTTGGAAGGGTGGGCCATTGTCGCTCTTGATTCTTGTAGGCAGTCCATGCATCGCAAAAAATGTTTCAATCGCACGAATGACCGCCTCCGCTGCCGTGGAGTTCACAATCTCTACCTCTGGGTAGCGTGAGTGGTCGTCTATGGCCACTAGGAGGTAGAGGCCTTCTCGTAGCATGCAAAAATCGATACTTATTGCGTCCCATCTGCCAAGTCCACGTACGGCCGATTGGATCGGTTCGGGGTCAGGTGGAGCTCCAGTTATTTGGCATGGTAGGCAGGTGTTGATCAGTCTTTCGACTTTGTCATCTATCTGCGGGAACCACACTCGATGCCTGATTCAAGCTTTTGTCCGCACCATCCCTTGGTGGCCCTCATGTGCTAGTGCCGCTTTCCTATCCTGGAGGCTTGGTGGGATGATGATTCAATGTCATCTGAGTAGGAGCCCCTGTTCCAGGATGGAGAGGTCTTGTCTTATGGTGAACATCCCTGTGAGGAAGTCCTTTGCCTCTGCTGTCCGGTTGTGGGTGTTCCTCAGGAATTACCTCCATTCCCCTGATATAATGGTGTCCTTGATCAGGTTGCAACACGGGTCTTTGTGCGTCTCTTCCACAATGTCTTCCAGGCTGATGGCCCTAGGTCTCATGGTTTGTACTACCTGGCAGATGTGCTCCTCCGTCTCTTCGGCTACCTGAGTTTCCTGTGGCATTGCCGCTCGGGGGTGCCTTGACAGAAAGTCTGCCGGGTTTCCACTTCCCGGTTGGTATGCCAGTTCAAAATTGTATTGTTGGAGGTGTAACCACTTGGCAATCCTCGCTGGTGGGTGGGCGGATGTGCCCATGAATATGGGCAGTAATGGTTTATGATCCGTATATGTTGTGAATTTTCTGCCATACAGGTAGAGATGGAAATGGCGACACCCCCATAGTACGGCTATCGCCTCCTTCTCAATGTGAGAATAACGTTGCTCTGTCAGCGTGAGTGCTCTGGACGCGTATGCGATCGGCCTCTGCTCACCCGTTTTTGTCACCTGCGTGAGGATTGCCCTTAGGCCCACGGGACTAGTGTCCATGTATAGTTCCGTTGGGAGCGTGGTGTCATAGTACGCCATCGTGGTGTCTGCTGATAGCGACGCTTTTATGTGTTCAAAAGCTTCCTGGCACACATTTCCCCACTCCCACTTTGTGTTGGCCTTTGTAAGTTCCCGAAGGGGTTCCAACAGGGTACCCAGATTAGGGATAAATCTCCCACAGTACGTGGCCATCCCCAGAAAACTGCGCACTTCGGTTGGCGTGATGGGAGGACTGGTGGCCTGGATGTCAGCAACTTTCTGGGGGTCCGGTGAGATGCCTGTACTGCTGAAGATGTAGCCAAAAAAGGATATCTCGGTTTTTAGGAATTCACATTTTTCTTTGTGAATGGTTAGTCCTGCCTCTTCTAGCCTGTTGAGGAGCATGTGGAGCCTTTTCATGTGTTCCTCCCTGTTATTCGCATGGATCAGGATGTCATCGCTGACATTTAGGACACCCGGTATGCCTCGAATGACTTCTTGTATTGTCTGTTAAAACACCTCGGCAGCTGAGGAGATCCCAAAACGTAGGCGCTCGTACCTTCGCAGACCGATGTGTGTAGAAAATGTGGTAATGTATCGGGAGTCCCTGTGTAGCTTCAGATGATGATAGCCTGCATTCAGGTCTACTTTTGAAAATTTCGTGGACCCAGTGAGGCCAGCCACGATTTCGTCCAGTGTGGGAGTGATGTGGCGCTCCCGTTGATGGCGGCATTTGGCAGACGCATGTCTATACAGATTCGAACTTTGCCAGGTTGCTTAGGCTTTTTGGTGACCACCATAGGGGAAACCCACGGCGTGGGTTGTTACTTCTTCTATTATGCCAGCCTTTTCTAGCGCTCTGAGATCCTTTTCTACTTGTTCGCGGGTGTGGAATGGGGTTCACCTGTGTCGTACAGCTCTTGGTTGGACCGACTTGTCGATGTGGAGTCTGCTCGACTTCCCCTTAAGGCATCCTATCCCTTTTAGCAGGTTGGGGTAATTTCCTAGGACTCTTTCGACCTCTTGTGAGTCTTTCACTTCGCAGATGAAACTCACCAGCCCCAAATCTTCTGCAGCATCTCAATAGTTGTCATCTGGGGCCAACCGACGACGGATCAGTGTAAGGGTCAAAAGGATGCATCATTGTTGATGAGCCACCTTGTGGGCGGGCTTGCGGTGTGGACATCGATAGGTTTGCAGCAAGTCTAGATGGCGTGCAGGGCCTGGAGGTAGATGTGCCGTGGCCATGACAGGGCCTCACTTCGCCACTAGCGGGGTCTGCTGGCTCACCTGGTTGTGTCACTGCAGGAGTCCGTATTCTCCCTTGCGTGTTCGTTCCCTTGCAGGGTGTATGTGGATGTGCCTGCCACCCCTGTCATGCGCCGAGATGCAGGGTTGCTGAGTCCAGTCGAAGTTTTCCCTGTGTAGGGTCTTCCCAGCATCGTGCAGCGTGTCTCTGACCCCACGTGGTCAGGGGATCCCTTGATGGGCCTTGTGGCCTTGTGTTGAATAGGGCACTTTCTCTACATCAGATCCGAATCGAGATGAAAGAGAACAGAAGAGAACAAAACATTTTTTTTTTTTTTGGGGCGGGTGAGGGTTTGTGTGCCCCCCGACGGGTGTCCAAAAATTGTTCGCATTGCCGTGCACGACAAATCAGCTGATGGCGCCCTGTCCGTGTGCCGTGGTTCTCGCGTCCTTTTTCGCCAGTGTAAAGTCCTGACCCCTGTGTGTCTGGAGGTGTCGGGGGCGGTTTGGCTGGTTTGGCGTTTGTGGCCTCTGTTTGCGTCTTTGTTTGGGCCGTGTGGGGCGTATGGTGTGCATGATTATGTGTGGTATGGTATGTGTTGTGGACCTGTCTTGTGTGGATTGTATTTTCTGCAATGTAATGCTAATTAACAAAAACAAAATTGAGGTGTGCCGGTGTGATGAGGCGCTGGGTTAGAACTAAATTTGAGAAGACAAACTAAAGTCAATGAGACCCTTACAAACCAAATAAGATTGGGTTGCTGCACGAAAGAGGGACCAGCAGTCACCTCATAAACTGCTAATAGATACAAACACTTGAAATTGTCACCTCTAAATGATTGTGCAGCCCTGAGCAAATGGTAAATGTCCTATTCAAATTGAGTGTGTAACTGGACAACAGATACGGTGAAACAAAGAGTCCAAAGCAAGTAGATTCTTCAGTCAAAATACGCTGTCGAAACAGATTTTATGAAATGATGCAAAAACAAGACTGCCGACACGTGTTTCGACCCAGAACAACGGGTCCTTTTCAAGGCAAGACTGTGGTGTTAGTATGATTCATATGCATTCAAATACAGCAATAAATTATGTAATCATGCCATAAAGATAAGAACATTTGAAATTTAAACAAAATTAACCAGCAGAGGAAGAAGAGGAGGCCAGGGTTAAAGAAGAGAAATGCAAACAAGAAAGAAAAAAGCCCATATGTACATTACATCATGTCAAAGAGCAAAGCAACCATTTCAATGTGAAACATATTCCAAGTAAATAAGGGGTAAATAAAAAACATTTGATTTATTACCATATATTGTCGAACCAAAAATCGCGGTCGAAGTGCCAATATGTGAATGTCCATATGATGAGAACAAAATAATATGTAAAAAAGAGAGAAAAAAAAAAAACACCATAAGCCGAATCCTAAATGAATAAACAACTGGTACATTTTTACAATTAGTTAATCCCATGTACACGCATAGTGCAAAGGTAACAAACTATTGTGCCAAGGATCAAAATGCTCATCCCTCATGAGCCTCATGGTGGTAAAATGTATTGTTACATTGTCACCCGTGTGTGATATAAATGTTAGAATGAATAAATGTTTTACCGTATGTTATTCAAACTGCGTTGGAAAACCCAAAGCCCTCCTGGGGGGGCAGATATATGGGCCAATTCTAAAGTAGTTGATTCTCCTCAAGAAAATAAGCGGAAAATAACTGAAAAATACATAAACAAAGAAGCCCAAGGCATGAGTTGCCTTGACAAGAGATCGACTTATGACTTGAATGGGTTGTCAAAAAAAATCCAAATGCGTAAAAATAATGGACACCATTACCTGAAGCAGTCTCTGTTACTGATACAGTGTGGTACATTCCCAGAACATGGGAGTTTGTTCAAACGTTGCAACTGCCAAGGAAAGACAATGCATCAAAACCCAATTCCGCAGATGGGTCAAATAACATGAATATTTGTGAAAATCGTTCTAACAGTGAGATACTCTGAAGGTACTGTCAAGCCCATACCTGTGAGTTCAGGGGCTGGTTCCCCACTGTGGCCAAAGTCCAAACGCTTCACGAAATCAGTGTTGTGCAGTTCATTCCTTCCATGTGTTTAGAGAAAAGAACCTAAAAATGTGTCACATGACTCAGTCATGTGGTTAAATTTAGTGCATGGAATTGTGGTAATGGAAGTCCTTGTATTAAATAAGGCAAGCGCTTGCATTTTATATGTGCCCTAGAGAATGTCTACATCCGTTAGCACAACTAATAAATATTAAATACAAGTCTAATGCATAATAAGCTGTAATGGCAGTGTGCATGCAAATAGAAATAATAAAAATATTTGTATTGAAAATTAAAAAAAAAAAAATAATAATTTTTTTTTTTTTAAGAAATCAAAAATCTCTGGAATATTCAATGACAGCAGTGGACGGATGAGCAATTAGAAACTGGCAGCGATTCCTGACGATCTGGGTTGTTTAAATTTCACTAAAAGTAAATACATAAAAACAAACAGGGAATAATGAAAATGCAGTTACTGCAAGTGTAGGGAATGTGCACCAGCATTTATGTAAAGCATTACAAAAATACATTTAGTTCCGTGTCCGTGTTGAGACTAAGACTGGTACAACGAAGTTTGGAGATGGTGCGTGCCTCAAGCTGGCGTAAAAGTAATTGACGGTCCCCGCCTCTTGGGTGGGAATGTGCTTGAATGAGCCCAATGAACTTAAGATCTTTTACTGAATCCATTTGATGATTCTGTTGCCAATGAAGTGCAAGAGGCAGCTTCGGATCTTGACTCTTCAGGTGTGCAAAATGTTCTCGAATGCGAACTCGCAGTTCTCTAATAGTAGAACCAACATATACTTTGCGGCATACGCATAAAATAGCATACACCACAAATTTCGATTTACAATTAATAAAATCGGAGATGTGAATTGACAAACCATAGTGGCAACTAAATGTATTTTGAATAAGAGCATATTGGCAAAAATTGCATAGACCACATTTGAAAAAACCAACAGGTTTGGGTGGAAGCCAAGTCAGAGGCTGTGCATGAGTAGGCTTTGGTTGTAAAAACGAAGGGCAGAGTTTGTTGCGCAATGTTTTATTACGAGTAAAGATGAGTTTGGGTGTAGCCGAGACATAAGGCAGAAGCTCTGGGTCAAGTCTCAACAAATGCCAATGTTTGCTTAACAGGCGATAAAGCATACAATGGTCTTCTGCATATTTCGTTATGAACTGTACATACTCCAGACTTGGTCTGGTAGATTCTGTATTCGTAACCAACGTCTGATCCTGAGTGAATGTGTTGATACGATTAAACCCTTGCTTAATGCATTGACTACTATATCCACGTTCATAGAACCTCCGCCTAATCATGCGACACTCATGTTGGAAAGCCATGTCAGTACTGCAATTACGTCTCGCACGATAAAATTCTCCAAATGGGATGTTAGAAATGACAGATTTTTTATGGCAGCTGGAGGCATGCAACATAGCATTAACTGCGGTGGGTTTCCGAAAGGTTTGAGTTTGTAGTTCACCATTCACAATGTTTATCTGAAGATCAAGGAATTCCATAGACTGAGAGCTCACATGTCCAGAAAATTCTATGCCAAAATGATTACGATTAAGATATTCAGAAAAACCAACAAAAGACGAAGACGTCCCATTCCAAATGACCAGGACGTCATCTATGTAGCGTCTCCACACTATGAGATTCTGTTTATATGGGTGGTCTGTGTATATGTGTTTGTCCTCAAAAAAACCCATGAATAAGTTAGCCAAAGAAGGGGCATATTTCGCACCCATGGCTACTCCTTTCGTCTGTAAATAATAATGATTGTTAAACAAAAACTGGTTATGTGCTAACGTGAAATGCAAGAAATCTTTGATCATGTAAACATGTTGACTGTGTGATGCTGAGTGGTTGCGAAAAGTGTAATCAATGGTTTGAAGAGCTAATCGATGCTGTATCGATGTGTACAATGCTTTAACATCAAACGTGGCTAGAAGATAATTGGGGCACCATTTTAACTGATGTAAAATCTCCAGTGTTTGTGTGGAATCTCGTAGGTAGGCTGGTAATGCTGGTACCATATCCTTGATTGCAGAATCAATGTACTGGGAAAGTCCCTCAGTGGCCCATCCTAAGCCACTCATAATAGGTCGTACCTGGGGTAATGTTGTGTATGCCTTATGAATTTTGGGCAGAAAATACATTGTAGGAATGACCGGATTAGGTCTGTAAAGGAAAGCCTTTTCCTCATCTGTCAATGTCCCACGTGAGTGCCAGTCATATAACAAAACTTTCAATTCAGATACCGTCTCTTTGGTAGGGTTGCCAGGTAACAATTGATAACATCCAGGAGTACTCAGATGTTCATTTGCCATAGTGATATAATCTGCAGTATTTAAAATGACAATATTACCACCTTTATCGGCTTCTTTAATGACAATGCTCGTATCCTCAGCAAGATTTTTGAGAGCAGTTTTTTCGGAAATACAATATTTTTATTATTTCTATTTGCATGCACACTGCCATTACAGCTTATTATGCATTAGACTTGTATTTAATATTTATTAGTTGTGCTAACGGATGTAGACATTCTCTAGGGCACATATAAAATGCAAGCGCTTGCCTTATTTAATACAAGGACTTCCATTACCACAATTCCATGCACTAAATTTAACCACATGACTGAGTCATGTGACACATTTTTAGGTTCTTTTCTCTAAACACATGGAAGGAATGAACTGCACAACACTGATTTCGTGAAGCGTTTGGACTTTGGCCACAGTGGGGAACCAGCCCCTGAACTCACAGGTATGGGCTTGACAGTACCTTCAGAGTATCTCACTGTTAGAACGATTTTCACAAATATTCATGTTATTTGACCCATCTGCGGAATTGGGTTTTGATGCATTGTCTTTCCTTGGCAGTTGCAACGTTTGAACAAACTCCCATGTTCTGGGAATGTACCACACTGTATCAGTAACAGAGACTGCTTCAGGTATTGCTGTCCATTATTTTTACGCATTTGGATTTTTTTTGACAACCCATTCAAGTCATAAGTCGATCTCTTGTCAAGGCAACTCATGCCTTGGGCTTCTTTGTTTATGTATTTTTCAGTTATTTGCCGCTTATTTTCTTGAGGAGAATCAACTACTTTAGAATTGGCCCATATATCTGCCCCCCCAGGAGGGCTTTGGGTTTTCCAACGCAGTTTGAATAACATACGGTAAAACATTTATTCATTCTAACATTTATATCACACACGGGTGACAATGTAACAATACATTTTACCACCATGAGGCGCATGAGGGATGAGCATTTTGATCCTTGGCACAATAGTTTGTTACCTTTGCACTATGCGTGTACATGGGATTAACTAATTGTAAAAATGTACCAGTTGTTTATTCATTTAGGATTCAGGCTTATGGTGTTTTTTTTTTTTTTTTCTCTCTTTTTTACATATTATTTTGTTCTCATCATATGGACATTCACATATTGGCACTTCGACCGCGATTTTTGGTTCGACAATATATGGTAATAAATCAAATGTTTTTTATTTACCCCTTATTTACTTGGAATATGTTTCACATTGAAATGGTTGCTTTGCTCTTTGACATGATGTAATGTACATATGGGCTTTTTTCTTTCTTGTTTGCATTTCTCTTCTTTAACCCTGGCCTCCTCTTCTTCCTCTGCTGGTTAATTTTGTTTAAATTTCAAATGTTCTTATCTTTATGGCATGATTACATAATTTATTGCTGTATTTGAATGCATATGAATCATACTAACACCACAGTCTTGCCTTGAAAAGGACCCGTTGTTCTGGGTCGAAACACGTGTCGGCAGTCTTGTTTTTGCATCATTTCATAAAATCTGTTTCGACAGCGTATTTTGACTGAAGAATCTACTTGCTTTGGACTCTTTGTTTCACCGTATCTGTTGTCCAGTTACACACTCAATTTGAATAGGACATTTACCATTTGCTCAGGGCTGCGCAATCATTTAGAGGTGACAATTTCAAGTGTTTAATGCTAATTAACAATATGATTTTCCTTGCAGGGTGGGATTCATCTAATGTGTCTGCATTGTAGGGTATTCATTGTACTTTGACGTCATGGGTTGGATTGCAGGTTTAATGATGCATGGGTTCAGGATTGTGGGGAGTTTTTTTTAGTTCTTACAGGTCGGAGTCTATTGAAAAATGTATTTAACATTTTTACAGCATGGACGTTTGCTGAATGTTTTCGGAACTGTTTTACTTGCAATTTCTTTTTTATAGGTTGGACTTTTCGGGGTGGTTCAACTATTTGATGGGCATTGTATTCAGAATGACATGTTACATTTCACTTTGGGCATGACATAAGGTCGTGTTCTTTGAGAACTTTTTCTTGCAATGTGCTTTGTTTTCCCAATCCCCGGGGAGTTTCCACGGTTGGGGTTTGTTTTGTGCTGATATTCAATACATGTTCAAAGGTATCTGACCATTAATTGGTGGTTAAGATGTGCATGCTTGTGGAACAGTGGTGAGTGGGGCACCTGTGGTACTTCCGTTGTGTGGGTAAGTTTTGAGTTTTAGTATCCTAAGAGTTTAGGAGTAGGAGACTCTGATTTGAGGGCCTATGGAGTGGTGTCCTTATTAGTGGATAGAGGAGGATGACAGTGGCTTAGGTTGCCATTGACGGGGGCTGAGGTGACCATTTCTGGTGTGGCTGAGGCGGCCATTGGTGGTGTGCCCATGGCATATTTTGCGTCAGCTTGGAGGGCATGTGGTGTGCTCGTGGAATTTTTGGCAATGGCTTGGGGCCAAGGGAGTTGTTAAGTGTTCTGGCAATGGCTTGGGGCCAAGGGTGTGTTAGGTGTTTTGGCAATGGCTTGGGCCCAAGGGAGTGCAAGAGTTTTGGCAGTGGCTTGGGGCCAAGGGTTATGTTGTGAGTTGGTTGTTGGTAGGGATTGTTGGTGTTGAACTTCTGGAAATTGTTTGGTTGGGTACCAGGTAGGTGGCTGGGCTCTTCAGTAGGTAGCGGGTAGTTGCTCTGGGTTGAGCGGGAATGTACTCGGACACGGCAGGTCCGTGGTCCTTAGGGGCAGCTCAGGACGGGAGGTGTTGGCGCTTGAGGGGGTTAGAATGTTAGTGTGTTCAATTTGGGGTATGTTATGGGTGTGGCAGGCCCATTTCCCAAGGGGCAGCTTGGGACTGGTGAATGCTCTGTTTTGTTATTTGTAGCTCTCTTGGGTTGGGGCTTTCAGAGCGTGTAAGGAGTTGGTTATGTGTATTCAGGTTGAGGAGTTATGTTTGGTTGCTTTGGGGTTTAATATGACCTGTGGAGTTTTATCCATTTTATAACAATGTTTTAGTGGGTGGCATGTAGTGTGGGGCCTGCATATTTCAGTCATGTGAGGGGAGCACCATTTTGGGGGTAAGGTGTTTTGGAGTTTTGTGGAAATGGGTACATTCCGTGCTGGCCACACGTTATGTAAGGTTGATCCATTATAAGGAATGTTTTTCCTTGTGATAGTGAACGGGCGAGGATGAGTTGTAATGTATATTACGTGTTGGGAATGAGGTGCGCGTGAAGGTGTTGCTGAGCATGGCTTAGAACGTGCAGTGTACGAGTGCAGTGCTACGTTCTGTATTTGGCAGTTGGGGCTAACTGTTGCAGCCGGGTGGGATGTTGTTGGTGTCGCTCGCTTACCAGCTAACGTGATTAAGGATGGTGCTGTAACAAGTAATAAACTTACCGTACATTACCATACCTGCGTGTTGGACTTGTGTAATCCCAAATTACATCAAACTGCCTCCACTCAGCAGGGGCGGGGCTTTTATTAGACGCCTTGCGTCACCGCGTAGCGGGACGCAAGGCGGACACAACAGTGGACATCACATTCTGTAGTGTAAAATGGTTGATCAAACCGGATCTAATGAAACAGATCATTTTTTGTAAAAGATCATGAAAAGAGTGGCTATCCGGGTGAGGTCTCTGAAGATTCGAATCCTTACAGCTGTGCTTTAAATTCAACCAAGAAGAGTGTGGTTGCGTCACTCAAGCTCATCGGCAACCTCGAAGTTGCTCCAGCTGTAAGCTCATGTGGACGATGACGTCACCTTTCTGCATGAAGTACTGGCGTACAGCCCTCACGTCCCTTCCTGGGTGCTCTCAGCAGGACGCGCCCATTATCAGTTTTGCTTTCTTTTTCTCAGGTCTTCATTGCTTAAGGAGCGACAACAAACTACTTTGACAAACCTTGATAACACGGTAAAGCTTTCTTTAAAAAAAAAAAAATTAGAAAGGTATGTTACAAAATAATAAAATTGTGCCGGTGCATTTGTTTAATTGTTGCAATACACATGTATGAGGCATAGTAGTACTGAACTGTGAAAATCCGCCTTGGAACAGCATACGTATATTTTCACGTCGCTTGCTTCCCCTTAGTAACTTCAAGTTCAACACGTTCATCCGCACTCGCGAGAACGGTGCAGTCTCCCTTACAAGCCGAGGGCTTTTGCCAGAAAAGAAAAAAAGCATGTGATTAAACATTCAAGAATCCTCCAATCAGCGATACCCACCTGTTTAACATGCACAGATTCAGTCAATCGGCGAGCAGAGAGGCGGGGTCCTGTGCCTTGTTGCTAAGCTGAGGCTTCTACGTCGTTAACATTGCGGCTGACCAACCAGAGCGCTCCTTTAGATCTGTCAACATTCCCATCGAGTCTCGAGTCCCAGTAGGCGTGGCAGGTCGACCAACAGGGGTTCTGGCCTGCCTCCACAGGCCCCTTCCGAGTATCCGATTGGCCAGCGGGCTCGCCCGTCACGCGGATGCCTGTCTGTTCCTGATGCTGGCGTTGATAGAGAGGGACTTGGAAGTCCCAACCAGCAGCAGGAGGCCCCGCTGTGCCCGTGCAAATCCCAGTCGCCTCTCCGCCGCCGATTGGGGCGCGGGCACCTACTATTCCCTGTTATTTATTTGTATTTGGCGACTTTCCTGCTTTTTTCCCCCTGCGGCCTGCTCCTCTGCGAGGCATGGAGTTGAACTCCCTGTTAGTCCTCCTGGAAGCAGCGGAGTACCTGGAGAGGAGAGACCGAGGTATCAGCTATGGCACGGCGTCCCCTCCTCCCCCCTCCACCCCTCTCTCCACTGGAGTTCAGTGCTTGCATGTCTGGGGGGGCTAGCCGTGGAGCGGCTGTGCCACCTGGAAGTGATAGCCCGGGTCACCCCCACCCCGCCTCTTTGCGTCTCTGCCCACCTGCACCCTCGGATGGAACCCTCTCTGCACCACCACCACCACCTCCAGCCTCTCAGCGCCCTGCCCCTCTGTACACTGAAAGTTCACCCATTCACCCTGCCCATGCACCACCGTGCCACCTAGCAAGTGCTCGCGTCTGCAACTCGACACTACTTCTGAGCCATGCCCCTCTGCACCCCCATACCCGGCTGCTCTGCCAGGGGTGACAGGCTGTGCACTAAGCCCTGACAGCAGAAGGGGCCATGCCCTCCAGGGATCGGTGCAAGGCAGGGCGCGCTCCCGTGGCCTCCTGCCATGTCACATCGGATGTCACCAAATGCCGCAGGTAGCTTCATTCTAGGCTGGAGCGGATCAGATGTCCTCGCCGTGGGGGGCGGGGAGGCTTCCACATGTGCAGTCTTCCAGCGCCAGTCACGGAGCCCTTCGGGGAGTAACCCGAGATTTCCATGCCGTCCCATTTGACATGTCCTAGCTGCCACCTTTTCTTTTTCTAAACGTCTTTGTAAGGGATTATAATGTCTGCCCGGTTCCAGTGCTATAGACACAATCCAAATAACACATGAATTATGTTATTGTGTAATTATGTACGTCATGTTTGATGGTGGAAAAACAACTCCACGTGACTTCGCTGTGCGGGATCCTTTAAAAACAATATATTGTGCATGGCATCGGAAGCTTGCTTTCTTTTTGCTTGCTGACATAGTTATGACACTAGGCGGTGCTGAAACAAAATTGACAGCTCGAATTTGAAAACGTGAACGGCGTGCACTGGGCATTGCGTGGGAGAGGGGTGAGCGGACATTTGCTGTGTGCTGAAATAAACAGTGCTTTTGAAATCATGGCTTTGCGCTTGGACTTGCATGTTTTGCGCCGTCCACACAGGGTTACTTGCACCGAGAACGCATCCCCTGTGCCTGGGCATGAACAGTGGTGGCATTGCTGGATGGTGTCTGGAGATGGCAAAGTTTGGGTGTGTGTTGCATTACCATCTGCGTACGCTGCTGGCTCCCCATACATGTATGCAAACACACGCCGCCTTTGAATGTTTCGGTGCTATGCCACCATTTCAGTGCAAGGTTGTTCGCTCTAAACGTCCTGGTAACGCTTCGGTTCATCTTTTCCCCCCCCCTCTGGTCTCTTCAGAAGCAGAACACGGATATGCCTCCGTTTTACCTTTTGTCAGCGATTACTCTGGAAAGAAAAGCAAAGCTGGGGCGATAGGAAGGCGGTCACCCAACAGGTAAAATGCACCACTTTCGTTTCTGTGAAGTACGTGTTCACTGGAAGAGACACTTGGGAGGTTTAGAATATGGCGCGTGTCCCTTCCCAGTGTGCGTCCATTCTCCCAACTTGCCCCGGGGGCCGGAAGGAACACTGTGGTGTCATTTTCGCTTTCAACATTTACAGAAGTTAACATTTTAGACACTGTGAACTATATTTCCTGTAACCTCTTATTGCTTTTATTGGGTAATGTCTGAGCGCGTGTGCATATCTTTACAGTTCTATACATGGGGTGTTTGGATGTAGAAAGTGGGTGATAACAGCTAAGGGGGGTTTGCAAGTAGCCGCCAAGTGCCCTGGAATGGACACTGAAGGGCATATTTGTTAAGGGGTAATCTTTTTTCCGCCATTAATTATGCGTTTGGAGAGGTTAGTGGGGAATGGTGCCACCCGCCCTGGTCCATGGGCTTCTTCCTCTGTAAGCAGTGACAGACGCGCTTCTCGTTCTAGAGCACTGAAGAGCTTGTCTACGTGCAGAGGCACTACCATGACTGTGGATGTGCCCTGTGGCACTGGCAATGCAGCGTGTGCCCCCAGGGGGCCCTGACAGGCCTGCTCCTGTATCTTGATGCATTGGCATGACCGTGTCCCTGGGGGGCACTGGCAGCTCTGCTCATGTCCCCTGGGAGGGGCTGTTCCTGTCTGCAGAAGCCCCTGGAGGGGCTGCGACCGTCACCTCCAGAAGCAGCGGCGCTTCTCGTGCCAGTCAGGGCGAACTAGCGCGAGTGTGTTCATGCTGAACCCTCCTCTCGCCTGCAGTCGCCATTTTCCCAGGCCGCTCATGGGCTTGGCTCTGTTTTGATCTCATATAAACAGTGCCACGCGTACAGCACCCCCTCCCCGCCCAGCCTCCGCAGCGGTTCTCCGCCCCCGCCTCTCCCCGCAGCGCCTTGCGTGCTGTCAGCAGACTCAAGTTGCTGGGCTCTGCAGCCGGGTTCCTTCGCCCGTTTAATTGGTGTGTTCTTGTTGTATAGCTTTTGGCCTCACACATTCTTCTGCAGCGTTGCTGCTGCTGCCGCCCTAACCCCGTGCGGTAAGATGCAACCTTTATAAATAGCCCCAGCCACCCACCCGGCGCGTAACTGATCTGGCAGGGTCAAAAAGTAGTGTAACTATGATCCCGGCCCTGCCCCCAGGCTCGGCCTGGCATATAGGTCTATAGGGCAATGCCCGAACCCAAAATGCAAAATGCTGGCGTGGGCTGTTTCTTTAGGCCAAAGTGGGTCACTTTTTTGGCCAGTCTGTGCCCGTTTGAGTTAATTCACTGACCAGTGTTGCTGAATAAATATTATCTAATATGCATCACATTTTTTTTTTTAAAAGCCTTAGGTACTATTCAAGCAGTCTGACAAAAGGAATGAATTACCATTTGCAACTGTGTGCTACTTTTTCTTTGGTGCCCATGACCATTTTATGCCCAAATCCGATTCTGCCAGCCCCCTTTTTACTCCCTCCCCACCAGATCTGTTGCCACCAAATTGTCAGCTAAGTAGTTTTCGGTGGGCAGCTATCCCCTTTAAACAGAGGGCACTGCCCTAAGCGGAGACGAATAGACAGTTAATCTCATTGATAAACTGCCAGAGTGGGACCCTAACTTTGTTTCCAGTTTGTAACTCACTTTTGCCATCTGAACATAATGAAAGAGAAAATGTTAGAAGGCTTTGCATGGTGAAATACCGAAATCACCAAAAAAGGCCTTGGCACGAACGGCCCGCCGTGACTCGGGTTACAACTATGCCTGCGTCCGGCTAAATGGGGGTGCAGGGTTTGGGGGCTTCCTATCGCTAAGAGCTGCTCTAGGATTAGCGCCTGCGAGTGGCCGTGTGTCTAGACGTATGGGCCAAACGTCCATTTGGGATATAGTGGCACTGTTCTCTCCCTGGGCTAGGCCTCTGCAGCCCCAGCTCCACGCACCCACTTACTGAGTTGTGGGATCAGAATTAGGGACTGCCGCCCGCTCTCCTTGGTGCATCTTGATGCCCACCATTAACCCACCCGATGGCAGTGTTACATAGCCGCCCCCCGCCCCTGAACTTGTTTTAGCCGATACTTTGCACTAGATTAGAATCCACACACTCGGGCTGTAACCTCACTGTGCGCAGAGTGAAGTGTGCTCGGGCAGCAGAATACCAGACTACAGCGCTGCAACCCCTTCCAGCTCGCATTTCAAAGTACCAGAAAGAGAAAACCAGGATTGGCTAAACTGGGGCCTCATTGCTGCCAACATACTTGAGCCACACCCAGGGATTATTGTCATTTGGATGAAGTGGTCATCAGGGGAGGGCAGTGGAAACGTATACGTTTTTTGGGCACATTCAGTTTCGATTGGTGCAGCCTTGTATCCCCGGTGTGCATACCCGATGACACAGTCCATATATTATAAAGAATGGGTAGGCTTCTTGGAAACGCATGTTTTGCATCTCGTACATCAACACATTTCTAACATCCTACTTTCTAAATTACAGGTCTCCCCTAGTGTGCATGTGCACAGCTTCGTTTTGTGCCTTGCTTCTGTGAGAGACATCCCAAATAAAGATTATCAAGGGGCACGTTCATTTCCCTCTGCACAGCAGAACAAAGGATGGCCACGTGGGAAAAGCTGTTCAGCTTTCTTTATCAGTCACCAGCCACCCCGGGCCCGGGTGCCCATTCCGATTTAAATGGCTGGAGAAAACAACACATAAATGGACCACCCAGACAGGGCAGATGTGCTTAAATCTGCACACACATTAATTCCCAATCCGCTCTATGTAGCCTACTTTAAAGTGTATTTCTGGATGCACTCTGACAGATGACCAGTAACATTTGCTACTGTATGATGGCCGGGGGTGGAGTTGTTGAAGGTATTCATATGTTGTGAGATGACTTCGTGGCCTTCAGATTTAAATTGAATAATGCTGGGGGCAGCTGTAATAAATACGAACAAAAACAGTGTGATGCTCCTACAGCATCCTTCAACAACAGCCCATGTTGCGCACAAAACGATGAAAACGAATGAAGCTGACCATGCAGTAGACACACATGGGCAACATAAGGCAATATTGCATCATTCAGATTGATCACGGATCATGTCTAGACCATGTGTTGCATGCTGTGAACCAGCGATACTGTGTAACAGATTTGCAGAGCATGCATGTGGCATCACGTTCATTTGCTGCCATACATTGCATAGATTGCGGATGCCATCACACATTGCTTCTAAATGACACACCGGGTGCAACCACTAGAAATGAAAGTAAGTGTAACTGAGACACTGTGGGCAGAATTAACATTCACTTTGCAAATGTAAAATGGGCATGTTTGGAGGTGCGTCAATGGCTGGGAAAGTAAAATCAGGCAAACGCCTAGGCAGGCAAATGGAGCAACCCGATTCTCTAAAAGAATGCACTTGCATCTCTAGCAAGTTGCCAATTAGTGAAATTTGGGACCTGGGCAAAGCAGGAGGAGCAAATGACATGTTTTCATAATTTTTCCGAGAACAGGGGTTGTTTGCTTTTAAAATTGACACCAGGTATAAATGCACAAGAAAAGCGAGATGACGAGTTAGTCCAATTTTAAAATCACGAAAAATTCAAGTTTTGATGCCTTGAATTTGACTAACTTGAAATAATATGCAGAGGGCTTTCGAGGTACCATAGACTTCATCATCATCAGATGGTGCAGAGCGAAATGACTGGGAAAAGATGCACCCACTGATCATTGTATTCTGAAAGCAAAAAAAGAGCAGTTTTAATTTTAAAGTGCATTGGTGATCAGATTTTGGTTTTGCAGGCAGCCAGGAAGAAAATGTCACTGTCCAGCTGGGGTGTGCCACTGTCTCTGGCATATTTCGGTACCTTTTTAGCAGTGCAAAGAAAAACATGTGGCTCTGTGCTAGTCCCATTTTAAAATCGCACAAAGTGCAGGTTTCCTTGGTCAGAAAGAATCTGTTTAAGTGACTTCTTAATTGGTTGAAGTACATTTGCACAGATTGATTGATGGGATCTCTGTGTGTTTCTCGTTTGTACTCCCTTGCCAGGCTAAAGTAATATGTTATTGAACTAGCTGGACATGTTCTGCAGAGATGCAACAATGCACTAGCTTTCAAAGTCCCATAGACTTCTTCATATGAAAATGTATACATCTTCCCCCTTTTAAGTTTGAACTTCCAGGGTCTTGCTCCCATTTATTTGTGTTTTTTGGTTCACGCATCAGTCTCGCGTGCACATTTCTGTATGTGCACATTACTCGTACTCTATCAATTGTGGGTGGCCACAGTCACTATTTGTATACGCAAATGGAGACACTTGTGAATTTGCTGCATTGAATGTAGAAATCCGAAAGAAATTGCCTTATTTATATTCTCATCCGTTTGGATCGTGAGATTTCGAGATCCAATATGCATGTTAGTAGAACAATGGCCAACTTGTCAGCACGTTCCTGGGGATCTAGCCGCTGACGTGTCCGCTACATTATGCTTCTTGAGTGTTAAGTTTGATTTGTGCCGTGTCAGTCCATTCAGGTATAAACATGCACACACCATGCTCACCAAGAGCATGCCTAGCTTTTGATGATTATTCATTACAGATTCTAAACCAGTTTGTGGGACATTTCCAATTAGATTCTTGGTAGAAAAATCTTCTATGTAAGTATGTCTGATGCCTAAATTGTCTCCGGACCCCGGCCGGTGTTAATCTCTCCATGTGCTCTTGCGTTTAAGTTTTGACACGATCGGTTCATGCTGTTTCCTCTCACGCTAACGTTTGCTCCTGTAGTCAAATATTTTTTCCGTAGTTTTTCCTGATCAGTTTCTCCCCATTTTGAAAATCTCCTGTTCTCACAATTATTTTCTCAATTATATTAACACATTTTGTTTTTGTATTTTCTGTAACCCGTTAGAAGAAAGCTCTACACGTTGAAAGCATTGTAAATGTATTCAATCTAGTCCAATACATTACGTTGCACACTTAAGCGGGGTAGAGGGGGTCCAGGTCCTTTAACAGTCTAAGACCCTGTAAAGCATTGGACGAGAAGATTACTATTTTGCTTGTATAAGGATACTGACTAAATGTAAACCCATTTCTGCCATCCTGTGCATGTATTGTAAAACAATATGCATTCCAGTAGAAGCCCCAATCGTTAACAGTGTTGATATAATTTTGATCTCTGACGGTCCAAATCACTTCCTTCTTTTAAAAGTTCTGAAACAGCCCTCTCACTTCCAAACCAATCCATGACACCCTGTTTTGGTATGTTGCACAATCGTTGTGTGGACATTTCTTTGCAACCAGGACCTAACGTTAGGATGCAAGATTTGGTTCAGTTCTGGATGTGCACGCAGTCAGCATTGTAAGCATTGATGTGTTCAAAATCAATCCTTACTAGACTTTCCTTAATGACACCTGGTAAAACCCCACTGAGGTCAAATGTTTGCTTTCCATTTGAAAGTATAAAAACAACGTTTTCACGCCTACCAGATGTATTTTTGTGTGTCTGCTTTTGCTGACATTTTTAATGGGGTAGAGGGGGGGACGGGTACAGAAGTGGCCGTGATAAAAGGAGCCTGGAGGACCTATTCTAATTGATGATGCCAAATGCAGCTGTCTTTCAGTTTGTCAGGCTCCCAGATCAGCTTATTTGTAGAAAATGCTGGCATATTATTCTATAGTGTGTCATTGTTCCAGACCCTGTAGTTTCTCTGAGGAAAACTTTCACATTGCACCCTTTCCAGTCAATCACTTAAAGTGTAGCCCCCACCCCAGTCCTGTTTCATCTACTTTACAACACATCTTTTTATAAACCTCACAGCCCACATCTTTCTTCATTGCAAATTGAAGGAAAAATCAGGCCCACACTTGATTTAAATAACCCATCACTTTGCTGCTTCACCATGCCCTACACACAGAGGCGTTGCTAGAGGTGGACTGGGGCGCTATATAGCCTTGGGCCTTTTGATTGTAGCCCGGATAGAAGCTCAGGGGTTAGAACGAAAAGCCTAGCTAGCCCCGAGTCCAAACAGCCCCGACAACAGCCTAGCCCCAGATCTTTTCCAGACCTAGCAATACCCCTTCCTACACGAGACAATAAAGGCAACCTTGTATACAATGGAAAGACAACGTTGTCTGTGGTTGTTTTTGTTTCTTTTGAGAATGAATGGAAAATATAGATTCCAATATTTGTTTCAATGAAATACTGAAGCCGGAATCCCTAATCATAGCAAACAAGTTCTTTAGGTCAAATTACTCTCGGACATGCCTCCCTTCTGGAATAGTGCTTCCATCCATCCTGCCCGTCCTCAGCCTGGCACACCAGCTACTGGATCCCTAGTCATTTCCTGCAGACCCTCTAGAGTTTGCTGGGGGATCCTCACTTTTTGGGACCTACTTTTAAAGGTCATGGGGCTGGTGGCGCACCACATTTTTAAGGTGATGTCATCAGCCCCTTTAACAACTCTTTTTGCCCCAGCTAGGTGGCACGTAGTTGTTAATGCTAGCTTGATTCCCGCCCAGGGTGATCCCTCAGTCCGCTTTCAGTAACCAAACCAATTTATTTGAGGGATCCCATATAATTATTCTCCTGTAGGACGTAATCATGAGGCGAATATGATGGAAAGGACCTTGCACACAACACACAAATCCTCTCTACTCCTCCCCATCCAATGAAGCCAGTCACACGAATAGTACACCTGATGCAAGTATTTAATTATATCAGACACATTCTAGAGCTAATCGCCAGCCCTGCAGATAAGGGGTGTTACGGGCACTTTCACTCCCTAAAATTAGCCAAATGTTCCCCAAAAAAATAGTAAAATTACTTCCAACAAAGATAGGAAACATACACACAGGAGCCTGCCACCCTGTTCTCATCCACACAGCTCCATTGATATGTTTGTACAGTAGTACATGTGGTGTCACAGGAAGAAACTATGCTATTATTATTCCCTGATCTGGCAAGGTAAACGTGAATATTTTAATGTGCATGAAGAACGAAGTGCAAAGAAATATTTTTAATTTTCTGTCTGTTTTATAGTAAAACATATTTTTATTCGCTTATCAAATAATCCCATGGGGGATTGATTTTACTCCCTAAAAATAATTTTACTCCCAACTTTAAAAAGGAGGGAGTACAATACTCCCACCTCAAAATCGAACTTGAAGCAGTGCTAAACACCATTTTGCTTGGGTGTTCAATTGGGGCCTAACTCCTGTCATCCTCCTCTATCACTACAAGTTCCGATTCACATTTATTCTTCAGGTTATGTACTCGCTGTGGTAAAAATGCATACGTTGCTTCATACATGGTAGATGTTGGTTATGCGTGAATAGGCCCATCAAGTATGTTAACATTAGTTGGAGAAGCCTCTCCCGCATGAGTGCTGAAAGAGATGGTATCAGCTAAAGGAATTTAAACATGTTCTGCTTGGGCAGCTGGATTACATTTAGTAGACATACAAACGATTTCATATACTCCTCTTTAATCAAGGTGTTTAGTGCTACTAGAGTCCTGTCATCCCAACTTTGAAAACCCACCAGCCTCCTTAACTCCAGTAACCTTAACACTTTCACAACGTCGTCTGTAGAATGGCATAGCCCCTCCAGCATTCTCCTTTGATATCACTCGCCCACATGCTTGCCACCATCCCAGTAACCGGGGTGCCCCAGGGCCTCATTTGCCTTTATACATGTTCCCAAGTGCACAGAGTTAGTATTGGTGAGGTATGTTTGTACAGCACCAGTTGGCTTGAGAAGTCGATAGTAGCTGTTGGTATTAAGCTAAGCAGGCTCTTCTAGGCTATATACAGGAGTTAAATAGCACCCGGCTCATGGCAATTTCGAAACTTGCCCTTCAGTCTTTTTAAATTCCAAATAGGGGTATGTACATTTTTTTTACAAAAAAGTATTCTTTTTGTAGGGCCACTCTGCTCATTTTAATTAAGCAGAAGACTCTCTCGATGTACAACATCCCTACTCAACCTGAACGCTACAGGTTTGCCACAAAGAACCATCGCTAGATTGATTATATTGACTATGTAAGTATTTATAAACTTCATGCCTGATTTTGAGAGGGTAGTCTCTGGAGAATGCATCACACATGGTTTGAAGGGGGGAAGTCTATGGGGAATGCACCACATAGAGCCCATTTTACTGGAAAAATAATAGACTTTGCTCAGTGGACCTTAAAGACATGTATTATATTATGTCCATGACTCAACGTTCAGAGAAACTCACATTTTCAAGATAAATGAGATGGTCAGGGTGCAAAAATTCAAGGTGAAAACTACTAGCCAGCCATAAAAGTCCCTTGCCACCTCAATTTTATACATACAGCACAACATTTCTTACTCGCCAAGAGTCAAATATCACTAGCCAATAGCTAGTGACGAGTACAAATTTTGTATCCCGAGATGGTCTTCATAAAACAACACTTTCTCCCCAGCAACTGGAACCCACCAAACATCGGTCCCCCCTCAGCTATTCTCAGATGCACAATCTACAAAGCAAAACAAGGGGGTATTATGTGACTTGTTACACTGCCACGGGACAAGCATTTAAGAGTGGTCTATTTTAGCCTCTGGCCTCTTTATTGGTGTATAACCGCCTCATCCAGCCAGTGATGATTGGGCTAAATCCCATCTTGTTGGGTAACCCAAAAGAGGAAATTCCATTGATTGGAGTCTCCGCATACAATCCTGAGCAATTATCAGTATGCTTTGCGAGGAGTCACATAACCTCTTAATCTAGTAGACTCAAAGCATTATTCCTTCATATCTTCTGGGATCTCGGATGCGCCCTCTTGATTATGAGCAGGAGCTAAGAGGTTTTCAATGCTGCGCAAGGTAGAATGTAATCCCTACAATCAAATGAGCCTTGACTACGGAAGACGTATTAACCTCATCTTGGAAGAGAGGCAAAGTGAGGAGAACCCTCTCTCACACAAGCATCCATATTGTCATGCATTCCTCATACACATGCCCTGAGCAAAATCAGCCAGTTTAGTTGAAGGCCCAAAATTATACCTGCAAGGTCAGATATATCTAATATTGGTGTCATGGCTTCTTTAAAAGCTGCACTTACCTTTTGGTGCATGAAGGCCCATTCATTGCATTCGTATAAGGATATCTTTTGTAACTGGGAGATTGAGACTTCCATGTTGAAATTGGGCATGATCAGCCAATACCTCCCCGCACGTCCATAGAGTTGCTATGCCTCCGGACTCTCCAAAGAAGCCTGCAGGTTTCACATAGTAGTATCATTCTTTCTCTTCCAAGCATCTACCGGTTTATTGCACCACTTGACGATTAACCCACTTGTAATGTTTGTATTGTGGAAAGAAGTTTGCAACTTCCCAACAATAATTTGTTTACACAGTCCATTCACAATCCAATAGACTCTGACAGACCATTCTTGTCATTGGCAGTCCAGAAAATACAGTTTCTATTTCAATAGCATTCAAAATGGTTAATTATTGCATCAATGTATTCCTTTTGCCAGCCCCGACAAAATCGCCCAAACATCCAAATCCTCCCACTCCATACGAATGCATCTGTTGCCTCACCTCCCCTGAAATATAGTCAATGAACCAAATTGAGACACCCGGTTTCCTTCTTCTTTGTCTCCGACACTAGGCCATCCATATCAGCCTGCTTACTCCAGGCCTCTCTCTCACTTCTGTAGCCCCTCAAACGCCACTTCAACACCCACCACTATTCTTCCTTCCACTCACCAATCTGTCTTGTACTCTGTGCCTCCCACGCTCCAGCATTCGTCGTCCTTAGCTGTGGCTCCACATTTTGAACCCTATCGCCATTCGTTACCACTCCACTTCATCACCACGAGACACACCTGACTGATGAACCTTGGCTCAGCACTAGTGTCCTTCAGAACCCGATCAATCATTGGTCTGAATCTCCCTGAACTCCTCCATTAGGCTATAGCTTCAGCCGACACTCGAAAAGGACTGTTCCATTTCCCCCCTTCCTGCCCACAGACACTACCGTCCTCACCCCCATTCTTCTTTTCCTTCCCAGATCTGACTGGCCATTCAGGATTGAGTGGCTCTGCTGGGAAGAGTAAGGTATATCTCACACTTGATCCCCTAACTCTTTCCTTCATTCCTTCAAAGAATCTGCTGAGCTATTGAACTGTGTGACTGTAATTGGGGAAAAATCATATTCCTGGAATGTTCTCTCGTGGTTGGTCCACTTTTCCTCATCACTGTTTCTAGGATAACCTATCCCTCGAGCACAGCCTGCTCCTACTAGTTCTTTAAGACACACCCTGAAAAAGATAAAAAAATACATTTGCTGCTTTGCTTTCGTAGGCCACTCACTGGGTTCTGATCCTGGCATCTTTCTGACTTCGTCATTCTGACATTCATCTTCTGTAGGTCACAGCTAATGAACGTAACCTACAGACTTTCCACCCAGGATAGTATTGAATACATCTGCTGTCAAGGAGTCGCTCAATTCCCTCCTGTCTGTCTAACTAACTTAAAGCGCAGCTTGCACACTGAAGGGCACCATGGCCACCATGATGCCAAACTGCACAGTGAAGTGAGCAACCAGGGTGTGCTATGCTTTGAAAAAGGATAGGCTTTAGGGAGTTTCCTGCAGGTGAAAGGCTCACCTATGTTCCAGGGATCGTCCCCATGTCCATCGGTATCACAACTAGACTTTGATCAGCTGTGGTATGTAGCGCTGGACAGCCCTCGTGAGGCCTGCTGCCTTAATCCCCACTGGAAAACTATTACATGGGTAATATAGCTCAGTGGCAATGCACTCGTCTTGGAAGCAAGCGTTCTTAGAAACCTGTTCGGTATTAAGCGTGTTATAAAAAACGAACTATAATAATTGTATTGATAAAGAATGGCAAACATCTGTCCTTCATATAGGGTTTACAGTAAATAAGGTCCCAAATACAAACAAAAGCGTTTTATCTACTTGCACTGCAGCGAGAAATGGCCCATCCAAGCAAGAGCACTGCACTGCTCAAAGCCCTGACCAATCTGGTGGATAACCAATGCTGAAAAGTAGTGCATCTATGGGAAATGCCCGCCCGCTTGACAGATGATTTAAGGAAAAGTTCTTGGAATTCAAAGACCTGTTTTGGGCACGTGTTACCAGACCAGCTGTGTCCCCTCTGCCATATGCTATGGTATTTCTCTCCTACAGTGATTCACAAGAGTGTGTCAGGAGCATTCGGTGGTACACTAAATAAATAAATAATAATGAGCGGGTAATGCAGTTCTTTTAGAAACCACTAAACAATTAGACCACTCAAAAGACCTGTGTGTGGGAGAGATGTAAAAGCTGCTCAGGAGAAAGACCAACACCCTAACACCTCATTAGCCCAGGGAGAGAGAATTGCATACAAATCAGTTTGGCGGGGGGGGGGGGGGGGGGGGTTGGTGGACTGAATGTCCTCCAATCTACAAGAGTGGTGAGGTGGCGACAAAATAAATCTACATGCATTGGCAGTCCCAAGGGGTTGGGCTTTTGTGTAGGCACGGGAAAGGCACTTGCTAGGAGGCACGTCCGTCCGTAGTGGTATTAACTGCCATGGATGGTAGCAGGTATAATATAGTGCGGGTACATGGGCATCTAATAGCAGTGCCTGGCAAATGTCTAATACTTACACATAAACCAAAACTGTTGGCTTTGCCAATGCTTGTTTTTAACAGTGAAGGACACACACACACAGTGCTTATAAATCGAGTGGCTGAAGGCAGACCTGGATAAGATTTTTTTTTTTTTTGTACACCAGTAGCAGGTTCCCCAATAAACTCCAGCTTTGTGAGGGGATAATGCCCAGTCAGGTCCCCCCATTTGAATTACAGGGTGTCTTTTTCTTGCCCCTGTGTGGTGGACTAATCACAGCCCCACTTTGCAGCAAGGGGAGAAACGCGTTTAAGAAGGCATTCGCACCCCCCACACCCACACCGCCTACCTTCCCCTCCGCTTGGCTGCCATGCATATCTCCAAACGGCGATGGTAGGACTCGACGGATTAAAAGAAGCACACAGAGTTGTTTACGTTGGACAATCACGTAGGAGCCCAGTTCTTTCTCCTCTTGGAAAGGTAGACACATTGATGGGAAACATATTTATTCCCCGACTTTACAGATCCTGATGCACCGGGACGTCTCTGTGCAACGCCTGCGCTGGTGATTTTAAGTCTGAATGACCAGGAAAGCGGCACAAGAAAATGCACTGGTATCTCCAAATCACACGATTTTATTTTACGCACAAGTCTGTAGCAAGGCGGCCGGCATGCTCCCCCTCTACATAGCAACTACTACACCCCTACAATGTTGTGAAAAGAGGCATTGTGGCAGGCAGACCTAGACACAACGTAAATGCGTCTGCGTGATCAACAAGCAAACGGATAGAAGTGGGAACTCATGAACAGCTTAGAAATAAAAAAAATAATCAAATTTAAAACCGATCCAAAGGCAACTTTTACGGAAACCATTAACAGCGGGCCTTCGCTCTCTGCAAACCACGAAGATCTCTCTGTGCTCGGTAGGGCGCTGTGGCAGTGTTTTATTTTTTTCCGACTTGGTAGCATTGCTGATAACTTTCTCAAATGCCAAAGCGGAATCACTGCCCCTACAAATTGGGCTAGAGAGGACGATTCCGGATTTATGCCCTCTGAAAGGAAATTAGGGCGTGTGCTACCTACTATCAGTGCTGAACCCCTGTCCCCTCACCCTGGCTGCTCTCCCACGCCTCGAATGTGCCCCAGCAGCTCCTCAGGACTCGTAAATCAAGTCACGAGGAAGAGAGAGGGGGGAAGCTGACATTGATGGACCTGTAGAAGTGGGAGGGGCAGAGCTGCGCGTGGACCAGTGGCTGCTAGCAGCAGGAGAAAAGTGGGGCAAGTAGCAGCAACCGACTCTCCACATCAGGAGGGCAGCAGCACCAAGTGCACCCAAAACAAAGACAGCAGTGTACTCAGTGCAGGAGGTCAGACACATCCAGTGCACACACAGCAGGAGGTACGCTGCAACACGAAGAGGGAGGTAGCAGGAGGCCAGCTGTACACATAGCGCTCAAATCAGAGTGACTGGCCGGGTCTGGGACACCAGCAGCACTGCTATTGTGGATATCGGGCACATCGAGTGTTCTACCCTATGCTTGGAATAAATCACCTGGGATCTTCTCCCAGCGCAGAGGTGGGACCACTCCTTGGATGCCCGTTCTGCACTGTGGTCAGCCGTTTTGATGCACGTTTGCTCGCCCAAACCTGCACGGTGTGTTAAGAAATAATAAACAAGTGTTTAGGGCACTCTGATATCCTGAATTAGTCAATGCTTGACTTATATTTAAATAAAAACATAATTGCAATAAAAACATGGTGAACGTGATTATTTATACAATAAAAAGAAAATCACAATTAATTCAAGGTAAAAAAAGGCTACAGAATAACATACAAGTTAATATCAGTTATTGTAAGTATAATTACTTTAGCAATTTAAAAAAAGATTATACACATGAGATGCATGGTATCTTTCCCATTCAAAGATGGCCGCTAGTTTTGGCTTGTTTCTAGAGAGCTTCCTTAGAGGCAGTCATCCAAGAGGGCTGTGCTGTGTCCATGGAAGAGCTCTAACAGTGCCAAGATGGGCGGGATTAGCCATAGGGATTAGCATGGCTAGGGGAAGGGAATGGGAGGGACCTAACAACACTGTATCCCTCCTCAAATGTCATCTCCATTGGAAAAGCATTACAGACCCTCGTTCAAAGCCCCTAATTTTACGATTTTATGTTGTATGTTAAAGCTCTTATGTTAATGACAATAGT
Organism: Ambystoma mexicanum; assembly: GCF_040938575.1. Lineage (NCBI taxonomy): Eukaryota > Metazoa > Chordata > Amphibia > Caudata > Ambystomatidae > Ambystoma > Ambystoma mexicanum. Next base: position 1,418,746,865 of record NC_090937.1, read on the forward strand.
TTTGTCTTAAAGGGAGCGCTTTCAGCGCACCTAATAGCCAGAAATAACAATGGGGGTGTGGAGGGCGGGAGAACTACAAATGAAAACCTGCCAAAAATGAAAACCTGGACTATAAAACAAAGCCTGTAGGAAAAAGGCTGCGAAACCCACAGAGGCGTGGGGGTGGGGTAAGGACTACACAATACAACCTGAAACCTGCAGAGAGGGGAACGATTGCAAAATACAGTAATGTGTGGGATTGAAGGACCTCAAGTTTCAAAGAATTCTCAGCAGGTGAGAATGACTTGCAAAATAGGACATCATAAAGAACGGAACACCAAAATATTTCCACAGACGAATCGATAACACAATCACACACCCCAGAAACAAATCCAACAAAATAAAAAATTGTTCCACAGAAAATATTACTGATGAGAAAGGACTAAAATATTTTGCTTTTTAGAAAAGCATAAACATTTAATATAAGGGAGAAAGCACTACAAACTAACATTATGTCACAAAGAGGGGATTGCAAAAAAGACCTGCGTATATAACTTAAAAAGGAAAAGTTGGGCTCTAGCTATGAACCGCCTGTGCTGAGCTCGTATTGAGTGATGGTCTCGGTATTTCTGTGCAAGGTCACAGGTTGGTAGAGGTGAACCCACAACTCTAGTTTAGGGAATAATGAATAGTCCTGGTTACCAGTTTTTAAATGCTTAGTGAATCTTATAAATGCAAAGATTCTCATGCCAGGTGCGGTATTTCCAAATGTAATTCTTTATTTACAGTACTGTAGACACATGGTCTAGGGTGGATAGCCGACGCGTGTTTCGACCCCAAAGGGTCCTTCTCAAGGCAAGATAAATAGTAGAAAGGGGAGTAAAAATTGCCCCAGGAGTCCTCCGCTGATCTGGGAAGGCAGTGTGTTTCCCTGGTTGGGTCTGTCGTAGTTCAAGGCTGATGCCTGCGATCGTGCAGTGTGAAGGAGTTGCAGCAAGGGATCCCTGTGATAACAGTGGCAACCGAAACAGCTGTAGTACATAGACGTGAACATGAAAGAAGGCCCAATCAAGGTTCTGCTCAAATGTATACTTTAATTAAAAAATATAAAATTGCAATCAACTAATCAACTTACTAAAACATTACCAAAAACTCAGACTTGTAAGTAAAGAGAACACTGAAAACGGAGACTGGTGTAGTATGGGTAAATGAGTAGGGGTTTTCAGAAAGAAATTGCAACAATGGGCTTCATTACGAGGTCGGCGGTAACCTGCCGGTGCTACTGGTGGGTAGCCGATAACCTCGAAACACTGAATCCGCCACCTGACTTTCTGGTGCCACCGGGACATTACAAGTCCCGGCGGGGCAGGAAGTCAGACTGGGGATACAGTAAATCACCATTCCCATGGAGTCCCATCATTACAACCAATGACTCAAATTCACAAACTAAAACAATTCATTAACTGTAACACGAAGTATGTGATTTATACAATTACATGTATATGTAATAAGAAATATGTGGGAAGTACTATTAGAGTACTGAAAATCAGATTACAAGAACATATTAGAGCCATCAAAAATAAGGACACAAGATACCCTATGGCAATTCACTTTAATCACGAACATAAAGCAACTGACATTAAAGGTATCAAGTTTCTGGGCATAGAATAAATTGAAAGCATGGAGAGAGGAGGCAACAGAGAGCTACAATTAAGGAGAAGAGAAGCAAAATGGATCTGTATTTTGGACACTTGCAATACAGGGCTAAATTCAGATAATGAAATAGTCATTGGTTTGTTTTTTGAAATTCTGTTTGAAATTTAAAATTGCTTGGGGGTTGTGAAAATGTTTAACTAAATTCAAAATAACTTTAACAAAAGGATTTAAAAGTTGAGAATATTACCGAATTCGAAAAAAACTGTTGAGTATGTTAAATGAATATATCAATTGGTGGTTTGCCTCTACCACCTAAATTGTTGTACATAAACAATGTATTTGGGTTGATATAGCTAAGCAAAAAAATGTTTTTCTTGTTTTATATTAGAAAACTCTCCTGATGAACCACGTGCGTTAAACGTGGAGAAACACGTGTCGAGAGACAAAAGGGATATGGCTATTTAAAGAAGAAAGTTTATGTTTGAAAGGAAATAAAAAAACAAAGATGTGCATAACCAATCAAAGATGTATCTTTGTATGATTTAAAAGTTCAGAAAAGGAATACCGGAAGCGCACTCCAAGGAAGTGTACAGTTAAAAACAAATCAAAAGAGCTAGACCTTTTTACACGCACACAGATGACATTCTGTCACGAGCACTTACTAAAAAAAACAGTCTGCAGAGATTAAAGGAGCAGAGAATCATTATGTGTATATGAGGATAACCTGCCAAGCCAAAACCGTGCAGAGCGGAATACCGTAAAAAAATAAAATGAAACAGGGGAAAAAGGATTTAAATAAAATTAGCTGTATATGTATATACTAAATAAGATACCTTGTGCACAGGAGAATGAAATATACAATGAAATATAAAATTAAAACTTGTGCTAAGTAAATACAACTTGATGGGAAAAATCCAAAGGCCAAAACCGGAATCGGGAGAGAAGGAACACTAAACTACAAACCTTGATAAAGCCCATACTTTTGAATTGCGTGGAGAAAACATTTTCTGAGTTTGTGCAGACATACTTCGGCATATTGGCAATCTTTCGTGGTGAAGCAGGAGGTGAGATGATAAGGTGTAGGAGGGTGAATGAATGAATACAAATGTGAAGACTGATGAATGAGAGCGAGGGACGATCTAAATGAATTATTACGAGGATAATACTTTAATTGTAATGGGTTATTTATAACGCGCTTAATACCCAGAGGTTTCAAAGCGCGGATCCGGGGATGTGAAGCTGTGTTGCTCTGCGTCGTCTTGCTTCCAAGGCAAGCATGTTGACCCTGAGCTATCCTCCCGAGTCAGGTTGGAAAGATACCTCCCGAAGCTGATCCACCCCGATCAGACAGGATTCATCAGGAACAGGCAGGGTGCAGACAACCTCTGTAAAACCCTCCACGTGCTGCAAGGAACAAGGAGTATTGATATTATCGGTCAACGCCGAAAAGGCCTTTGACCGCATTAGCTGTCCTTTCCTGTGGGGGGTTTTGGCGTCGGTAGGAATGGGAGAGAAATGGGCAAACTGGGTATCGGCCCTATATACAAAGCCCAGGGCGAAAGTGGTAGTAGATGGGGCAGAATCACGACCGTTCGGTTTGGGAAGAGCCTCTCCTCTACTCACTGGTAATGCAACCATAGGCGATAGATGTTAGGGCGGATAGCCAGGTCCATGGGGTCCGGGTTGGAGAGATGGAATATAAACGTAGTCTTTTTGCGGATGATCCCCTCCTATATATAACAAACCCCCAGGTGTCCCTTCCGAAACTATTAGACAGGCTGGAGGTCTATGTGCAACTATCTAGGTTCAAAGTGAATCTTAGTAAATCAGTGGCCCACCCAGTGGGACCGGAGCGGAACCAGATTGGAGAATACACGAAGGGACTGGGGATTACTGTTAGGAGTGATGGCTTCTGGTACCTAGGGGTGGAGATTCCGAGGTACTTTGGTAATCTGTTCAATAAAAACTACCCCCTCTCCCTCCTATGGGATAAAGTTCAAATGGATCTCGACCGATGGTCCAGGCTTAACCTGTCCTGAATGGCCAGACTCAACTGTATGAAGACGGTAGTCCTCCCAAAATTCCTCTTCCTGTTCCAAATGCTCCTTATGGTGGTTCCCACGGGCTTATTAGAGACGGTCAAACGCAGACTCTTGTAGTTTTTTTGGGCAGGGAAGAGGACCAGGATAGCATATAGGACACTTACACTCACGAAGGATGAGGGAGGGGTCAGGCTTCCGGACTTGGAGACCTACTATGAGGCGGCCCACCTATGGATACTCATTGACCATTTAGAGCCGTAATCTGAGAAGCAATGGGTGGCCATGGACAATTGGATTCTCAGCCCGGTCTCCCTGGGTAAATTGCTGTGGATGCCCCAGAAGGAAATTCCAAGTAGGGTGTTGCAGCATCCCCTGCTAGAGGTGATGTGGTCAATTTGGAGAGAGGGAAGTAGTATGAGATGGATTACAACGTAGCCCTCCCCACTGAGCTGTATGTGGGCCCTCTATTAAGGAATCTGATAGCGGAAACCCTGCAATTTCAGAAAAGGTATGAGGCTGGCCTCAGTAGAGCGGGACAGATGTTGTAGAAGGGGGAGTTCCTATCTATGGAGACACTGGAGAACTGTCTCCAGATAGGCCGACTGCCCATTTTGCTATTTGCTGTTGAAGGGCACTCTCCACGGCACGAGATAGGTGAATAATTTGTGGAGGGACCTCCCGACTTTTGAATTAGTACTTTTGCAGGGCAGAGACGCGAAGGGTTGTATAGCGAACCTCAATAAAGCCCTGTTAAGGGCGGACCCCCTACAGGGGCCAGCGGCCACGGATTTTCAGCGGGAGATACCCGATGATTTATGGTTCACTATGTGCAAAAGGGTCACACACTCCACAGCCTCCCTCCAATATAGAATGCAGGTGATTAAAATCCTTCATCGGTGGCACCGCCCTCCTCCCCTCTTGACTAAAATATACCCAGGTGTAGACTCACGGTGCTGGAGATGCCGACGCCCCAGCGCAGATTACTACCCCATGTGGTGGGGACGTTCCCATATACAGATTTATTGGGGGGAGGCCCTCTCGTGGATTAAGGGGATTGATGGGATTGTACGACAGCTGTCCCCATAGGGCCTCTTGTTTGAGGTATGGGATGAAAATGAAGGGGAATACCAGGAGAATACCATGACCCGCCCCATGATGGTGGCAGCCAGGTGTTGTGTGGCACAATTTGGGAAACGGACCAGAAACCTCACGGAAAAGGAATCGTTGCGGAAAGTAAGGGGGGATTTATGAAATGGAATATTAGACGCATATTCTCAATGAGTCCAGGGTAAAGATTGGCGAGATGTGGTTGCCCTTTCTTGCTAAATATGGCAGTTAACTGGATTGACAGACCGAAACAAGGAGGGAAAGAAAGGGAAAGTAAGCTGCCTCTAACCGCTGAAAGTTTCATGTTGTTCTATGGTTTCGGTGCTGTAGGGAGGTGGGAGCGGGTGGCAGAAGGCATATTGGGAGCAGCGAGTAGGGATCTGTTGTTAATTTCTGCATTGTCCCTTTCCATGCTATAAAATTCGAATAAAACTTGATTTAAAAAAAAAAAACATCCTTGTTTAAACGTAACCCGTATTCGTATGAGCAGCCCTACAGAAAAGGGGTATATCAGCCACTTTTACCCCCTAAAAATATGCAAGTTCTCCCAAAAAATACAAATATGGAGTGAAAATACTGCCCAAAAAGATTTGGAAATGGACACATAGAACCTTTTGCCACTACTTTCACCCACACAGCTCCATCAATATATTTGGACCAATCATGCACGTCGTACCAGAGGATGAACGTACTATTAAAATTGCCTGATTGGAAGAAGCTAACATGTATCTTATAATGTGCATGAATATCTAGGTGCAAAGAAATAATTATCACAAAAACAGCTGTTTTTCCACGCTTAAAAAAACTCTCATTGGGAATTTGACTTACATTTGTACTCCCTAAAAAATTATGTTACTCGCATATTTAAAAAATTGAGAGTAAAATACTCCCACTTCCAAATCTTATCCGGAGCACTGAGTATAAGATGTCTGCTTGGTAGATATGAAAACAATGTCAACTTATTTGTGGGTTTGCACAATGTATTCACGTTGCACATTAAAACAAGATGTATACTTTTGATAAAAACTCCTTCAAATATGTCTGTGGTGCTTTTTTTAACCTTTTGAAGGGATTATAAAGTATAGAACAGTATACAAAACTGCTAAATTCTCTCCAATCCCGTGTGACATATTAACAAAGTCTTGACTCTGGGGCTATTTACCATATTGCATTCTGGTACATTTCGCCTTTCATGTATGGTATGATGTGGATAAAATGCAAATGTAACACACTGCAGGAATGAAAAGTGACCGCCACTGAAAATATTGGACTTGCAGAACATGAATTTTGAGCTCTGTTCTTGCAACTGTTTGAGAAATAAAGTGTGTGGCTGAAATAAGTGGGTAAAATGGGTGTTGATTTGTCTGCCCCTCCAGCTGTAGTGCATGCAGATTACCTTTGTGTGGCAGAAGAGAACATATACTTTTACCAATTAAGGGGGTTCACCACCTGTAGCCAGGTATGGTTATATGTAGATCTTCACAGGTCTCTCAAGGCATCTGTAAATCTGTGTGCAACCTGCATGTACATGTACTCTCTGCTTTTCTTCTGTGTTGATTAAAACGGGTACCATTACTTTGGGTAAGAATAGCATCTGTTATGTACACATAGATGGCGTAGAAAAACTGTATACAAAGTTGTAATAGGCATTAGACAAAAATGGTGTGCTAGTTTGCAAGTTTGATCATGTTCTTAAAAAGTGAAAGAATAACATAGCCTAAAATCAAAATAATAAAATGATCAACATTGCAAACCAAAATATAGTGAACACGTTGAATAAAAAGCAATTGACAAATAATCTATGATTAATAATCCTTCAAATCATGATTCTAGTAGAATGAAAAAATTAGGCTATCGTGCAAATCAACATCTATCATAGATGTGTCCAATTTAGAGGCCTACAACTAAAAGATTAGCATGTTTAAACTTAAACAACAAATTGTATTTGTGTGGAACTGGCAACAATACAGAGAACTAAACAATTGGTTCTATTATGTGAGGAACCCGAGGCCATCCTCACCTCTACTCCCCCTAGATCCTCCTCTCAAGCGGCCAGGGAAAGGCCATCGCTCTTGGATACCGACCCTGTGGGTGGAGAAGTGAGGGAGGATCACCTGGGTGTTGGGAAATTGGGGAGTAGGGAGAGGATGCCTTTGGGTGGGACATGGTATCCCCCTTTCCATTATCATAATGACCCCCAACCTTCCCAGGCTGTCAGTCTTTGCCGCTGTAGGCGCCCTCCCCATCTTTAGACGTGCAAAAGAATAAATTAGACTCTCCCCAGACGGGGAATAAGGCTAAGAGGACAGGTTGCGTGAGTTAAATAAAAGTTTATATATGTGGCATCCAAAGAACTCTGCTGCCCGAGAGCGCTCTAACAAAAATCACAGTTACATCATATTATAAAGGTACATTTCGTCATACATGACACAATTAGTGTAGGGTGTCAAAGCGGCACAGGATTGGTCAATAAGTATAGGCACATATGGCGATGACAATCTGGTTCCATCTGGATTGGTTGCTCCTTTGCCGGGAAGATGGACTTCACATGACTTGTTGCCAGTGTCCAGGAGGCGTGAATGTCAGGTTGCTGTGAGGCGGGATGATCACTAACTAAGCTAACATAATACATCTCTATGAAGCATGCACTAAATAATTACTTTGCCATTCGTTTGAACAAATCACTGTGAACCTATAAACGTGTTATATTTATTTACATCGTCAATAACAGTGACTTATATGGAGCAGCAGGTTAGAGGGCTTTGACCATCACGATAACAATGATTGAAGCTAGGGTCTGGACACCTAAAGAATCTAAGGTATGCTGGCATGTGTTAGTAATGGGAAGCAATATATTGTGACAGAGGTCTAGTGTTAGATGGGGGCCTGCTTGTTAGGTATCATGGTGGGGTCACATATTTGGTAAATCAAGCGAATACCGTGCAAGGACACAGGGTTACATTGGCAGTACTTTTCCAATGGCAAGGGTGAGGGGGCATGGACAGATTTGTGGAGATGGATGCTTGGCTTAAGCTGGTTCACACGCAGGGCAGTGATCTCAGAGGAAGAGTGGGTTGTTACATTAGTTCTTTGTTGCAATTACCTCCGGCTTCAGCGTGAGAATTGAGCCGCAGAGTTTTCCAGACACAGTGAGAGAAAAGGTGGGGGTCATGTGTGCTGCGTGCGCAGCGCTGCAAAAGGGGAGAGAAGCCTTTTCGTATTATCGCAGTGAGGCCTAGTTACCAAGATGGCGTCAAGTGGGCACAAAGATGGATGCATTGTGTCCTGCGCGATGGTCCCATCTACGCAAATGCCAACCAATGCTGACATTGCATAAGGGCGATGGGGGCACCCCCCACCATTGGAGGCACATGGTCCAAGTTTGTACTAAGGAGAGGAGGGGCGGGGAACCTATTGGCCCCTCACTCCCACACACCGCTTTCTTAAACACCAACTGTCCCACAGCCCTTTCACTTTAAGACTGGGACGAGGAAGGAACAACCACTTTTGTACTGAGACGAGGAAGAGGGCTGTGGAGGAAGTACCCTTGTAATAGCCAGGCATGTCCAGCTAATAGGCTTAACTATGGTCAGACAACAGAAGAGAAGGACTTGCACCTGCAACCATTTAACAAGCCCCAGGTACATAAAATGAGACCACCCTGCAGAGAGGAAAAACTGGCCTGGAGATAACGACGCGGCATGCAAAGTGGAGTGGGCTGGAGAGAAACCAGCTGGGAGGACGCTGTGCTGAGCAGGAGGGTGAACGAGACGCCGGGGCCAGAGCGGGCCATGAGAGGGTTGAGAAACCTTCAGTCCTCATTACCCTGTGTCCACAGCAGGAGTTGTGGGACACTGAAGTCTTCTGATCCCCTCAGGCCGCTGTTAGCTTCCGCTATGGAAGAGCGGAGCTATGCACAGCAAGATTTGAGGATGTCGAGCGATGCTCCCTGGGGCTCCCGTGAGGCAGAAGTGGAGCGAAAGGAAGCCGGCAAGGAGAAAAGAGACGCCCTGAGAAACGGGCCATCTTAAGCATTTGTGGGGCCCTGGGCACGGACATCTTTGAGGCCCCCCTCCACCAAACCAAATGAATGAAGGGATTAAGAATATCTGCCCTGCCCCCCCCCCCAACCTACCGCAATCACAACCCATAGGTTCATATGCTGCCTGACAGTATTAAAAATAAGGATGTTTAACTCCCCTTAACCTCTTTATTCTTGCTCTAATCATACTGATAGAGATTACTTCTGTTCTTGCATAGATACAGGAGACTTTTTATCAATAGAATCCAGAAAGGCATGCAGCCTGTAGTATTAATGCAGGACTGTATGTAAAAGGTATATATAACCCAGAATAGACAGCTAATTCATTTGCTGACTCACAGAATGCAAATGTGCTCAAGCATGGATAGAGCAGACCAATTGGTAGGAAGCCAAAAGCTACACATACCATAGCATGGATAGTGAATGCAGATTCGAAGCTACCCGGAAGGTGTCAGTATGCAGAGAGACTGAGATTATAAATGGGACATGATTTTCAAATAGTGTTGCCATTAGAGATCAAAAGAATAGAGTAGATGTGGTGTGCAATATATCAATGCTCACTATTATAGTGAAGCAACACTATAGCCAGTGAAACCATGAGTAAGGCTGTTTTGAAGATCACACTCTGAGAAGGCAAAAATCTCTCTGAATGGCTAACAATTTTGAAAGGTTTAGGGACTGGCAATTTCGAGAGGCTAGGAAATACAAGATTAAATTAGATGCCCAGCATTACACAAACAGGTTAAGGGGTGAATCTGGGATTTGTGCCAACTCTGCAATTTCTGCATTTGAGCACTTTCATTACCAGTTCTTACTATGGCCTAAAAGAATCACATTTTTATAAAACTGACTTGGAAAGTACACACAGCACATTACCAAACATGAACATTTTTAAAAACAAAATATTATAGAAGGGTGTAACACCGAATGATTATAGCTTCATTTTCTCCATCACCAAGAGACGTATATAAGCACCAGCATACCAATCAGTGTAATTTAAAAGATTTAATCTGGGCTGGTCTTTTGTATTTTAAAGCGTTACATACTTCCAAAACACTGGCTTGTCAAATTGTCATTTATTAACGTGCAGAAAAACCTTTGACTTTTACAAAAATGCAAAGCGTTTTTTGTGTCAAACGAGCAAACTTTAAAATATGCTTGCCCGAGTCCTTCACCATCTGGTCAGCTCCCTTCTGTATACCAGCCCTTCCACTCAAATGGCCTACATAAGAAGAAACATCAAGTATGCGAGGAGGCAAACGTCACAGAAGTCAGTACAATAATGTACGAGATATAAGATGATTGATCAGGATCACTGTATTGTCTGCTGGCAAAGCCAGGATACAAGCATGAATGCTTTGGTTCCAAATTCTGATACTTATTCATCTCTTGGACTAACAGTTTATGCTCATTGTTGCAGGTGATTGCCTAGGTTTTACAATACCCCATCTGAACAAACCAATTTCTAGACCTTCACCATAGGGATGACATGTTCGTTTTTATAGCAACCCCTATCTGGTGCAGGTATATTGCTGATAATAGCACATGTTGTGCTGCAAGACCAAGTACATATGCAGGCAGGTTTATAAACTTCATACATAGGAAAGGCTCAGCCAGCCTTACAGGAATGTGCTATTCTAATCTTGCATAAGAACATATATCACTGCAACGAGTGCTTAACACACTGAGCTAACTTCTGAACCATTGTGGAACTCAATTTACCAGTATGCATTCCAAATTTGGCTATTGAACATGATCAACATAATTCCCACAGGAAGGGAAGAATGCTACAGGATTTGTGGCACAAGGAACACACAAACTCTATATACTACAGTGAACACAGAAAGCATTACATGAAGAATTGATCGTGGCAGAATGTACTTGTCAAAACAGAAAGGTAATAGGTTTAGAGCCTCAACACCATGCAATACAATATCCTGATGAGCGCTATTCAATCTGGTGAACAAAGGAATCTTACTTCTTTAGATCAGGCAGCCGCACAGTGGGGCCCCTTCCAAAGTGGGGGCCCTAGGAAAGTGCCTCTTTTGCCCTCCCATAAAAACGTCTCTGCCTGAGAAGCGGTAGGATACTGGTGAGTGTAAAAACGGGAACACTCATACCAAGGGCGCTCCAGGTGCTGGAAGTAGGCATGCCAAAATGCTGAACAAACTGAAAAATATTACAGATACTTTGGAAAGCCAAATTAGGCTTTTTTTTAATCCCGAACAAGCTGCAATGTGTTATCAGTACTTTTAAGGGTGCAAGAAGTATTTTAGAATACCGAGCTAAAGGAAAGATATGATGAACATAATTAAAATGCAGTACTATATGAAAAGCAAGTGATGAGCACTTAGGGATAACGTGAAGGCAAGGTGGTGGAAAGGAGTGAACACACCGAGTGAGTGGTGTGAAATACACGTTGCGACAAAGCCAAGAGACTGCCAAGGAGAATCAGAAATGAGTGTTGACCAATAATGCAGGTTCAGAGAGAGAAAACCTGTGTTTTAAAAAATCCTGAAGACTACAGAAGTATAACAAGTGCCAAGGGTTATCGGTTGCGTGACCTGTAATGGCTGGACCATGTGGTCTGATGAAATGCACTTGCTGCTCGCTATTGGGATGTGAACAGATGGTATGCACCCAACTCTAGGAACTTCAGGATTGCTCTTGATTTTAATACATAAGACAGTGCCCTTCGCCGCTACTGCTTGTGTTGCTGGTCCAGAGGGCCGTTATATCCTAGTGCATGGTAAGATACTGGGGTAGAGTGTCACGTTAATCAATGTATATACCCCAAACTATGTTGCCCCTGAATTCTTTAAGAAGTGTGGGAGAAGTGCGCCCAATACCTAGATTCAGTGGCAACCTTAATACAGTACTTAAGGAGGAATTGAATAGGTCGTCGGTGAGATGCAGACGCCCCTCCATAGCAGTGGGCAAGGTTGGGGAAATGATGCAATTCTTTAATCTGTATGATGTTTGGAGGTTCACACATGGACGCATCAAACAATACACTTTTTACTGAGCAGCTCATGATATCGCCACACACATTGATTACTTTGCTGGCTTCCCCACAGCCGTTTAATGAGGTACACAGCAGCACATTTTTCCCGAGGACATTATTGAACATAACTTCATGCATGGTCCGCCTGCCCTGGGGATTCAAGAGTGACTCCATCAGGGATGAGCAGTTGATAAGGGGCAAGAAGGTGGAAATTAACAACTTCTTTGAGGGGTCAGTGGAAGAGTTCGGAATAGTTTGGGAAATCAGGAAGGTGTTTTTGAGCGTGATCTGTGTATCAAAGGAGCACGGGATCCTCGAGTCTATGCATGGGGAACTGGACATGCTTGAGGTAACCTTGGGGCAACTGGAAAGGGCATATAACCTAAGCCCTCACCAGGCCACTGCTCAGAATATACTGGAGGCTAAAGACAGATTTTGCAAGCTTGTGAACCCTGAGATTAAATTCCTTTACGAAGTGAGTGATGCTAGGGGATATGGCAAAGTCCGACAGACCCGGGAAAGTACTTGCGAGACTCCGCAGGCAGGAGCTGGGGCATACCCTGATTAGCTCAATACGTCACAAGAATGGGTAGATACTGTATGACCAGAGCAAAATCAATGAATGTTTCAGGGAGTTCTACTCTGACCTTTATGCTGCTGAGGTAGCGTAGGCTGGGGAGATTTTAGCATTCCTAAATGCAGTAATCATGCTCTGGCTGCAAGATGGGCATAGGGTGTGGCTAGGGTGAACCATCGCGGTGGAGGAAATTAAAGAGGGGATAGGTGCTAGGCTGACTAGGCTAACCTGATAGGTTGACTATTGAATTTATTAGTATTTCTCAGATACCCTGGCCCCCAAGTTTCAGAAGCTATATCAGAGCTCACTGGAAAGGGACAACCTATCATACTCCTTGTGAAAAGCTAATATAATAGCATTATTAAAACCTGGGAAAGATGGCACAGAGAGCCGATCTTAAAGGTTGCTCTCTATGCTCATTGTAGACTACAACTTGTATGCTAAGATTCTAGCCCTTAGGCTGCTTCCACTTATGCCGAAATTTGTCCCACCAGACCAATCCAGATTTGTCCCCAGACCAATAACCCATCATAACCTATGTAGACTTTTCAGTCATGCACCACATCACCCCTGAGTTACCATCAGTGATGGTACTGCTGGAGATACAGAAAGCATTTGATTCGCTGAACTGGGGGTATTTGTTACAAGTGTTGGAGAGAGTAGGCATGGGGCAGTTATTGCTGAACATCGGGTGGCTTCCATATATGAACCTGATTGCCAGAGTCGTCACCAACTGGGTCATATCCCCCCCGCCCTTGAGGATCATGATAGATACAAGACATGGGTCCCGATCTCAACACTGCTCTTTGCGCTAGCGATGAAGCCGCTTGCGTGTGCACTAAGGGAGAAGCACATAGCACGAGGGTTGAACATGTATGGCATCGACACCCTTGTCTCGTTGTGCGCAGACATCTTGATGTATGTTAAGAACCCAGAGACGCATTTGCAGCCTCTACTTAGCTGGATGTCTTTGGTAGAGTATCAGGCTCAAGATCAACCCCTCCAAATCGGAGTTGTTCCCACTAACATATTGTATCCCAGATGTGAGGAAGCTAAAGTGGAACCTGGTGACACTAGTGTATCTGGGAATTCAGTTGGCCCGTTCAAACGAAGAATTGATAGCCTTTAATCATATGGTGTTACTGAAACATATGGAGCAGTAGTTTAAAGGTGGGCCACTCTACCGCTGACGGTCCTGGGGAAGATATCAATCGTCCGCATTTTGGTCTTACATAAGTGGTTATATTTATTTATCAATATCCTGGTGAAGCTGCCTGTATCCTTCTTCAGTGTATCCTTCTTCAGAAAGCTTTTACAGATGTGCACAGTCTTAATATAATTATAATTAGCTGTGGTTTTTTATAACGCGCTTAATAGCGAAGAGGTTTCTAAGCTCAGACCTGGGATTCAAACCTGAATTGCCACTGAGCTATATATATGGGGCAAGAGACAGCATAGACTTATATGGGACGTTTTGTTGCAACCAATGCAAACGTGCCAGATCAGTATTCTATACCTTTAGCTGTATTACCTAGCAGCACAAACATTGTGTACAACCTATTGGTATACAGCTGCCATGACCCCTTCGGATGTCAAACTGGAGAAGGTACAGTAACACCCTACAATTCTAGAAAGTGCATTGATTGAGAAGTGCGTGGAAAACCGAGAAATGTTGGGCACAGTGAACTCCACATCCTGAACATGTCAAAAACTGCACAAATATGTAGGTATAGGGAATTGTATCTCCTCAAAGATCTTTTTATGCAAAATTGAGGGAGTGCCTGAGACGTTTCAAGCTAAGTTCTGAAGAGTATTTGCTCTTCTGGGACTAGTAAGATTGGCAGACCACTTCCTGGGTGGGTCTTTCATAACGCATGTGAGGCTTGAGGAGCTGGGAGCCTCGGGTGTCTTGTACAGTCTCTGGGCTATGAGGCTTAAAGCGTCCCTCAGGCGATTAATCCCATGTTTCTCGAAACTGCAGGCAGACCGTCCCAAAATAAATTACCTACTCCCCTCTATGGAGTCTACACACACCATATCAGGGCTCTATAAAATAGCGAGATCGAGCCTCAAGCAGTCTGTAGCCATCAGGAGACGGTGGAAGAGGCGCTTGGCAGGCAGCTGGATGACATTGAATGGGCCTGCACTCTGAAACCGCGTGCAAGCAGTGTCAATGAGATGCAGACACAAGTTGATACAGTTTAAGTACCTACATCAATACTATAGGACCCCGGTGCAGATTTCTAAAAAATAATTCACAGGAGGCTTGGGAATGCCCTAGATGTCCACCTTATTACCCATGGCCTGGGATTGTCCCCCGATATTAGGGTTTTGAGAACAGATCTGTCAGAAGATCATGGAAATCACAGAGAATTATATAGAGAAGTCGCCAGTAATATGCCTATTGGGATGTTCACCCAAACGTAGTAAAATGGTTATGAGATTTATCGTGTATGCATGCGTCCTTGCCAAATCGTTGAATGAGGGGACAAGCTCCAGAGATGCGAGAATGGATGGGGCGACTTGCCTGATCCAACAGCTGCTGAGAGACTCAAGCTGCTTAAGGACTCGCCCTAAAGGCTATTGAAAGTGCTTCCATGTTTACCTTCACAAGACCACGCAGTCAGCCTAGAGACCTTTAATTTCCTGCATAATATGAACTCGGACTACTGGTCTGTGCACTGCTAGAATTATGAATGGACTGTGCTCATGATTAACTGTTAACTCCTAACTACTTACTTCAAAGTACTCTGATGTAATGTGCATTGTTGTTTTGCAAAATTTAATAGAAAGAAGTTTAAACTAAACTCTCTGTCCTCACAATAATCTTCCTGACCTCATCTCCTTCGTTCCCCACCATCGAGACCCACCTAGTGCTGATAGCTCATGTTGGTGACTTCTGTTGGTACCTCTAATTTCCTCTGGGCTTTGACATCACTCCTCCAAACTCTTTCATACCATCTTCACCACTACCACCTACTGCTCGTGGTGGTCTATCCTTCAGCGGGTCACTCTCCCTCTGATATCTTCTCTTTATAACTTTCACCCTCGGATTTTATCAATTTGCTTCTCCTTGGGTTTCACCACACCATCTATACCCCAATTACTAACACAAACTCTTGACTGCCACTCTCCTGATGTTATCCCCTTCTCCAACATTGTCCTGACTTGCAGCACCTCCCTCTTTCCTCCCTCTATCCCACTCTTTGTTATTACCTACTGCTTGACCCTCTTAGCTCTCCCCATGTTTTTCCTACTTTTCACTGCTGCCTCCTCAATACTCTCGTCAATCTCTCCAATCTCCCAACTTCTCTAAATGGGAAAATTCTGCTCTTATAATTTTCAATGAAGAACTGTGGCTGGGTGATTTTTAAACTGTCCTCCCGCCTTCCCATTCAAAGGGGTGGGGTCCTCCAGTGACGGTCTGCACCTGCGGCCTATAATTTGGTGAGGCCGGGATTAGCCGTCATCCCTGAGTCCACCTGAAGTTGCATTGGGCTCATTGGGCTGCACCAAGCCTATAAATGTCTGTCTGCCATCTTAGCTTTTAATCTTTCTCCCCGGGCCCTCCCGGTTGTGGCCTGTGCTGAGCACTTCAGTTGCGTGTGTGATTTTTGAAAGGATAGAAATTCACTGGGCAAGCTTTCATAGTTCTTCATTTCATTGAGCCAGTGTGGGAATTTCTCGCCAGGAAGACCGGTTGACAAATGTTGCTAGCAGCCTTCATCATGGGCCCCACCAGCTTACCTGCAGCAGCCCTCCCCCTCAAAATCAGGAAGTTGATGACAGCTTACCCATTTGTTAAGGAGGAGAGAGCAAGGAAGAGAGCAAGGGGCAAGCGAGCAGTGGCTACCATCATAAATCGATGAGGAAAACCAAAATGGCGACCCCATGTGAAATGGTCTTGACTAGCAGAGATTTGACCCAGACCATCATGCTAACAAATCACACATGAGCAATCTGTAACTGTGAGGCCTAATCCAAAAACACAGTATATGCTCACATATCAACCGCACCTGCACCCCATTGAACAGTTAGGATTATCCCGGCACGAACAGTATGTGGATAAGAGGGCAGGAGTCACCGGAAAAGATTGGGAGACATGTGTATGGAGTGTTAGGCAGAGGATAGTGTATAGTGGTGCAGGGTTATGAGAGCGAAGTTGAGAAAGGGGAAGGTAGGTGACTTAACAGCAGACAGTGAGGAGGGAGAAAGTGTCTGCAAAAGATAGAAAGAGTTAAACCCAGAACAGAAGGAGAAAGGATAAGGATGTGTTGTTTGTATAGTGCACAACGACCCCTCCATCCCTCAAGCCTTAAGCTTTTGTCATCCCTTTCCCTGTGCTTCCACCAAAACACACCAGTATGCTACAGGGATGAAGAAGAGGATAACTAGAACTAATTTTATTAATGCAGACCCATATCCACCCCAACCAAGTACTGAGACAAGGAGTAGGACAACACGAGTAAAGCAGGACTACCGCTTTAATGGTGATAAGACTAGTTTTTTGGAAAACTTTAAAAGCCGAAAGCAAGCGGGAAATGGGGTCAGCTGTGGAGGCCGAGACAGCAGCCGGGAAGGCAACTCCAGTGTGGCAAGAGGAGCACTCGAGACCTGTGTGCAGAGAGTTTATGCAGCAGGAAGCTAAGCCAAGGTGTGCTGGAAGCTGGCAGCGTGACCTCGCGAACAGTCACAGGAATCCTGACCTGCAAGTGGAGCATCGCTGGGGAGCCACGCCATGACGCGAAGAGCCGCTGGGAAAGGAAGACGAGGTAACACATAGGAAAGCAGAGATCCATGGCGGCAGAGACCTCGCAATGCCCTAAACTCAGACCGGTGAGTGTGGGAGACACCGGGCTGGCAGGCAAATATGCTGTGAGCATGCTTTTGAATGCCGAACGAAATCAAAACCTTTACAAGTGCTTTCGAATATTACACAGAGCAGTTACAAGTACTTTTGAATAATGAACGAACTGAAGTAATTTTAAACATTTTTCAATGCCGAACGGAGCAAAAGCAACTTTCAATCCTCGTGTGTGGAGTGAAAGAAAGGTTGTGAAATTAACAGATACTACAAACTGTATTGTGTGAGACACAAGTATTGGTAAAGTCAGGACAACACCCAGAAGGATATGGTATGAGAAACAAGTCCTAGCAAAGCCAATAGAACGCTAGGAGCTATATGTATGCTAAAATGAAGCAAGCATTGGCAAGAGCCAGGAGAAGCAAAGAAAGGACACTTGCTTGTGTGACGTGTAATGGGTGGACTGTTGGGTCTGACAACTGCGCCCTGACTGAGGGCCCTGTATGGAGAAGCCATTGAAAGTATCCATCAAGAAGTCTGTGTTTTGCAGAAATCTTTTATGTGCTTTTGAAACCAAGATTTTGAACTGCCTGTGTGAACTTATGAAAATAACCATTATCGAAAGAGCTGGGAAGAGTCTCTAGGTAGTGTATTGTTTTGAGAAGGTTAGAAGATTTGAACTCTTGGGGGAGGGATCCCCAGTATCTTGCGAATCTATTTTGCACTTGAGGAAGGGGAAGCCGATCACAAATCAAAATTTGGAAGAAGCTCTGAATTTTATTTTGAACACTAATCATTTTGATGCTGACATCCCTACACATTTTATACAATTAGTTCTGAGGGCAAGTATAGGTTTTGGACACAGACAAACATTTGATTTGGACTTCCTGACACAGACTATCCATAATTGTCTTTAGGTAGGGAAATCCCACCTTAGTATAGGGCAAGTTAGGCCTTTCTTCATCTTGATGTTTGATTTAATGAAGCCTTTTGTGAACCAAGCTTGAACCGTTGTCTCTGTCTGCTTCATGATGCCTTCACATTACTCTCACAACACAGCTGGCCCAGGAGTGATTCCTCAACTGCTTGCTGTAACATAGGGAGCGCTCAGGTTTTCACTAGGTCAGCTTAAGCTCCTTCATACTGGGTGGTGGCCCTGTTGACCATTATGGATGAGCTGCCACTGCATGTGGATGTTGAGCTTGAGCCACTGCAGTGCAGGCCTGCCACTGCATGTGCCCGGCCCACAGGAAATGGAGAAAACAATGAGGCCGTCTGGTGCAGTGGTTCTCAAACTCGCAGACTATAGCCCCAACAAGTTTTGAATGCACACACTTTTTCATTTTGGATATGTCCTATCAAGAGCTTTGTGTAACGCTCACCTGATTCTCGCAGAGGCGCCGGTCTTGACTGGGCGACTACCGTATCTTTAAAGGTGATGTGTAGCACCCGGTTGGCTCTTTGGGCTGGACCTCTGTGCACTGTATGCCTGACGTGTAGAGTAAGATGTCTGCAGATAGAAAATATGGGGTTAATGAACTGGGGTTATTGGGGTGTCCCTATCTCTTTCCTCTTCTCCTCTCCTGTAGACCCCCAAAGGTTAACGCTCTCACCTTAGGTAAGTGAATGCCGAGCTCTCCATCTGCCTCAGGGCAGGGTGCTGTAACCAGTTTCTTCACTGGATAGGTAGCGCAGGCCTCTTGACTTCAGAGGACTGCTGTCCGTCGTTTACTGCACGAACGGTAAGTTTCGAGTCATTCAAATGTCTTTAAAGTCTTTAGTAATGATGTCTCTTGTTTTGCAGGGTTCCGGCGATGGCGGATGACGGGCTGAAGTGAGTTGAAGATGGAGCCCGTGTGATGAATAGAAGCGCCTGGAAGCACGTAAGTAAGCGCTTGTTGCCTGCTTCACTATGCGCTCTAACTGTCTTTTTATTTTGCAGGTACGAGTTCGGAGCGGCTGCAGGGTGCCGGAATACCCACTGGATTAGATGTGGAAAGGAGTAATGGCACGTGAGTATTAAAGTTCCCCAATGTCTTTAAACGCACCTTGTTTTGTCTTTCAGATGTGGGATGCAGCGCCGAAGGCCTCCGGAGCGTGCAAAGAGTTGGTAAACTTTTGTCTTTCAGATGCCGGAATGCAGTGTGAAGACCCCCGGAGCGCACGAAGAGTAGGTAAGCCTTTGCCTTTCAGATGCCGGAATGCTAACCTGTTCTTTCTTGTCTTTATAGGTGTTGCTGAAGACTGGATTCAGGATGGTAAGCCTTTTTCCTTAGGCCCAGGACCGGATGCAGAAGACACGATGAGCGTTCTGCTGCAGAGGTTGCAGAATAACGCAAAGCAAGATTCATCCACCGGGTGTGGTTTAAATAGCCTCCTGTAGTGCTTAGGTGTCTCCTTCCACAGCCACGCCCAAGTAAGAAAAGAGTTCCTGGTAAGAAAAGAGTTCCTGCCTTCCAGAAGAGTTCCAGTGTTCTGAATCTAGGGAGTGGCTCCAGCCCCACCCAACAGGAAAAGTAGTTCCAAACAGAAGAGGATCAGCGGCTCAACTGGCAGGCAAGTAAGCAGCATGGTCTGCTGAAGGTAAGTCCACCCAAGCATTATGAGCCCGGCGCTTCCAGCGCTGGGACTGGGCATATTTATGAGCCTGGTGCCACTGGCGCCAGGACTCGGTCCAAAAGGTCCCAATTGGGACTGGTTGGCACTCGGAACCTGGGTTATGGATCTGCTTCCAAGGGAGTTGGGAAAACCCTGACCTTTTGGAAGCAGAGATCATGACACTTTGTAACGCCAATTGGCACTTCTCAAACGACACCCTGCCTGTTTTGAGACACACAATTCTGGATCTGGTCATTTACTCCGCTTTGTGTACCGATATCCTTCTTTTCAGTTGTGTCTCCCTGAGCCCTTACATTATGTGTAGTCCATCTTTCCCTTTCCCCAGTTCGATTCCATCCTATTGCCAAATAGGGTACGGCAAAAGGACTGCTGTTGCATGCCCCTTTGAATATTGATGTGTTCTCTTGGATTGATCAACAGGTTGCTGTATTCTGGCTTGTGTTAAACAGCATTCCTTATTGGAATTGTGCTTGGCTGTCTGGCATTTGGACTGGTTTGTTTCTGTGGAAGTAGTGGGACTGATTCCTAACCATTCATAAAAGGTGGACTAGGTACCCAAGTCTTTTGTCAATTGACTGTCCATGTAAAGTCGGGTAATTCTGTTACTACATTTCTGTCTTGCCTTCTGTGGAACTTCGTTACCTTCAGCTTTTGTACTTCTGACTGCATACCTATTTTCTGGCACAACATGACCTCGGCCTGACTGCTGTTCTCCCTGAGGCTGCTCCCTCTGCTGTTGTAAACATTTATGTACATACCTTTTTTGTGAATGCTCCTCTGACCTGTACTTTATCATTGCAGCCTTTGCTATCAAATCATGTGTATTGCAAGCTCCTGTGCGTTGTGGTCAAAGTGCACCATTCAGAGCTCGAGCGCAGCGTTTATTGCAACCTCCTCTGTTCTAATGAAATTAGCACTGGGAGGTGGAGGGACTAATTAGATTGAAGCCTTGTGATCTTTGGTAAACCATATAGTCTGAATGATTGTCTCCCATGGGCAGGAAAGCAATCCCCTCTGGGACGGTTGGGGGTGGCAGGAAGGCGTAATTGGGCAAATACTATGTTGTAAGAAAAGCTACCTGTAGTGATGTGTCTTCCTCCTACATCCTTGTAGAATCTAGAGAAGGTGGGTTTGACTGACATGGAATGATATCTGATGGAATGTATTATGACTAAGTTTCTAGGAGAGTTAGTTGAGATGTAGCCCACCGAGAGAGAGAATGCCGGTGTTTGCCACTGTAACCTGGAAGTTACCATCTTGTATACATGACTCTATGAACTGGATATAATAAGCTGGGACTTAATAAAAGGACTACTTATAATTACCATGGAGTCAGAGTCATATTACCTGAACCCAGATTTCCACACTACCCTTGAACAGATCCTGCAAAATGTATACAGGTTCAGACAATAGAGCTACCTGTGGTTAATCTATCCTTAAAAAAACGTTCAGGTCATGACAGTAGATGGAGCCATCCCCAGTGTTGCACTAATTGTACTTAGTTGGACCTTAAATAGCAAAGATGTCCCTAAAGCTACAGAAGCAGTATTTTAGAGGCTCAAATCTTAGACAGCAGAGCTATTTCTCAGGTACACTGTTCTTGCAGTCTGGGACCTCAAACAGCAGAAAAGGTCTCTGATTGAACAGCACTTTTAGGCTGCGGTGACGTGCAGGTCTTGAACAGCAGAGTAGGTCCTCAGGTTTAGGCCTAAGGCAGAATACCTATCCCTCAGGTACTCTGCTGCCCAAGGCCTGAGCCTACATTAACAGAGTTACCCCTGAGGTACATAGAGTTATTAGTATCTAAGGCCTCAGACGGCAGCATTATCCACATTGCAGCAGCGGCCTACTTTTCCTTATGTTAAACATGTTCACATACGATCCGTACCGAATATGGGTCTACACAGTTCTCTTGTGAAACAGTTCACCATTTGGCAACTGGGGCTCCAAACTTGCATAGATCTCGCCCCCATATCAAACAATTTCATATGTGAGTTAGATAGGATAGCTCCAAACAGTAGCTCTCATGCTTTCTTTTACTGAACTAACGTTTGCTACACTGCTGCTTGAGACTACATCTTATGCATTCTTCTTAAATATCATTAACTTTAATCCTAATGCTCTCTTCTCTAAGAAGAAGGAGCTCAGAAGTGAGAACAACTTTAAAGAAGAAACCCACAACTTCAGATTGTTGATGCGTTTACATTTCATTGGTTTTAAACAAAAAAGCCATTTTGTTTTGATCACCCTCCTTTCATTACACTGTCCAGAATATGCATGTAAAACAGCTGCCATTGCCATTGCTTGGCCCTTGCTTCTCACAGCTGCAGTAAAATGTTCTATTTTCACTGTAATCATAGTTATACCAGACCAATCCTCGCTAACCTATTATTTAAATGCTTTCTGTGGTCACAGCTTGTTCCCTCTTCCGTTTCACTCATTGCTCTATGGTATCAGTTTTTACACTTCTTGTATCCCACCAAACATCACTGTGCCCCAGGACGTTGACACAGCTTGAGGCCATGCTTTTAAATACTTCAAACAAGCCATTACAGGCACAGATTACTGCACAATTGTCAAACCTACTAATGCTTTGCATACGTGAATATCTTAGCTGCGTTTTGCATGGCTAAGGAAGTTATTTTAGTCCTTTAAGCAAAGCATTGCTTTGCTTAACTGAGTAATGTAACTCCTTAATATTATTTCATGCCTGCGCATTGGTCGTAATTGGTGGGGCAGCCACAGACCGCCAGCATGGGAGTTATGCCTGGTAACCCAGGTCCAGCGTGTACCTAGACTCCTGTGCCACACCAAGATGACTCGAGGCACCAGGATTGGTGGTGCCAGGTATTCAAGAAGCATGGCAAAGAATAGCAACATCCTGATGGTCCCAACAAAGGGCATCAAAGACCTCTCCCAAGACAGAGGAAGAAGTTCAGGCAGAGAGGGAGCGTATGAGCACCACAGCCCTAATTAAATCCTGCTCTTTTGTTTTGAGAAACCTATTACATGACCTCAGTGAAATCTAATCTCTTTTTTACATTTGTTTTAATTTTAGAAGTGGCATTTAGTTGTCTGTTAATCTTACAGCCCTGACACACACAGTATTTGTGCTTTAATCTTTAGAATTTAGTTGCTTATGTTGATGATAACTATGGTCCCAGGTTCTAGGCATAATAACTTTGAATCCATTATTTACTTGATTGCATGTACCTATCTTGAACTTGCCAATAAGAGACATACATGTGTGTGTTCCATTGGCCTAAGGAACATCTAGTTAATCGCACTAATCATAGAATTCTAGCAAACACTATATAGAGGCATTGAACAGTACCAAGGATAAAGGCATCTATCGCAATCCATATGAAAAACTAAGTCGGAGAAAAAGCCCTCTCTTAACATGGCCGATCCCTCTAATTTCCATCTCTTCTCTTTCTTTCAAAAATTCTTGAGTGTCTCGTGTACTCACAACCTGTATCTATCTCACAGCTTTTCTCCTTCCTTTTCAATCTGTTTTTCATTCTGGGAATTCCATAGAATCTGTGTCAGACTCTGTATTTGTAGAGCCCCAACTCCCCTCTTCTTCCACCTCCTCACCTGTGTAACAGTGGTCGTCGTCTTCAGGACGGAGGGATCTCCGGGATCTGTAATCCTTCTCCTTCTTCCTTGGACGTTTATGTCACACGAGAGGAAGCCACAGTGAAGGCTAGAGAAAGAAGGCTAGAGGAAGGCACCTCACTGTGACCCCATTCCCGGTAGGGACAATCGGGGGAAAAAGCCGTTGGCGGCAGAAGAAAACCCTGCTGATGGCAACGGAATCCTTTTGGAAATTGGGCTCCTCTTGAAATGGGCAAGTTGTACAAGGTGTTCAAACTGTAGTCAATGGTCCCCGGTAAATGACTAGCACAGCAACACAAATGCAGAGATGAGTCTAAGGAAAAAGGGATGGGAGCAAACCCAGAGATTTGAGAAGGAGGCGTGGCTGAAAGAAGAGGGAACAGAAAGGGAGCAGGAACAGGGCTGAGGAAAAGGTGAGGTAAACAGAGAAATGAAGTGTGCTCCAACCATAGAGCGGGAGCGGAGAGAGAGAGAAAAAGTAAACAGCGTCACGCAACGGCGGCAGCGAAAGCGAGTAGCTGACCGTATGAGGTTGCAACGCGATGCGCTGAAGGGGGGACGTGGCTAAGTAGGCCAGCGCACATCCGGAAGCGGAAAGACTAGACCTCACGGACGTATGCAGCACTATACGAGAAGTGCTTGCCAAGCACGAAAACGGAACTTTGGCCACACACGCCAGGATGGAATGTGGCGCATGACAATCTGCTCTTCTTTCTGTTTCTTGCTCCATTCTTCATGCTAGTCACGAGAAACGTTATTCTATACTTGTCTAAGTGCTGTTTTCAACACAATGGATCAATCTATTCTGCTCTCCACTCTTACCTCGCTTGGTTTTTCTAACGCTTTCTTCTGTTGGTTTTACTCTTACCTTTCTTACAGCTCTTTCTCTGAATGGTTCTATTTCTCAGTTTTCCCTCTTTCCTATGGTGTCCCCAGAGTTCTGTATGTGGTCCTCTCCTTTCCTCTCTTTACACTTCTCTTCTTTGTTCCTTGATTCGTGTTTTAAAAAAAAAGGATTTGTATGCTGACGACACTCACATTTTCAACTTGTTTCTTTCTTTTAGCGATGATATCCATCACCTGTTTTCTTACCATCTTCCCACCGTCTAGTCCTGGATGGCCTTTAGGTTTCCCTGTCTCAACCCTATGAAGACAAAAATCGTGTTTGTCCCGGCTACCATATTTAATCATCTTCCCATAGCCATCTTTTTTCCTCCCTTAAATTTATCGGTTTCGACCCAGGCTCACAATCTTGGATTTATTTTAGATTTTTCTCTCTCCCTACAACATTACATTGCTTCTGTTGTTCATTCCTGTCGGTTTCATTTATTTAATATCAGGAAAATTGGGCCCCTTCTAACCTTTTCTGCCACAAAAACTCTTCTTCAAACCTTAGTTTTAGCACATCTTAATTACGGCTGTTCCTTCTATTTCGGCTTACCTAACTATGCTCTCTTTCCACTATTCTTTATTCTTCAGTTCGCATTTTGTTTTGTCTTCCCTGCGCAGCAAGCATTTCCCCTTATCTGGCTCAGCTTCAATGGCTACCAATCAAACAACGTCTTGAGTTTCAGTTCTTGTGTTTGATCTTCAAATCCATTTATGCCTTGGCTTCCCCGTATTTATGCTCTCATATATCTTTATACTCTACTTCTAGAGACTTAGATTCTGCTTCTCAGTTTCATCTTTCTGCACCTCGACCTCCTTGTGCCTTATCTTGGTTTCGCTCTTTCCAACTTCTTTCCCCTCTTCTTTGGAATGCCCTGCCTCTTCCTATTTGCTCTTGTGCTACTCTTTCCCAATTTAAAAATGCCTGAAACTCCATCTTTTATTTTCTGCTGCTTAACCTTTACAGAAAACATTTTAGTTATATTGGCTTGTGATTCATGCTCTTTTATCCCTAATGCTTTTTGTGCCGTTTTGTTCAAAACCTTTGTCTAGCACTTTCGATAAAAGCGCTATATAAGCTTTTGGAAACAAATGTATACACCTTTTTGATTTGTTTTAGCATAGAGCAATGATTGATCTACTCTTGGCCAATGTTCCCTCTAATTATTTTTCTCTATGTGCGGAACTGGTTGGCTGTCGTGCGCACATTATTTTCCAAAGGGGCAGCTGACTAATGAGGTAAGCCACTTTCTGAGCATGCGTAGTCAGTGAGCTACCATATCTGAATAGAATTTGGAAAGGAATGTCCACTTCCCAAAAACTGCAATTCTTTACAAATCTGTGTAAAAGTAACCTCATCACTTTTTTCCAAAAACATAGGCTAACAAATATTGTATATGTTATTATAAAAACAGCTAACCAACTAGTCCAAGACTTCAGGATCTGCCACAGTACTTGGCAAAAGCACTCCTGTGCAGAGAAAATGGTGTGTTTTATGCCGCTGGTAAAACACTCATAATTATTACAAAAAAAAAATATTGCAATATAGATGTAGCTGTGAAACAATTCAGATAGAATACAATATTTGCACATGGAACATTGGCAACTGAAAGGAATATGTCAGAAAACATGCCAATAGGAGTTCATGTTCCACTTTAATGAAGTAATTCAAGGGCCAGGAGAACATACCTAGTTTGTGTATGGATGTGTAATAATAATTTCATCAGAATAAATGCACCTCAGAATATGATGGTCACAATTCCTGGGCCTCTGCTTACTATCCAGACTGTGTTGTCTTGTGAGTTGTGACAACACTCACTCGACACAAGCCCTATAGCTAAGAGACATATACACCATCAATTAATACTCCCTAAAACAGGAAAATGTGCCCAACAAAAATGGGAAACAATGAACACATGGGAGCCTACCCCCTGCCTCTACCCACAACGTTGTACTGATGTGTTTTCAAGTTAATTACCAGCAGTGCAGTGGCATAGGAAGCAACTCTTAATAAGATTGCTGCCTAGCTCAAGAGGAAATATAAAAGGACAAAACATATTTTAATAAGCATAAAATATCCCTATTGTCAAAGCTAATTACTTTTTTACTCCCTGAGAAAAAAACATTTGAATTCAAGTAGGGAGCAAATCTCATCAGAGTCCTTATTACAACACTGACATAGGAAGTGAAATGATCGGGCTAATAATACAGCCTATAGTTTTGCTCTCCCTTCCTCAACACAGCCTAGACAAAATTCAACAAGAGCGTTACTGAGGTTTATTATGGAGCCACATTAAATAAAATCTCAGATATGTGCCTTTTAAGTTAATAGCAGCAATGCTCAGCTGTCCAACAGATTTAGTGCCTTCCTCTGTAACCAGTGACCCCTCTTTTGCAATTCATTGTTATCACTTAAATTATTTTCAGGGGGATGCCAGAGGCAATAAACAAAGAACACATGATTATATAGAAAGGCCCTCCACAGCGGAGCATAGATAGAAACAGACGGTGCTGTTTCCTATCCTTTAGCAAACAAACACATTTCCTTCACTGTACTGCCGAAAAGGTTGACTTGGTTTTAGAAATTTGCTGATTTTCTCATCACCTAGGAGTGTTCTCCTATACCCTGCCACCTGTACTCCGCAATCCCCCAGCTCCTGTGCTAGCCTCCAATACTGGTTGACAGAGTACTGTATAAAGTGAGGGATTGTACCAGAAAACGCTCGCTGGGAAAGTCATCAATCTGCATGGGCACAATTATTTTGCAGTGTATACATGATGTTTTGCAACATACCCCACCCCTACACCCCTATAGTATTATACAAGTGCTCAGTGAAGTTATTTCGGTATAGCAGAGTTACTGTATAATGTATTAAGGTCTATGCCCAATGGAACTCTGAACACTTGGAAAGGATGCAAATTGAAAAGCGTTCTACTATCTGTATCTATCCTCCTCTATCCAATTCTACAAGCCTTCTCGTAATCTACGCTGTGGCTCTTCACCCTCCCTGTGCTTCCTCTCACTTCTGCTCTCTTCTTGCTCAACTTTCATGGAATTCTCTTCCCTCGGACATCCGAGAAACTGTCCTCACAGATTTGTTCTAAACTAAACAAAAAGCCTACCTTCTCGCCTCCGAGCTACCCTTTTAATCCTACCTCTCATCTGTCTGCTAGCTAACATTATACACTCTCCTCTAACCTGCCTGTCTCTCACATCCTCTGCCTGCACTCTAGCACTTCACCCATTAGGGCCACATCCCGAGCACAGCTGGTTGATCCACCTACCTGCACTTACAAATGTCAAATTTTGGTTGTCTGTTTGTTTGTTTTTATTATTTATAATGCGCGAGTGTACCCGAGGGTATCAGGGTGCAGCATATAAGAGATTTCAAAGCTTGGTTACAGTACACAGAGAAATTACATGATACAAAAATAGGAACATAACGTTATATACAAATCAGCATTCATATTATAGGACGGTAATATACAAGTGAGCAGGAAGGCACACGTGGTTACAATGTGTGCGGGTAGCGGTAGGCATTTCATTATCTTAGTGTGACCCTATTTTCAGCCCGGAGACTACCTTGGATCGGAAGTTCTGATAGGGTAGGTCTGCTCTAAAGTTAGGAGGCAGCGAGTTCCAAAGCTTGGCAGCTCTTACCGGGAAACTGTTACCCCTATGGTGGGGGTAACAGTACCCCCTATGTCCTTAATCTATGTATGTCCACTTATGTATTGTCCCCAGTAACTGTTCCATTCTCTCCCCTCCACAACCTGGTCAGAATTTCCCTAAACCTCACCCCATTGTGCGAAGCTCAGTGCTTCTGGTCAAATCTGATTTCTTATTTATTGCGCATTCCTTTGCTAAAAAGAGCACTGTTCTTCCTGTATAAAAATATAAATAAAATAAATAGAATATCCATCGCCCTAATATTATAGAGGAGTAATGTCAGGCATAGTCCTCTTGGCACATTCTCTGTTTTTCTCTCTTTCTAGGGCAATCTGTTCCACCATGTACAAGTTTCTCCTATCTTATTTTCTTGGGCTTTAGTCCTATAAGATTGTAAATTCCATTATTGATTCTTATTCACGTCGTGAGGTTACATTGTTTGGATTTCTTTACTTTGGCTGGGACAAGTATGATCAATCCCATCACGATTATTATTCACTCTTCTTGGTTCAAGTATCACAGTCTCTTTACTTTGGGTGGGACGAGTATGATCAGTTGCATAACGATTATTACTTCTCCGGGTCTCCTGTTCTACCCATTACCTGGAACTTCTAGATGCAACGTCACCTGGGCTTCTTGTGGCTCGGGACTGATCCTCTGTTCTGTCAGGTTTCTCTCTCTTTACTCCTTTACGGCTTTCTTTCTTATGATGTTGTTGGGATGTCCCGCTCTGTTCCATGGTTTTGCCTGCCGGATGGTTTTGGCATTAGTTGGGGGACTATATAAAGCACAAGGGACTGTTTTGGGTTTGTCAGCTGTGAGCTGCCCAATACGATAATCACACTTGGAGAACGCACAGCTTCTTTACTGGGGTGAACTTGGGAAAGGCACAAATCTCTGGCTTGGCTTTCAAGCTCGTGTTAATGCACTGTGTTGTGCTAAAAGTCACATGTTAGCCCACTCTGGGCTGGACACGTGTCTGCTGCTCTTCGGATGAAAGAACTAGAATTATTTAATAGGTTTTCTCCGTCAGGCCGGTGCAGATGTATGTAAAAACAGGGAAGAGAAGGTTCTTCAGTGGGTTCCTCTCTTAGACTCTGTTTGTATTGTTGGATCCTTAGAATTAATTTCCAAGAAAGATCCTAATCAGAAGACAACATGACTCTGTGCAGTATATGTTGAGCACTAGATGAAGTTAATCTTTAAGCTGACCAGTTTCTGTGGTGCAAGATTGCTATGCCACATTCCTCAGGTCTATATAGAGGGCATCAAATTCTATGCCTTCTTGGTTTCAATGGCAGCATTGTCTGCATTGTTTGGAATCCTCTACCTGTAGGGGTGACCGGAAGGGCGGGGGAAGAGAAAAGGGAACAGGGGAGAGATTCCCATTTTAACAACCTCTAATGTGGTCATTGACTAAAACACTGCATTCTAGTTATTAAAAAGGAAGGGGAGACTTACCCTTTCCATGTGAGTGGTTGTTCAGTGCACGGGGGGGGTGAGGCGGCCTGGGACCTAGGGGCCAAATGCAATATTCAATAGGGCTGCAAGTGCATGATTACAACAACCAAAGAAAGCACTAGTGTGTGCCATCTATAAATTCAAAACCTTTATTGCTATTTAATCACTGTGGAGCCGGTCATGTAAATGCATGCCAGCTCATCCTGCGAATTTCCCTCGCGGACGGGATCCGATCATGTGGTCCCGTCCGCACACTCGTTCGTGTGCCGAGCGCGTGTCTCACACCCCCGCGAGCGGCACTACGCATGTTAGAAGTGCGGGCAGAGGCTTACCTCCTGCTTGTGTCCGTGGAGTCTGATGGGCCGCGTGCAAGGAGTTCTCGATGCTGCGGCTCGCCAGACCCCACTGTTTATTGTTGCCATGGCGCTCAGCGTCACGTGGTCGATTTCTAAGATGTCCGTACCAAATGGGACTAGCAGCGGCCATTTTAGAGTCAGGCCAACTGCTTCATTGGAACTATAATCATTATTACAGAAGACTGATTACATAAGTCCGTGTGGTCATAATATACCAATGACTCTTGGTACAGCCCTGCAGTATTGCAAGGTGGCCTGTTCTCCATCATATCGTCTAGGCAGATGCAGGTGAGAAAATCTATTAAATAATTCTAGTTCGTTCATCCGAAGAGCAGCAGACACGTGTCCAGCCCAGAGTGGGCTAACATGTGCCTTTTAGCACGACACAGTACATTAACACAAGCTTGAAAGCCAAGCCAGAGATTTGTGCCTTTCCCAAGTTCACCCCAGTAAAGAAGTTGTGCGTTCTCTAAGTGTGATTATTAGTTAGGGGGCTCTTGGTCCACCACAAGTCTTTTGTGGTCACGTCACCACCTTGGGTGTCTCTCTCTAGTTGTTCTTGGACACCCCACGTACATCTGCTTCTTTGGCTTTCATCCAAATGGGAGGCTGAACATCTATCTCGGCTTTACGTTCCCTTTTGGACCCAGGACGTTGCGCATCCAGCCCCCTTCCCCTTTCCCTTTCTCCCCCTCTCGTATCCAGGTGAGACGACTCGCATCTGATTTCTCTCTCTCCCAAGTAAGACACTGTACGTCTGCTTCTTGTCTTGTAACCGTCAACAGCCCCATTTTGTAATTTGCAGGCTTTTTCATTTGACAGTCTCCTCCCTTGTTTGTTGTGATGTATGCTTGGGACTGCCCCGGCGTACGTCCGGATCTTTGCCCTTCCTTGGCTTCCTATTCTCAGTGGAAGGGGATATTCATTTAAAGAGATATTTATGCTTTCTGAATGACAATAGCAGATGTTTTTTTTTTTTAAACAATTTTTATTATATCAAAAACAAACAACATTACAACCTTGTAGGACGTTCATAATACGTAGCACATATCATATTACACAGAGGCATTTACTGTCCTCCTCCGTCCCCCCCGTAAACTTGAGCCGTCACATCTGTGCCATCTACATGAGCATCTTCGGGAATCTCAGTACTCGTCGACTCACCCGAGTCTTCTGTTTCCTGATTGTCCTGGTGAGGGTTCACCATTGAGGTCACCAGTTGTCTCCAGGCTATCAGGGGGCCTACTTCCTCCTCCCCTCCCCTGGTGACAGCTTCAAACCATACCACAGTTTCTGCTTCTGCCCATCTCGAGGTCCGCCCACCAAATCTCCACCCTAGGCCTGTGGGCCGCCTTCCAACTCATTGCGATTCTGCGCTTGGCCAGCACGTAGGCCAGATCTTTTATTTTACTGATATGTTTTGAAGTACGTGGCCTGGGAAAGCTCCCAAGCATGCATGCCCAAGCAGACCTCGCATCAAGCTCCACTCCCCCGCCAGCCATTCTGGTCCTTACTTCTTCCCAGAATCTCTGTATTTCAGGGCAGGCTCAGAACATGTGCAACAACCCTGCCTCCTCCTCCCCGCACCTGGGGCATTTCTGCATAGCCGAGCCTCCAAACCTGGCTATTCTTCCGGGGTCAAATAGGCTCTATGGGTTACATACAGCTGAATCTGCTGGAGCCTCGCATTCCGGGACACCTTCTTGTGGTACTTTTGGGCTCTATCCCACTGTCCTTCTGTCATAGGTTCTCCCACCTCCTCCTCCCAGGCATTCATCAGTTGGGGCAGCTCCTTCCCTGCCTTCGTACTCAGGAGCTCATATATCCTTGATATTTCGTGCCCCCCCTCAGAGACGTCATACATCATTTCCAAAGTGGCATCAGGTTCTTCCGTTAACACCGTCTCAGGCCACCTCTCCCTCACCCGTTTAATAAGCCTGGTGAAAGTAATGTATTGGCCTCCATGCACCCCTGTCTCCTCTTGCAACCTCTGAAATTCCTTTGCCTCCCCGTCCTGCCATATATCTCCGAGGGTAGCTATGCCCACCGGTTCCCAGTATCTGCGGACCCCTTTGAGCAGTTGGGAGTCTGCCCCACATAGCGCCACCAGCGGGACCTGCCGTGAGAGCGGGTCTGGGTCGCCCACTGTTCTCCATGCTCTGCGCCACATCTCCCAGCCCAGCATCAACAATCTCCCCATCTCCGCCACTTTAGTTTTATGCAGCCACACTATCTCGTTTAGGAAGTAAGGGGCAGAGTCACCTCGTAAAAGCCTGGCTTCCGCAGAGCCCTCCGCAGACAGCCACCTGGCCACATATAACAGCTGTCCCGCTAAGTAGTACAATTCGAAATTCGGTAGATTTATGCCCCCCTTATCACTTGTATTTTGCAGTTTCCACAGGGCAACCCTATTCCTGGAGTTGCCCCATAGGAAGCCCCTACGCATGCTGTGAAGTTTCACAAAAAAGTGTCTGGGAACAAGGAGCGGGACTTTCACAAAAAAATGCAAAAGTCTGGGCAAAACCACCATTTTGAGCAGGGCTGCTCTTCCTACCATGCCCAGGGGTAGTCGAGACCAGAACACCATGCTATTCTTAATGCCCTCGACTGCCTTCCCTGTATTGTGTTTGTGCTCCACCTCCATCCTATGGTAAATGTTTATGCCCAGATACCGGAATGTCACGGGCTGCCAGGGTATCTGCAGGATTGGTAATCTCTCCAGTGGGGTGTTCCTATATCTACCCAAGGGGAACAAACTGGACTTCCCGGGGTTCACCGATATGCCCGAAAGGGTGGCATAACGGTTCATCACCTCCAACACATACTGCAGGTTCTCCTCAGGGTAGCGCAGATAGAGGAGCATATCGTCTGCGTACAATGATATCAGGTGTGTGCCGCCTGTCGTTCGGATCCCCACCTCCCCGTATTGGTGCAGCAGGCATATTGCCAGCGGCTCTAATGCCAAAATGTATAACATGGTCGACCAAGGACATCCCTGTCTGGTCCACCTGCTGAGCTGCCATTTATCAGAGATTATGTTTCCCGTTTTAACTCTCGCAATCGAGGTGCTATATAACATCTGGACCCATCTGGTATATCCTGGCCCCATCCCGTATCCCTTCAGGGCCGCTTTCAACCACGGCCACCGCACTGAATCGAATGCTTTGACCGCGTCCAATGACACGATGGCCAGCTCACCTGGGTCTCCCTCGGCCTGATCAATAATATGGTGCAGCCTCCTATGGTTATCTGTAATGTTTCTACCGGGGACATAGCCTGTCTGGTCTGAGTGTATCAGCTTACCAATTACCCTCTTTAACCTATTGGCCAGCACTGCCGTGAGTATTTTACTGTCTTGATTGAGCATAGACAGGGGCCTATAAGACCCGCAGTCCCCTTCTGGCTTGCCTGGTTTCAGGAGCGGGATGATTACTGCTTCGCGGAGAGACGCGCCGGCAGTTCCCCTTGTTCATAGGCCTCATTAAACATGGCAAGTAGCGGCTGAAGTAGCTTCTGCTTATATGTTTTATAAAACTCACTGGGTAACCCATCCGACACAGGCGCTTTACATGTGGGCAGGTGTTGGATCACCATCTCCAATTCGTCTAAGGTGATGGGGGCGTCTAGCGCCGCACGTTCCAAATCATCCAAGGTGGGCAGCCCTATGTCCTCTATTGTTTCCTGTATTTCTTGGCTCATCTCTCCTCCTGTATCCTCGTATAGTCGTCTATAATACTTGAGGAACTCCCTGTTTACTTCTTCCTGGGTATTATAGATTTGGCCTTCCGCATCTTTGACCTCTGATCATCGGACGGGGGGTCTCATTTTTGTATAACCAGGCTAGTAATCTACCCGGCTTGTCTCCCCCTGCATGTAGCCTCTCTGTATATTTCCTGTAATTTAGTCTGCATAATCTGTCCCAGAGTTTACTACAGGTAATCTGTAAATCCCTAATCCTGGCGGCGTCCCCACTGGTGGTCCCCCCACTTTGTATCAAGCCCTCTAGCTCCCTCTCTGTTTCTTTCAGTTCCTGTTCAATACCGCCCTGGAGCCCCTTGGATTTGGATATAGCCACCCCGCGCACCACCACCTTAAATGCTTCCCATACTGTTCCCTCGGAGCGTACACTATCGGTGTTACTTTCGAAATATTCCTCAATGGCCTCCCTCAAGTCCTCTCAAAATCCCGAATCCTGTAAGGCCTCAGTTCTGAGCCTCCATGTCGGGACCCGCGCTCTGGGGGGTTGATGTTGCCATTCAACGACCAAAGGTGAATGGTCGGACAGCACCCGGGCCTTGTATTCCGCGCCCACCATTTCTCCCATAATCCCGGCATTCGCAAACACATAATCCAGCCTCGTGTAAAGGTCCCGAGGTGCTGCGTAGTGCGAATAATGCCTGTCCGCTGGGTGCAATCGTCTCCACACATCCTCTAGGCCAAGGTCTTTCAACAGTGTCAACAGCGCCTTGGCTGCCGGCGCCGGCTTTTCCAGTTTGTCATCTGACCTGTCTTCCCTGGGATTCAGGGTGCAATTAAAGTCCCCTCCCCACACCATTGCGCCTCCCACCATGGGGCTAATTTTGCTGTATAGGGATCTGAAGTATGCCGCTGTGTCATGGTTCGGGGCGTACAAATTTATAATGTTTGCCTCTCTATTTTCCAGGAGTCCCGCCACCACCACCATCCTGCCCTCTGGGTCTATCGTCGAGCTGAGCAGCTGAAATGGCACGTGTGGTGCCACCCATGTAATCACCCCTCTTGCATATGCAGAGTATGTGGCTCCTATGACATTGCCTCTCCATTTTTTCTTAACCACCTCCAGCTTCTCTTTAGTGAGGTGGGTCTCCTGTAGCAGAGCTATGTCAATCTGCATCCTCCTCAGGTACATCATCACCTTATTACGTTTTAGGTAACTATTGAGGCCCCGCACATTCCAGGTAACAATTCTGAGATTACCCGATGCCATTGGCATGATGCATGCAATACAGATCCCACTTCCGTCTCAGTGCCCCTAGGCTCGTTCCCCAGTTCAAACCCCCCCCCCCCATTCAAACTTCCTAAAACTACAAACGCTCCCAACTTCCATTTCCCCCTCACCCCCCGCTCCTCTTTCCTCAACTACAACCAACCACCGCACACAACCCATTCCCTCCCCCCTCCCCGCCCTGCCCCAAAAAAATGCCCAGCTCCATCCCTGGATCTCAAGCTCCTCCTGCGTTTGGACCTACCCTTAAACCCGAGGCCAAGACCCCAGCAGGGTGTCACCACACTACAGTGTGGTGACCCAACTAACTTCTAAAGTTACTTCTAAACGTGTAAAGACTAGCGCTGCAAGGCTCCATAGTGAAGCAACAGTCACAGTGCTCATGTTTCATTTCCTATCCAGTCTAGTTCTACTGGCCAATGGGCCGCATCAATGACTATAATCAAGTCCCATAGTCCCAAGCCGCACCTTCGTCAGGTGCCCCCACTGTGCATTACTTATCTTCTCCTCTCGTCTGGATGTCCGACTCCTGGGGGCAGCATTGCATATCGAGCCATTCCATGGCCTCCTCCGGAGTTTCAAAAAATAAAGTTCTGTTTTTGTGAAAGACTTTCAATTTTGCCGGGTAAAGCAACATGTACTTATGGCCGGCTTCTCTCAATCTCCTCTTGACGGCCCCAAAGTTCATTCGACTCCGCTGCACCATCAAAGTATAGTCCGGGTAGGCCGTTATGTATGCCGACCCTCTTTTAATTGTACCACCTTTGCGGAAGTGCTCCAGTATCCTTTCTCGATCCCGGTAGTTGAGGATCTTGGCGATCACTGGCCTAGGTGGGTTAGCCATGGCGGCTTCCTCATTAAGGCCCTATGCACCCTTTCC
Organism: Ambystoma mexicanum; assembly: GCF_040938575.1. Taxonomy (NCBI): domain Eukaryota; kingdom Metazoa; phylum Chordata; class Amphibia; order Caudata; family Ambystomatidae; genus Ambystoma; species Ambystoma mexicanum. The sequence continues at coordinate 1,418,782,552 of NC_090937.1, forward strand.
ACCGCGAACCCCTGAGACAGGACCGCTCCAGGAATCTCCTGCAACAACATGGTTTCGATAAACTCTGTGGGGTTGTGGCCTTCTGCTCCCTCCGGCAAGCTCACAATGCGGATCTTATTTCTCCGGGCCTGTCCTTCAGCTTCCTCCACCCTGTTTTCCAATTTACCCACCCGCTGCAACAGGGCGTGTAGGTCCGACTTGTGTGAGGCACAGTCTGCTGTGTTCGGGCTCGCCTCTTTCTCGAGGTTCTCGGTGTGCTCCGCCAGTGACCTTACATCCTGCCGGAGAAGATTCACCTCTTCCTGCACTTCTCCGACTTTGCGGTCCAGCACTGTTTTTAGTTCAGTCACAGCCGATTCAAGTTTGGCCTCCCATGCCAGCTTCAAGTCTGCAATTGCAGCCACAACCTCTTGGTTCGTGCTCACGGCGGCCATGCTGCTCGCAGGGGGCCTGTCCTTGCTCCTGGCACCTTCCAGGCCGGGCGGCGTCCTGGCGTATTCGTCCAGCGTAGGCTGCTTCCCTTTGAGTCTTAGAGGTTTGTTGGACATGGCGTTTCAGCTATGTGTAGTAGGTCAGCCCCACCACTCGTGGTCTGCAGTTCCAGCGGGGCGACCCGTTGCAGTCTCCCGTGTTTAAGGCAGCCTCCTCAGAAGCGTTCCAAGCCTAGCCCTTATTTGCCGCAATGGATTGTGCTCTCCCACGTAATCCGATGAGTCCTCCACGGGGATGCCCTATGACTCTTGTCCGGGTCACGGCAAGTGACTACTGTCACTGAAGGCCCCAGTTTCGGTTATCGGGCCCCACCCACGGGTCTTGCCGCCTCTAGCCGCATCCTGGGTCCACCAGTCACGAGGCTTGCTGACCAGCCAGCACGCTACTCTTTGCTCCAAGCGGGGAGACGCACACTGTCGTCGCCGCCACCCAGTCTTGGGGACACCGACACCGCTGCGGCTCATCCAGCCTCCCCCTCAGCCAATCCTAGGCGGCTCACAGTGGCCTGTCGATCTGCCCCCTCCCTTCTTCACTGCTGCTGGGCAGTGCCAGGATACCAGAGGTAGTCATGCGCTCTACCAAGTCGTTTGCGCCCCTGGAAGTGCCATTGTTGTGTTTGGAAATGTCATGGCACGATGTTATGTGCCATCAGGTTTCCATTCAAAGCATTTTATTCACACTACCTATAATAGTGTTCCAGCCCGGGCAATCCGCTTCTCATCTGGGGGTCACCGCCGAGTATCAGCATCAGCTGTCTGAGGCACCGGTGCTGCAGCTCATTTAACTTTCTTGCCCTGATGCAACCAAGCCTCCTCGTTGCTTCCAGCGCTGTCAGTAGCGCGACCATCCAGCGCGCTCGGGTCTCAGCTGGCAGTTATGTTACTCCGCTGCCTTCCTCGCGATCCCTATTTGCATACACTACCAGGATCACAGCTACCGTTCTGTGGCCTCCGAACATGGGCGTTGCTGTCTATTGTTATTTCTTTGGGCTGCATGCCCATCTGAAACATTGTATCTTCCGGGCCCTTCGCCAGCTCCGCAATTCTAATTTTGCTCTGTGGCAGCCTCCACCACCATCCGGCCCACGTAAGCGGGTGCTGTCGCCGTGCGAGCCTCCGCTGCCGTATGTCAGAGGAACTCCTGCACATATGCCGGGCTCCCCACGCAGCAATTTCTTTCGCGCTGCGGGCATTCGAGTCATTCCACGCCCGCACGTTATCTCAGGGGGCTCTGCTCTTTGTGGTGCGCGATTTTGCCTCCAGTCCGCCGCAGCCGTCTCACCATCCCGCGGCCAGCTGATTCCTTTGTCCTTATTCTCGGTCGCCCATTTTGCCTCCTCCTTCTATCCGGCTCTCGCTATCTTATTCCATAAATCCCTCCGTCACGGCTCCACTCTTATGCTTGCAAACTTCAGCAGGCATGGCCGCCCCGTTCATAAGTGTGCATCTGGAATTTAGACGATCGTAGGCATTTATTAATGCACTTATTCAGCAGGATCGTTGCAGGATCACAGGAGCTCCTCCAGCACACGTCTTCCTACATGGCCCTCTTGGCCACGCCCCCCGACAATAGCAGATGTTAGTTTCCTCTTCATACTTGTTTCCACAGTAAATGTTCTCTGGGGGACTGTTGAAAAGGCTTTTAGGGAGTTCCTCATTGAACGGGACTCCTTGTCCCCAACTGGGGGGGTCTCTCCCGGTGAGGTGCTGTGTATTGCGGAGCAGGCTCACCTCTGTAACCTCACATGGGGGCTTCCGCTTGGGAAGAAGGTACCGAACTCCTGTGATTAGTCACACCAGTCTGGAAGGTTTGTAGAGAGCACCATTGTGTCCAGTGTGCAGGGTACCAGTGTCTCAGTTGTCCATCCAGCTGTTCATCCCAAATAGGCCCTTGGGACGGTTGGGGAGAAGAGTCTTCCTCTTCCTAGGAACTCTTGCCTTCACCTCTTAGGCAGGGGGCTTTGGAGTAGAATGTTCTCCCAATAAGGTTCCAGTGAATCTTTCTTCAAAAATGTTCCAAAGATGAATCAGCAAAGTCGAACACCCTCCCCATCCGCTGCCAAAATGCTACAGCGGATTGATCCAGAGTAAACCTGCTGTTAAAGGTGACAACAAGGCTTCAGTAACTATTGTTCTTTGCCTGCTGATGACATACCCAAGCCTTATCTGCAGGAAGTGGGGAGTAGGAGACTGGAAGTTTGTGAGCCCTACATACTCCAAGATAGTGAGACCTCTCTGTGGACTGAACCTCTGCTGTGCATTAAATTAACTCTGCACCCGTTTTCTGTCTGTTTACTTCAAAAGGAATACTGTAATCAGCACCCTGATGCAAAATTCCTGTTCCATGGAGGAAAGTGTTGACCATCTTCTAAGGGATCAAAATCAAGCTTCCTGGGCTGGACCGAACTTTGTTTTTGTTGATATAACAAGCCAACACATTGCTAATACAGACCAGGCCATGCCATGAATGAGTCGCAGCTCACTAGGCTCACAATGATAGGAGATTCAGTGCTTGAGGCTGTATCATTTTGTTCTCTCAATATCCATCATGTCATAACCAGACCTTGCTTATATTTAGATGTTCATTGATCACTCGGTAGCAGAGGTACACAATTATGATTATTTTGAACCAGAGGTACAGACGGTTAAAAAGCCACCTTCGCCAGTTAGAACTTTGTGTTCCAGCAGTTGTGTTCAGGAATACATATGCGACCTGCAAATTTAATCAGTAGCGCAGCCGAGTCTGTGATATATGCAAACTGCACTATTTGGGAGGTTCTTTTTTAAAATGTACATTTTCCATATCTTGCTCCATACTTTGGTCTTGCATTGTCAATAAGAAAGCATTCAATGATACACATCAAGCATCTCATCCTATACCCTGGGCACACCTGTCTCCATCGGATGGCCTCTGTACAAATGTGAAGAATTATGTACCTTTATTTGAGCAGCTAAAGCTTTTCCAGAATATTGAACATAGTTGGTAGTTTTTGTATTTGAGGGGAATTACAATCACTATAATCTCTTTGAATTCTTTAAGAAGATGTTATGTAAAATTGCCTTTGCTTGTGTAATTATTGAAATGTGATGGTGTAGAAATCAGGACAGTAGCCGATGTGGAGTTTTGTAGACCTTTATTACACACTGGTTAAATGTAATGTCTTAACCACGGTAGTTGGACTCCAGGTTGACCCCACAGTTACTTCACTGTGAGTAAAAGGCACCAGGAGTTCCTCTTCTCTTGTAGTGTCTCCTACTTTCCCGGACCCGGATAGGCCCACCAGTTGCTCTCACTCTCCTCTCCTTCTCCCTGCAAAAAGCAACCAAAATGCCATTAGGCCAGTCCCTTTTATACCTGGTGCTTGGAGGGAAAAAGGGCCAATCAGGGACAACTGCCCTCCCCCCCCTTTCCGATTGGTGGGGACTCTAGGCACCCACCCTCTATGAATAGAGCTGCCTCCTCCTCTCCTCCTACTCCCTTACTCTGGCTGCCTGGTTCCGGCTCCCCCTCCCCTTTGTCAGCCACGCCCTCTCCTTCGGCCCCGCCCCCCCCCACATGGCGTCTCCCCTGAGGCATGCCTCCCGGAGGCCCGTCCTGCTCGAGGCCCCAGGTTGCTGTTAGGGGTCTGCCCTGCTTGAGGTAAGGAGGGGGCTCTGCTCTGTTCCCCCTGTCGTGCTCCTGCCCAGCTGTCTGGCGCACCTCCGACGCCGAGCGGTCGGCACGAGCCGGGCTCTCCAATTCCCGAGCCTCGCTGCCGCTCGCCGCCGGAGGCCGCCGAGGCATGCCGTGTTCGCGGGTCTCCCAGCCGCAGCGCCAGTGGACCAGGTCCTCGTGGGCACACGCGGCGCTGCGGCTGTGGGCAGCCGCGGCGCCGCGGCCGCCACGCCGGCACTGTCGCGGGCCGCCGACAAGGCTCTCCCTTCGACAAGGACGCCTCCCCGGCGGCCGCCCCCAGCGTCACACATGCCCGCGGCATAGCGGGCTCCTCTGGCCGTGCGTCCCGCTCTCCGTCCACCCTCACATCCTCACATACCCCCACCACGGATCCAGGCCGGTCGGGCCGGATCGAACTCCTGGATAAGTAATCCGCCACCAGCTGAAAGCTGGCAGGTCTATGTAAGGTAACGAAGTCGAAGGGCTGGAGGGACAGGAACCATCGCAGAACTCGTTGGTTGGAGTCCTTGTGTCTCGCCAACCACTGCAGTGGTGCATGGTCGGTATACAACGTAAACTTCCTCCCCAGTAGGTAGTATCGCAAAGAGTCCACCGCCCATTTAATGGCGAGACATTCCTTTTCAATAGTGGAATATGCTAACTCATGCGGAAGGAGCTTCCGACTCACAAAACAGATCGGTCGTAGGAACCCGTCTACCTCCTGCGTCAGGACCGCCCCCAACCCCATGCCAGAGGCATCCGTCTGCAGAGAAGAAGTGCTTCCGGAAGTCCGGGCATACCAACACCGGGTGGGACGATATACTGCGCTTCAGCCCTTCGACGGCCAGTATGGCTGCGTGATTGGTTGACAGGTCCGGGGAACCCCCGATTTTCAACGCCTCGGTCAGTGGCGCAGCCAGGGAAGAAAAACCAGGAATAAAGCGCCTATAGTACCCTATAAACCCCAAGAAGGCCCTGATTTGTTTTCTGTTAGTTGGTACTGGGATCCCCTGAATAGCCTCGATTTTGGACACCTGTGGCCGAATCACGCCGCCACCGACTATATGTCCGAGGTACTTGGTTTCCTGGGTCCCTAGTACCGATTTCGCTGGGTTGATGTGGAGTCCGGCCTGGGTCAGGGTGCCGACCACCTCGCGTAGATGGGTTAGGTGGTCATTCCATGATGCGCTGTATATCACGATGTCGTCCAGGTAGGCTGCAGCGTACTGGTCGTGGGACTGTAGGAGGACGTCCATCAGCCTCTGAAAGGTGGCCGGAGCCCCATGCAACCCGAATGGTAGTACTTTATACTGAAAGAGCCCCTGGGGTGTAGCAAATGCGTTTTTTTCTTTGTCGGCTTCCCGTAGGGGGATCTGCCAGTATCCCTTGGTGAGGTCCAAGGTACTGAGGTACCGGGCAGCACCCAGCCTTTCCAGTAGTTCATCCATCCTGGCCATGGGATAGGCTTCGTAGTGGGATATCATGTTGAGTTGCCTAAAGTCCATACAAAATCGTACAGCCCCGTCTGGCTTGGGTACGAGTACGATCGGAGAACACCACGCACTGGTTGATGGTTCAAAAATATCCAACCTAATCATTTCTTCGATCTCCTTCTTAATGATCAACCTTCGGGCCTCTGGGATCCTGTAGGGTCTCAGCCGGACTGTCTGTCCGTTTAGGGTTTCGATACGATGCTCCATTAGGCCGGTCCTTCCAGGTAAATGGGAGAAGGTGTTGCGGTGTGGTTTGAGGGTCTCCAGGATCTCGTTCTTCATGTGTTCAGTGAGTGTTTCACCCCACTGTACCGCATCCAATTGGCCGGTTGCGTGGAACACCCCCGTATCCTGGGTGGCTAGAATATCGACCGGGGCAGGCTCGGTCCATTTCTTCAGCAGGTTTATGTGGTAGACCTTATGTGATGGGCTTCGGTCAGGTTGGTGTATCCGGTAATTCACTGGCCCCACCACGTCCTTCACTACATAAGGACCTCTCCACCGAGCCAACATTTTGTTCGTACTGGTGGGTAGTAACACCAGTACCTTATCCCCTGTTTCTAGTTTTCTTAGGCGACAGCCCTTGTTGTATGTCTTCTCCTGCCGGTCTTGGGCTATACTTAGATGGGATTCTGCTAGTCCCCTCAAAGTAGACAGATGGTTCTTAAGGTCCTCAGCATACTCGGTGAGAGACGCTTCCTTAGTGTTTTCCCAGTCCTCCTTAACTAGATCTAGGATTGTTCTGGGCGGTCTTCCAAACAGCAGCTCGAATGGGGAGAATCCTGTCGAGGACTGGGGGGTGTCCCTTAATACCATCAGGATCAGGGGTAGGACTCTGTCCCAGTCCTTCCCCTCCGGGCCTGTTACCCTCTTCATCATTTTCTTTATCGTTTGGTTGTACCTCTCCACCAACCCATCCGTTTGGGGGTGGTAGACTGAGGTACGCAGCCGTCTGATCTGTAGTCTTTCACAGACTTGTCGCATAACCGCCGACATGAAGTTTGTACCCTGATCAGTGAGGATTTCGGTGGGTAGGCCTAGCCGTGCGAAGTAGGGGATGAGTTGGTCACATATTTGGTTAGCCGATGTCCCCTTTAGGGGAAAGGCCTCGGGGTACCGGGTGGCATAATCCACAATGACCAGCAGGTATCGATATCCACGGCTGACTGGCTCGAGCGGGCCTACCAGATCTATACCTATCCTTTGAAAGGGTATGGTGATCAAGGGCATCCGCTGAAGAGGCGCCTTGGCTGGCTTTTCCCCACTCGTCAACTGGCAGATTTTGCATTCCTTACAGAATTTCGCCACCTCCACATAGACCCCTGGCCAGTAGAAACATTTTAGAATGTTTTGCTGTGTCTTTAGGGAGGCCATGTGGCCGCCACACGGGTGATTATGTGCCAACTGGAGGACAATGCCCCTGTGTGTTTTGGGCAGGAGTAGTTGTTCCCTTACGTGCTCCTCCCATCTCTTGGTAGACCCGATAGAGCAGGCCCTGTCTAGATGTAAAACCAGCTCCCTTGGTCAAGTCTGGGTCCCCATTTGTGATGGCCCTTTCGCGGGCCAATGTTAAGGTAGGGTCCGTCAAGGTTTCTCCCCGGATGGAATCCTCATGGTCCTCCGGGTTCCAGGCTATCCGTTGGGTGGCATACATGGATGCGCATTGAGCAAGGCGAGCTTCCCTTCTTTTCCTGGCGGGTTTCTCTCGTCCCTGGGTGTTCGGGGGGATGGGCTCCCTGGCAAAGGGTGCTTCTTCCCACCATCCCTGGTCTAGGGCTTTGATAGTCTGGTGGAAGTGGGGCAGATCGGTCCCAATCACCACTGGGGCGGGTAAGGAGGGGAGGACGGCAGCTCTCATCTCTGCAATGTTAGGGCCCACCTCTACTGTTATGGATTTCATGGGGTAGGTTCTCACATCCCCATGTATACATCGAATTGGGATACTAACATTGGTGAGGTAAGGAGAATCACTTACGGTTGGTAGTACCGCCGTCTGCCTACTTCCACTGTCGAGTAGGGCCCTGGCTTGGTTCCCGTCTACCCGGACGTCCATCTCGTAGAGACCTTGGCATCGTGGTCCTTGCTCGGTCCGCATGAATCCGATCTCCATCGGCTCGGTGCCTCTCTTCCGGGGACAAAACCGGGCTATATGGCCCCACTCGCCACAGTCATAACATTGCGGTTGCCGGTACCCCGTGGACAACGGGGTGGACCGTGGGTCGGGTCCGCTCCTCTTCTCCTCGGATCCAGAAGGGCGTCCTTCCATTGCTCTCCATTTGGGAGGCCCTACTCGCAGGCTCTTGGTTGTGAGGGGTACCAATGGTGGTATCGGGTTGCGAATGGGAGATCCGACTCCAAAAGGTTTACCCGCTCCCCCTGCCTTTTGGTAGGCCGACGCGATGTCCACAGCCTCAGATAAGGTGGGCCTGTGATGTTGTCGGACCCATCTTTGCATCGGAGGCGGTAGGGCCTCAATGAATTGCTCGAGGGTGACCTTTTCTAAGACTTCTGGGAGGCCTGTTCCCGGTACTTGTAACCACTTCTCGGTGAGGTCCTTAACCCGGTAGAAGAGTTGTCGTGGGTTCTCCCCTGGTCTAAGTTTAGTGTCGCGCAGCCTCATTCTGTAGGCCTCGTCATCAAGTCCCAACCGGTCCAATACAGCCTTTTTGATTTCAGCGTAAGGCATGGTTCCGTTTGGGTTAACGGCCTGGTAGACACCTTGCATGATGCCAGACAAAAGGGGAGCAACATACTGGCCCCAGCGGTCCACCGGCCACTGAGCGTTTCGGGCGATCCTCTCGAATGTGGTAAAAAAGAAAGCCGGGTCTTCGCCTTCCTTGAACTTCTGCAACACTGCGGAAGGGACCATGGGCTGGTTTCGGGTGCCGGTGACAGCATCCGTCAGGTGTTTTATCGTCTCTTGATGTTGGTCCTGAGAGGTGGACTGCAGGTTACCCTGCAATTGTATTGCCTGCTGAAAGGCTTGGCGATCAGCGGCCGCCTGCTGGGCCTGAAGTTGGAAGAGCTGCTGTAACTGTTGTTGCCCCTCGGATAGTGTCTGTATTATTTTCTCCATTGCGTTCTCTTGATCCTGCCGACTACGCCACTTGTAGAAATCAGGACAGTAGCCGATGTGGAGTTTTGTAGACCTTTATTACACACTGGTTAAATGTAATGTGTTAACCACAGTAGTTGGACTCCAGGTTGACCCCACAGTTACTTCACTGTGAGTAAAAGGCACCAGGAGTTCCTCTTCTCTTGTAGTGTCTCCTACTTTCCCGGACCCGGATAGGCCCACCAGTTGCTCTCACTCTCCTCTCCTTCTCCCTGCAAAAAGCAACCAAAATGCCATTAGGCCAGTCCCTTTTATACCTGGTGCTTGGAGGGAAAAAGGGCCAATCAGGGACAACTGCCCTCCCCCCCTTTCCGATTGGTGGGGACTCTAGGCACCCACCCTCTATGAATAGAGCTGTCTCCTCCTCTCCTCCTCCTCCCTTACTCTGGCTGCCTGGTTCCGGCTCCCACTCCCCTTTGTCAGCCACGCCCTCTCCTTCGGCCCCGCCCCCCCACATGGCGTCTCCCCTGAGGCATGCCTCCCGGAGGCCCGTCCTGCTCGAGGCCCCAGGTTGCTGTTAGGGGTCTGCCCTGCTTGAGGTAAGGAGGGGGCTCTGCTCTGTTCCCCCTGTCGTGCTCCTGCCCAGCTGTCTGGCGCACCTCCGACACCGAGCGGTCGGCACGAGCCGGGCTCTCCAATTCCCGAGCCTCGCCGCCGGAGGCCGCCGAGGCATGCCGCGTTCGCGGGTCTCCCAGCCGCAGCGCCAGTGGACCAGGTCCTCGTGGGCACACGCGGCGCTGCGGCTGTGGGCACCCGCGGCGCCGCGGCCGCCACGCCGGCACTGTCGCGGGCCGCCGACAAGGCTCTCCCTTCAACAGGGACGCCTCCCCGGCAGCCGCCCCCAGCGTCACACACGCCCGCGGCATAGCGGGCTCCTCTGGCCGTGCGTCCCGCTCTCCGTCCACCCTCACATCCTCACAGATGGGTACAAACTTGTTGATTAGATATCAAGAGGGTTTTCGGCAGGTCTGTATGCTTTTACTTTGGTAGATGTTGACATAAATGGAGATTTTATTATTTTTAAATTGAAAATCAAAGCTTATCTTTACTGTATGGCAGGGGGCTGGGCTTGGCAGGCTTGACAAAATCTTGGTATATTGTCAGGAATAGAAATTGGTAACGTTCTCATGGCTGATCCTTATGTTTAAAACAACTCTTACAGTATTGTCTTTTGGCGGGAGCAGTTTGACTATTTATTTTATTTTTGCATTTGTTAAGGGCACTTAACCCAGAGGCGCCAAGACGCTGATTACATCAAGTAGGACACATATGAAAAGGAGCAGGTACAGATAGCGTAGTTGACATCATACAAGAGGCATGTTCAACGAGAAGAGTAGAGTCTTAAGTTGTTTCCAGAACACCCAATAGGATTGTTCAGTTCTCGATGTCAAAGGTAAGGCATTCCAGGTCTTGGAGGCTATGAGCAGGAAGCTGGAGCCCCCTGCTCTCTTGCACCTGAAGCGACAGATGGTAAGTTGGTGAGAATACGAGGAACGTGCGGGTCTGGATGATTGGACTTTGGAAAGTTTTTACAAGAGGTACTTTGGCGCCGAGTTGGAGAGGCATTTATGGGTAATTGCAAAAGTTTTGAAAATGATGTAACCAATATGCTCTTCTTCTTGCTGCAAAGATGTGTCACGCTTTGGGATGTTCAGTGCGGCTCTAAGGGCATTGCTTTGAATGATTTGTTGTTCGTTAATGTTGTGTGAGTAAGTACCTGCAAATAGGGCATTGCAATAACCCAATCTATAGCTAATAAGTGCTCTAGCAATGGTGATGCAGTTGTCGGGGGTAAGAAAGGGTCTGCATGCTTTGATTAGTTTGCCTCTTCTGCGGCACACACATCCAATCGCATTCACCTACCTGGATAAGGACAATGTGGCATTGAGGAATGCGCCCAGTGTCTTGACATTGCTGGACACTTGGATGATGTTGCCCTTTATAGTGAAAGATTTGTAGGATTGATCGAGCTTGCTCTGTGATGCTTGGGAACCCACCAAAGTTACTGTCTTATTATCATTAAGGCACGGAAGGTGGGAAGCCATCCATGCCTGTATGGTGTGGTAGACTGCATGCAGCTTGTTGGTATCGGTAGTGTAGTCAGCAGTGAGGGGTAAGAGGATCTGCGTGTTGTCCGCATAATTGCTGTAGGAGATTCCTTTGTCATCTAGGCCATCAAATAGGGGTTTAGTGAATATGTTGTATAGGGTCGGGCAGCCACAAGGCGGTACTGCCGCATTAGCTGAATATTATATTTACTATCAAGTATGATTTTTGCTATATTGTTCAGTCAGTCCGCTCTTTATGTATGAAGGAGGCTAGGTTTCTGTTCCATTTTCTTGGATTTGAATTATGTGGTATGATTTTTGCCATGGTGGTTGTCCTTCGCTTGGGCAACGAGAGATTAACATTTTTCAGAAGTGTGTTTGTGTACTCTTGGCCTTAGAATTGCAAGAAATATTTAAGGCAATATTGAATGGAAACCAGCATTCTCTTTAGCCTCTTCTCTTCTAATGTGTGTAGCTGTAACGCTATCCCTTTCTGTTTTAAGAGTGCTGCTCCTGTTTGATATAAGGCATGGGTCGGGTTGGTATGCCTATGAATAACTGAACATGTTGAACAATTTTCCCTTTTACTGAAACATACTGACAGATGTGTGCTGGGACACAAACTATTGTATTAGTGGAATAAAGCAGCAGTGCAGTTATATTAAACTTTAGAAACGCTAGGCAGCACATAAAAATGAAAGGACCGACAGAGAAGGGGTGAAGGAAACCGACCTGGAGCAAGCAGTTCGCTGAAACTGAAAAGGGTCAGACTGAAACAACGCAGAGGATCCTTTTAGGTCATTGTATCCATTGCACATTATGGGTTTGCTTCACAGGTAAATGGGTCTACATTGGAACTCCCGTCTCATGGATTTTTCATTCCTTGACTGTGTTTTAATATAACTACAAGTGCATATATGAAATGTCACAGGAATCTGCAAAATTGATGGTGTACATTTACAGTTTTGGCAAGGTAATTTGATGTATCCGATAGAGAGCCAATGTCCCAGTACTTGTGCATCATGAAACCACTGATCGCTCAGCAACAAATCACAGGGTTATTCAGTTCAATAGGTTGTGAGGTATGTAGATAAGAGGCTATGAAATGAATGTACTGAGATGAAACACGATTTGCTTACTGATTGTCACAAGTGAGGTGTAAGTTCGTCATTAAATATCCTCTTGATATAAATTTAGCAGAGGCAGTTAACCTATTCCTTCAGTGGCATGGTCCTTGAACACTGGTTCTAGCCCTACAGATAAGTGGTGTATCGGCTACCTTTACTCCCTAAAAATAGGCACATGCTCCCAAAAAATAAAAATAGGAAGGAAAAATACTCCCAACAAAAAATAGGAAATCAGACACACAGGACCGTGTGCCTCTGCTTTCACTTATACAGTTATATGGATATGTTTGGACCAATGTTGCACGTAGTAACCACTGCAGGAAAGAAACTACTGTTGTAGCCTGATCGGAAGAAGTAAACATGCATCATTTTAAAATGTGTTTGAATAACTAGGTGCAAAGAAATAATTATTACAAAACTATATCTGTGTTCCTGTTAAAACATATTTTTACTTGCTTATAAAATTCTCTCATTGGGAATTGAACTTACATTTTGAATCCCTAAAACATTATTTTACTACTAACTTTAAAAAATAGGGAGTAAAATACTCCCACTTTCAAATCTTATCTGGAGCACTGACTGGGTCATGCAAGAAGTCTTCTTTTGCCGAGATTTGGACTAACATGATGATTACATTTTCGTAAAAGGAAATTGGATAAATAGTCCATATTGGGGAAAAGTATATGCTAGTGTCAGTGGTTTTCAACAATGAAAATGTAGACTATGTGGGCTTGGAGGCCCTTCTGCACACCAGTGTAATTGCTGTAAGTGCAATAAACTGATTTATTAGCATTGTTCAGTTCATCAGGTCTCAAAGATGTACAGTTAAGCATAGGGTTTGATTAAAATGTATGGGAAGAATAAATGCAAGTAGTAAAAGTTTGTTAGTGCCAATATAGCTGTTACTTTCACTCGAAATGGTTTACCACCCGTCTTTTATCTACAAAAGCCTGTTTCATCCATATTCCCTTCCAGAGGAGGCGGGAGAATGATCTTTCCAGCTGCCTCAGACAGACATGAGTGCCCTATGGATGGAAGGGATTTGCGGTGCAGTGAGTCTTCATCAGGGCATCCGCCTCTTGCTTTGACAATCAATTCCAGGTATGATTTTGTTAATGTCTGTTAACCAATCCAGTCCTTTTGTTAAATCATCTTACAATTGCTTTATAACATGTGGCTGCCTTGTGATGCCGTGTTTTCCTTTTTTGGACAATGCGGACAGAGTTTGTTGATGAGGAGCTGGCAGCATAACATTTGCTAGACTTTGGCTGCTCTAAGAAACATCAAGGAAACTTTCTTATATTCTTTTTCTGGGTTTGACTCTTAACACTGCATTAGAAGGCAAATCTGAGCTGCATTTTACACCTAATTAAGAAGGAGCACCTAATATAGGTGCTGGTTTTTACCAAAATCTTCAACGCTTTCTTGGTGAAAACACTTTTCCAGCCAGCTGGAAGGAATCAACAATAATACCGATATTTAAAAAAGTTCAAAAATTAGACCCAAGTAGCTACCGGACAATATCTTTGATCGATGCCACAGCAAAATGGCTGGGCAGGGCGATCTATTCCTGTATGACAAATGGGCAAATGGCAAAAGAAAATTGCATATTGTCTGAGGAGCAATATGGTTTCAGAGCAGGGGTGGGAACCGTAGAACAAGTTGTAAACCTTAGCATGCTCCTAGACGAGTACACTAAAGTTTACAGTTGTCCAGTTTACCTGGGGTTTATGGCCCACAGCCAAGCGTTTGATAAGGTAAACCGTGAAAAGCTGTGGTATCTGTTACATTCTATGGGCTTTCCAGTGCCCATTCTAAAAACACTTATCTCTTTATACACCGGATTGAAAGCAGTGGTAAGGTTGGACAATGTAGGAAAACTATCCCCTTCGTTTGTGGGGTCAGGCAAGGGGGTATCGTACCAAAAGGTCACCCTCATTTGTGCGCCCCCGCAGTCACTGCGACTTTGGAGGCGCACAAAATGAGGACGACATTTACTGCACCCAAGCAGAGCGGTGGTTGCGAGGGTTGCAGTGGTGTCCCCCGCTTACCATTTTGGAAAAGCACCCTGCAACGTCCGTTCTAACCCACGTTAGTGGGAAGAGCTGTCACTGCAGGAATCGCACAGTGCGGGCGGCACACGCAGATGTGTGCCGCCCTAAAGGTAAGTGGGGTGGGGGGATGGGAGAGGTGATGCAGGCTGGGGGAAGCGGGCACATTGATCGATATGATCACTGTGCCGCGCGGTAACTGGCATCAGCATTTTCAGCCGTCGCAGTTACGGGCGCTGCTGTGATCACATAGATCCGGCAAGGGTGTGCCCTTGCCCCCCTACTGTTCAACCTATATGGCTGCAATTTGGCAAATGACCTAAATAAAGTCACAAATGACACACCGAGAGTTGGGGGGAGAAACATTAGCGTCTTATTTATGCCGACAATGTCGTTAACTCTTGTCCATATATGGCTATTAGAGATCTGTCAATAAATATAACGAAATCTAAAGTAATGTATGTCGGCATGCAGATTGAAAAACTACCATTCCCCCCCATTTTAGCATCGGGACAAAATCTTGGTTGGGTGGAAACATGTACATATTTAAGTGTGACCTTTTAACAGGAAGGCTTATTGGTCAGACCACATTATTGAGGCCACACACAAATCTTCTCAGGCCTGTGGGCCACTACATAGATTTGGTTTTGAGATGGGCGGTTTCAAACAGCATTAGACATTTATTGTGCTACGCCAGTTGCATCGTGTATTTATGGTGCGGAAGTGTGGTGCTCTTCGTGTGTGCTCTTCGCAATTGATACATGTCAAAGAAAATAGTTTGGTGCATTCTGGGGGCGACCAGGAGCTCCTCAATCTATTTGCTCCATCAAGTATTATGCCTGAATTACATATTGGATCACATAACTCTAAAACCTGTTGTTTTGGCTGAGAACATGAGCACAAACCGAGACTCGCCGAACACATGTAATTTTACAAGAATTGATGTCCTTGGAAATCTGTAGAAAGATTACTGAACTGGATGAATAAACTGGTAAAAATATTTTATAGCCTTGGCTTGCCGAGTGTCTACGCTGTCCCAGTAAATGTATCCAGAGCTGATATAAATTTAGTAAAGGAAAAATACATGGAGTACCGAAGGGCGCAGCGTACCCTTATTGAGATGAAAAATCGGTCGGTCTCCAGTTATATTCATTACGGCTGTAGTTGACTTAATGCTGATTATATGCACTGGTTTTATTCATTTATTATCTTTATTTGTGTTGGTTTAAACAAACCTTTACAGAGTTGATTAATGTACAAAAAGATAAAAGGACACTTGCATACTTATTAAACATTCAAAATATAAGACAAATAAACCAGTCAAAACAATTACATCATCCCAGCAATAATACCAATACTAAAACATGCTTTTACAAATTCTAAAATACTTATATACAACAGAATTACAAGATGCTTCACAGTTATCACAGAAACACCAGAAATATTCATAAAACAGTCCTTGTATGATTCTACACAAAATAAAATTAAAACCCTTAAAACTGCTAAATTCATGGGGACAGATTGACTATGCAGAATAGGCCACCACCATCGCTCCAAAGAGACCCTATTAGAATTAGGCACAAACTAAAGAAAATGAGTTAACCTTTAAACTCTCACAGCAGGACATGTCCAAGCAAATGATGGAGCGATTCTTTAACATCAGTGGATTCTACAAAAGCTACAAGTGGGAGAAAATGTCCTAACGACCCCTTTTATGGCAAGTATTTAATTTGTAGGCAATACGTTCATACAATTATTGTGCAATTTCTTGCTTGGAAATAGATTCAAATAAGACTCATAGGTCCCTACAGTCTTTTGAAAAGAGATAATCTGGGAATATAAACGTGAGCTCCGAACAATGTCATTCTGTTTGGCCCAATCCTAGATCGGTTCAGTTTTTTAACTTTTGGAGGATTTTTCAACGGAGTTTCCAATGAAGTACCCAATTTAGCTAATAGTCCTAAACATTCAACATAAAAGTTGTATACAAAGCCCTCCTTAATGGAGCCGTCGCTAACCTCTCTACTCCATAGTGAGTATAGAGTATTTGACGGACTAGTATAACATTTCCTGAATAAAGAAAGCCTCTTCCATTCCACTGAACTTTGAAGGGATGAAGGGCTAATTCATAACAAATGGCAGAAAATGTTAGACATTTGAAGATGAAATACAAGCCAGAACGCCAAATCAATGATTCTGTAACGCTCACCTTGTATCCACGGGGACGCCTTCTCGACTGGCCGGGATAGAGATCGTGATGTCAAGGGTTGGCTCTAGGAGACAGGAGATGAAGCTTAACAGTTGCTCTTACCCTGGCAACCCGCCTTCCAGGCTCCCGATTCCCTTGCGGTTCCCCTGGGACGTCTCTCACCGTGGTTTCTATAAAGGTGCGCTCTCCATCCTGCCGCGCTGGGCAGGGACGCGTCGTCAATGGCACCGTACCGCAGAGTTTCTTCACTGGCGTGAGCCGGAGTCCAGACCGGCTGCGACTCCGAATGTTCAGGTAAGTCTTTGTAGATGAAGTTGAGAGAATGTCTTTGGTGATGTAAGCACAAATAACCTTCTCCCCTTTTCTTGCAGGTGTTGGAGGCCGAGGCGGAGGCCACAGCTGGGAGTGAAAAGGTAAGATGAAACACCAAGCGAGAGCGTCCATGCAAATGGCTAACCTGTGCTATTGTTGTCTTGCAGGTCGAGAAGAATAAATGAGGAGTGGTTCTCCAGAAACCACGGGAGCGCAAAATGCCTCGGAGAAGATGGCCCTCCTGGCGGACTGGTAAGCTGCTCACACGATAACGGGGATGGAGCCGGAGGAAGATGGTGAGGGTTGGATGGTCTCAGCAGCCGGGGGATGCTTCTTGCCTTTTTCTCGCCCTTGTAGGCCAGGCTGCTGAGCAGGACCCGTAGAACGTCACGCTGCAAAAGCAGAATAACGCAAAGCATGTTCCTTCAATCGGGCGTGGTTTAAATAGCCAGCAGGTATCCCAGGTGACTTTGGGCGAGCCCCGCCCTAGATGCTAGACCGCCAAATGCAGTTACCCAGTTTTCCGCATGGGGGCGGCCATGCTTGGCTATTGCCCATGGAAACCCCATCCTAGCATGTGTCTCCGATGCCAACAGCGCCAGGACTGGCTCTAAGGGATTCGAGGGGGGCTGAACAGAGTCTTTAGGGCCCCGTGGACTCTCGGTGGGGACAAGGTCGTGACAGATTCATAACTATATAGTTACTGCAAAATCAATCCTGGAAAAAAGAAACTAATCGGGGTACAGACTTAGTCAGGTAAAATTTAAAGGCTGGTAAAATTGAAAATTTGCCATATTTAGTATCCATTTTTTTAATTTAGCTAATCAGATTCAGTGCTTTTACCTTCAAATGATTCCTAATAAAAAAAACTTCAGAAAGAGGGCAGTAATTGGGAAACCCAGATAGGTCATATCTTGCTTCACTGACAATTTAGTTTTGTTAAGAAACCATGTGAAAATGGTCTGAATTCTCCGCTTACTCAGCCTTAAAATAACCGTCTTTGAAGATTTCTATTTATATATTGCTTCAAAGCTCACTATTAATCTTTAAAGGCCAATAGGTGTATGCTCCATCAAAAAGAAATCATCTGCATAGGCCAACCCAACATAGCTTTAATCGCCCTACATTCGGTGGAGCAAATGAAACCTTTGAAAGGGCATCACCCACATCAGAAACATAAAGATTAAATAAGAAGGTGCCAGTCTACAAACTTGGCGCAGACCATTGCATATTGTAAAAGCCTTTGTTAGCAGCCCCTCATGATTCAGCATAACCTGCATTTTAGTACCCTCATGTATATGAATCAGTATTCACAAGATATTGTGGGGAATGCCTAAGTTATCCTATTTAACCAGCGTGTATTCCTATCCACAAGATTGAATGCTAACGATAAATCCATTGAGGCCACATAGCTGGGTAGGGCATTTTCTTTCCAAGCTAAATATTGTAGTGAACTCGCCAGCAAACCACCACAGTCGGTGCCCATATTTTCCTGAAACCCATCTGCTGAGTGGTTTGAATGTTGTTACTACTACACTAATCTTCAATATGCCCCAACAGCACAGAGGCAAAGATCTTTGAGCCTGCATCTAGAAGGGCTACAGGCCGATAGTTCAAAGGAACATACCTATCGCACTTCTTGTATATAGTAATGACTTAGGACAATTTCCATGAGGTCGGTAAGCTCCTGGATCTAACAATATCATCAAATAAGATCCATAATACTTTTGACCAAAGATTAACATTATTCTTCAAGGTTGGGTTAGTGAGTTGGTTAGGAACTCCCGCTCTAGAGGCGCTGGCCTAGTAATCAGCCTTGCAAGATCCTCTATTGAAATGTTCAAAGCCCAAGCATGAACTCGGATGCCCTCAAGGTGGCTACTGCCTAACCATTCGTCCCCTTACAAATCCCAAAAATTATTACACCATACTTCTTCGAAGTTCGGATTTGTTTGGGCCTTTAGTTGGTTAGACTCCAGACCATTAATCAATAGCCAAAATGTATGGGAGTTTGTGTCTCTCAAGGAATTTCAGTCTCTCCCCATACCTTTGGTATATGGGGGCTAGATGGGTTTTGACTTGGTTTTTAAACTCTGTTTGGCTTTCAAGACTGCCCTTTGTTTGAGTACCAAACAGCAGGACATCTTGCTCAGCATCCGTATCTTTCTCCGGGTAGAGGGTCATACTTCAGGATGTGAGCAAACTCCCTTGTGGATCGCTTCAGCCCCTTGGGTATATTTCCTATCGCTAATTGCAGATAGGAACCAAAGGCCTTATGCGTATACATAGATAATGTAATGGCCAAAGGGGAATACTCAAAATCCTTCAATAGGAGTGTATTAAGTTTAACTCTGTTCCCGTCATGGCACGCTACACAGGAACAGCTGGCATTCACATTCAAAGGTACCAGATAAACCTACTTAGGCTGTTGGGCTAGCCATATTTTTAATACAATTCCCAACATTGCATGATCACTAAAGCTAGTTGGCAAAACCATAAAGGTCTGAAACCAGATCGAACAACTTCTTTGATACAAAGATGTAATCTATAGTAGAGGAGGAGATTCCATTGGACTATGTTGGAATATTCTCTTTCTGTTTCTTATACAAGCCCCATTTCGCGAATAACCCATGACATACTTGACCCCGTGTCCCTTTTCTACTTGAGTCTAAGGTAGAGATCCTGGGTTTAGGGAGGCTGGAAAAGGGGTTCCCAGATTCATCAGCAGGGGCAAAATAGGTGGGAACTGGTTCCTAGAAAGGGAAGAGCTGAACACTGCATGGATATCCCCAGCTATAATCACCCGTCACCCTGGTGTCGTAACCAGCCAGTCTTCTAATAGTATGTTAACTTCATTCATTGTGTTTGCCAAATTGTCACACGGATTCCAATATACATTTATTAATAATATATGTCTACAATGTGGTGTTGGGTTCACTTCAATGATAACAGCTAGAATATCTTTTATGACATTTTGATTCTTGACCACCAATATGCCCTCTCCTTTAAGGATACCAATAAGTAGACCCCCTGCCCCCCCAATGGGCATCCACTTGACCCCAGAGAGGCTGATTCCACCCGTATTTCATACCCATCCAAAGCGGGAGGGGCCACCAACCAGGTTTCTTTTAGAAATATGATCGAAAACATACCCAAATGCCGACAAAGATCAGCGTTGGTACACAATTTGGAAAACCATCTGGTGTTCCATGAAAACACAGAAAAACCCTCGGGTTCACTAAGTTGTTCTTTTAACCCTTTCAGCTGCATAATAGAATCTCTTAGGGTCATGGCTAGCCATCGCCAATTTGTATCCCCCTTCCCAGTGGTTGCCCCCTCCATGTCAGAAGGCCCAATAGCCATGTTATCAATTTTGATGGGGAGGATCTCGCTTCGCAACAACTCCTGTCCTCTCTTACCCAAAAATGGACCTCTTTCAGTCATATCCACCTCCATTGCTCTGCAGACCCTGAACAGTCAGGCCATAGGCACGCCCTAGGTCAAAAGAAAATAAGTCATAGCCCAATTTGTGGAAATTATGAACTTGGGTTATGAGGGCCTCGTTCACCATACGGGAAGGTATGACCAATCTCACATGGTCATACCTCTGAGGATGAATGAAGTCCACCAGCTTTATGTCCCTTGTGGTGATCAGTCTCAAGGCTGGAATTTCATTTAATAAAGCAAGCACTCTCAATCTATTCAATGAGTCGGATCCACCACAATCAAACATTGAGTACAATAAGAGACTGGAATTATCAGGAAACGCTGGATCTCTCCACAGTACATGTGGGATTCTAGCTGTCCCAATTTGTACCGCACCACTAACCACCAAACGGCCCCTAACCCCGGGAGAAGAGTCCTTAGGAGATTGTGGCTGGTTAACACGAGGAACTTTAAACCTTTCGCTTGATACCTGATATTTCTCGACTGGAAGATCACACACCTCCTTACCAGGGCCCTTGTTAGATTCCGCTGCGGGATGTTTGGTGATTCGGTGGACAGGGGCAGAGCCCTAGGGATCAGGCCAGAATACAAACTCTTTGGGGGCCCATCCACCCCTCTGCCTGCATTCATACCAGATTCAACCCTGCACACCCACCCAATCATTAGCAGGTCTCATATTATCGTAGGGCGCCGAAAGCCCTTCTTCCATGATGTTCAGCTGAGCCTTCAATTTGACCTCGAAGACCTTCTCCAAAGCAATTGGTCAAGCCTCCATATCTCATCACTGAGGGTTTAAGTGTTAGAACCTCCTTGGTTAGAGCTGCAGGCCTACTGGTATTAGTGGAAGCATCCACTAAGGTACCCCCTTTACCCAGAATCTTTGACTTTTCAGGGCCATACTTGGGTAAAGTAAATACAGAGTCCTCATCCATCATGTTGTGTGTCTAGTTATTTAATACATCTTTAGATCCCTTTTTTTTAAAAAGATCATAAAAGAGCCCAGGCTCTATCCCATTGGGGGCACTCTTGGCCCCCCCCTATCAACCATTGAGGCCCCTTGATGTTTCATTGCATCCACGTGTCTTCCCTCAACCCCAGCCTGATAATCCACACACATTATTTCAGTTTCTACCACAACATCTCCTGAATCGACCACCACTATGGTTTGGGCACAGTCATTCCCCCCGCCAAGGTTGGTCAGACAGCACCCCCAGCCCCCCTTCATCAGAGTAGAGTTAGAGGGCAGAGATTCTAATGTATCATCCCTGCCCAATGAACGCAAACATTTCCTAGTTGATTTTCTGGAGGCTTTAGCTGGGACCGTGGTGGTGGGTCTATTTTTTTCCTTTTGGCTCTTTCGCCCATTCAGGGGCAGCGGGGCAATTCCTTTTCACCATTTAGGGGGACAAAGCCACCCATCTCACACGATCAAGTTTGGGAGGGATCTTACTGACCTTGTTGAAGCTTCAGCCCAAGGCCACCTGAGGAGTGCTAATTGGCAAGCCCATATCGCAGCTCCCATAGGCTTTATACAGGACTGGGGGCAAGGTACGACCCGTCCCCGGCACGGGAGCCAAGCAACTAAGCAAAAGTGCCAGCTGGTCTGATATCTTTTGAAGGTATATTGAGTGCTCTTTTAACTCAAGACAAATGTTCTCCTGTAGGGCCGGGGAACAGAGGGGCGTAACCCCCTAGCTGCCCCCCCTGCTAGATGGCGTCTGAGCTAAGGGCAGACTGTTCTCCAATCCCCCCTCGCCACCAGAATGATGTTCCGTCATGGGTAACAAGGTGATTTCGCCCGATGCAACAATAGGGGGAGTATTCAAGAAGTATTGGATGAGGCCGTTAAGGCCAAAACCCGATTGAAGGCCTCCTGTTATTTATTGATTTCCTCAGACAAGGACACACACTCCTCGGAGTCTAATAGCGCCACGACAACCCGCATCTCCTCTCTCCCCCTTCCAGGGGTGCTGTCATTCTCCACCGGTGAAGGAGGAAGAGGCAGGGCCAAGGCCCGGAACATACTGTCCCTTCTGTTGGGGAAAAAAAAACAATGGGGCCACGCCGAAGATGGCCGCCAGCTTTGCGCCCTCGCCTGGCCTCACAGAGGTGCCTGGAGAGGCACTCCACACCATGCAGCCTTCTGATTGGCTACAAGCTCCAACGAATCCACAGACCTGACCGAGCCGGAAGCGGGGCCTATGTAGAAGGGCTGTGTGTAAGAGCCCTGTCTTTCCTTGCTGCTGCTTGATGCAGAAGGATGTGCCCCCCTTCCATCGGGGTACAGAGACCGATCCAGCCTCCACCACCATGGGTCCCAGTGGTCTCACTACCACGCCGAAGATGGCTGCCAGCTTTGCGCCCTTGCCTGGCCTCATGGAGGTGCCTGGAGAGGCACTCCACACCATGCAGCCTGCTGATTGGCTACAAGCTCCAACGAATCGGCAGACTCGACCGAGGCGAAGCTGTGCCTATGTAGAAGGGCCGTGTGTAAGGGCCCTGTATTTCTCTGTCTACACCTGTGGCACCGACTGCACCACTCTGGGGCCCCGCCCTAAGGTAAGAGTGAAAGCATCTGCATTCCACTTTACCACCACTGCAAGAAATCACTTTTTTCCTCAACTTTCCTCCTCTGAGCATTTTGTCCTGCACCTACGTTCCCCCCGTTCTACACTTCGGACCAGCACATCGCCTAACAGGACAGTAATGACCCAAGCCTGCACACGATGCATAATTCTAATCCGCAACCCCATACCATTCAAGATATCCCATCACCTACCGCCTTTGATCTTTGCACCTATCCCACCGTCAAGATGCTACTTCGTACTCTCACCGGGATAACTGGTATAAGGTTACTTTGCCTCTGTGCTAAAACCTGTGCTAATATTGCATTACAAACTCAGAATCTAAATTTGTAAGCCGCTTCCTTCATTATCCCTGAAGCATGCCTTCACGCATTGCTCTACTACATCTTGTTTGCCATCAGACCACCCTGCCAGCCTTTGTACCATTACTGTATTACTTCTTTTGTCTCACATATGCTACTCCTCTGCATCTCTGTCTACTAAGCCCTTGCCTACTATCCCTATACATGTTTATTGCAGTTCCCTGCTAAAAGAGGAGAGCCCAGTATGTATTACCACACCTACTATCACTATTGCATGTCTGCAGCTTCCCTTAACATGAGGTGAGCCCCAGTATGTATTATCATGCCTATTATGACTATATGCATATATGTTGTAGCTCCCCGCAACATCAGGGGAGCCGCAGTATGTATCATCACTTCTATTATGACCATATGCATGTCTGTTGTAGCTCCCCGCAACATTAGGGGAGCCCCAGTATGTATTATCACTTCTATTATAACCATATGCATGTCTGTTCCAGCTCCCCGCAACATTGAGCACCAGTTTGTATTATCACACTGATTATGACTATATGCATGTCTATTGTAGTTCCCCGCAACATGAGGTGAGCCCCAGTTTGTATTATCGCGCCTATTATGACTATATGCATGTCTGTCGTAGCTCTCCGCCACAAGCGGAGAGCTTTCCAATATGTATACCTCTGCATATTCTTGTACAAGTACTTCTGTAACTAGCGCCTAGATACCTCAGGGTTTTGTGCGCTGCAAATAAAATATAATAAAAAAAGAAAAGATATCCTTTTTGGACACGACCACCCGCTCCTTTTTTCGCATCCTAGCACCCAAACAATTTAAGATGTCAGAAATAAAAGATGACCTACTTGAGGCCACTGAAGCTTAGCACACAAATAAAGAACAAGAACAAGAGTAAAGGAAATGATAACAAGAAAAAACCCACTGATACAGGTCACACCCCAGGCCTGCAAACAGCACTTGCAGTGCACTCTGGGATACGCGCACCCCGGCACCTTTATTGCTGTAGTAGGCTGGGCAAGGGCTTATAAGTTCAGAAGTCCATATTTCTCTGTAAATCAAGAAAAATTGCAGCTGTAATATGATATAACCAATATAATGGTCTTCTAATGAACGCAGAGATGGCTGAACTTGCCTCAGAAGTATCTTCTGCTTCAAACACTTCCACTATTCACGTGGTGATCCAGGCACCGGCTGCACAGCGAGACAGCAAACAGCACTGGTTTTTCATAAGCTAATAAGGAATAAATATATCGGAAATTAATTGTTCGCTATCCCTGTAATGGGATTTTAACTCATCATATATCTCACTATCTGGAACCAAGGAAAACGTTTTTAATACCAGTAGTAAGGACATTAAATTTTAGGTTGTTTGAGGCACTGCAATGTATACTCTCCTTACCATTCAGAGAGGTAGCAGTGGCTGTTTACATGTTTATAGAAGCAGAAAACCAGCACTTTGTGGGTATACTGCAAAAAGGATTGTGTATGTAAGAAGGTTTTATTATGGATTTTGAATGAAATCTTTTTGCATAGAGACTTAATAATTCAATGTATTTTTTGTTGCAAAAAAGATTGTGTATGTAACAAGGTTTTATTATGAATATTTTTGCATGGAGACTTAACAAATTCAATGTATTTTTGTATTTCAAAAGATTATATTTTGTATCTTGTCTTTTATGCAGCTATGCTTCGAACTTAATTAATTCACTTTACCGCCAGAAATTGGAGGAAATATTCTGCATCAAATTACCTGTGATAAGTCCTCCAAAATCCACATTGTTATATATTAGCTTAAAACACGTATACAGTTGGCTCCAAACCTGAAGAGCGTAAGAATTGCCCGAAACCTCTGTCATCCATAAGGTTCACATGGGAAACGGAGGTCTCAGGGGTAGAAAACCCCGAGACTCCTGGAGCGGTCTCACTGGGATGGAGGTAGGACTTCAGAGAATTCTCACGACTGCCAAGTAAAGGGAAGTCTGTCAATCAAGGGAAGCAGGAGCCGTCATATCAACGCGAGCTGCAGCAACACAAT
The DNA here is from genome assembly GCF_040938575.1 of Ambystoma mexicanum. Taxonomy (NCBI): domain Eukaryota; kingdom Metazoa; phylum Chordata; class Amphibia; order Caudata; family Ambystomatidae; genus Ambystoma; species Ambystoma mexicanum. The sequence continues at coordinate 1,418,807,437 of NC_090937.1, forward strand.
AGAACAATAATTAGAATCAGAGTTAAAAAGAGGCGGGGTGACCGGGCAAAAGGTAGATAGGAAAACAGAAAGAACGACCTTACCAGGGTCTAGGAATCAGAAAGAGTAGCGATGCAACGAAGCCAGCGTCAGAGCTGCTTTTGATGTCCTCTGTACTGGATTCCGTCTTCCTGGATGACGTCATCAAGCACGTCCTAGACCCAGCAATGCGGCTGAAAGAAACAACTTGACCGCTGCAACAATTCAGAGAAGACGCATTGGGAATGCATGATGGGAAACAAACTGAATGTGTTTCCAGCTCTGCAAAAGGGACCAGTGACCTTGCAGGGATGTAATAGTATGCCCCTGGGCTTCCCCGGATGCCATTTATGAAAGAAACTGATAGTCTTGGAGCATGAACTTAGGATGCCGGTTCCCAAGTCCGAATAGAAGCACCATAGCCCTTCCAGTCTACCAGGTAATGCAATCTTCCTTGCATGTACCGAGAGCCACAGATACTCAAGACTTCATATTCAGGGCCAGTTAGTGTATCAACCAGGAGAGGTTGTGGTCTGTTCTGTCTAAGAAAACAGTCTGCCACATGCCTCTTTAGCGGGAGATGTGGAACACAGGATGGATCCAGATCCAAGACATGAGCAGCTTCAATTTGTATGCAACAGGCCTTAAGAATCTAGGATCGTTGACGGTATCAAATGTCTGGGGAGAAAACGCGACCCCAACCATACCAAGTCTCCCGGATGAAACATAGGTTCAGGAGAGCGCTTCAGGTCTGCATAGTGTTTGGCACAAAGGCATGCTGCTCTCACAGCGTTGATTTGGCTGAATATCTGAGATCAGTGCTGTGACAGAAGTAAACTGTGAAGAAGAAGGTGATACCGCAGGAAAACAAGAAGGATCATACCCATAAGAACATCAGAAAGGACTCGCTCCTGAGTGAGTGTGTTGAATTATTGTAAGCAAACTCTCCGAGGGGGAGCAGTTCTGACCAGTTATCTTGTGCAGCAGAGACAAAGCATCAGAGTTAGAATTCCAGTGTCTGATTTAACCTCTACGCCTGGCCATTGGTTTGGGGATGGAAGTCAGAGCTGAGTGCCTTTTGGATCCCTAGAGACTTGCAAACAATTTGCCAGTATGCTGAGGATTGCGGACCTCTGTCCGAACGTATAGCTTCCGGAAGACCATGATGTGAAAAAATAGTATGCAAAAAGTGATGGGCCATTTGTGATGCTGTTGGGCTCTGGAATAAGGCCAAGAAGTGAGCCATCTTGGTAAAGGAATCTATTCTGACCATAATGGTCGTAATTCCATTGGAAGAAGGACAGTCAACAATGAAATTAGTCGATATCATATTCCATGGTTTCGATGGTAGAGCAGGTTGGACCAGTTGACCGAATGGGCGCTTGCGAGGGGTCTTGGATTGAAGGTAACTCACGTAGGAAGCAATATAGTCCCGAACATCGGTTGCCATAGTGGAACACCGGAAATTACATTGGATAAGATCGAACGTGCCCTTTACTCCATGAAAGTCCAGCCATCAACGAATCATGACGCATATGAAGAACAGACTTTTGCAAAGCAAGGGTTGGAATTAAAACCTTCTGGCCATAGAAAAACGGATCTTTGTCATGAGCTAAGTGCCACCAGAGACCTTCCATAGGATTCATCTGCTTGCAATGCTCTACGGGGAGCCGGAACAAAATCTGATACAAAAAACAAGAATGTAGCTTTTGGAAACAAGTGTTCCTTCTGGAAACAAGGGAATGAGAGACCCTGTTTGCGGGATAAAGCATCTGCCATGCCATTGGATTTTCCTAAACTGACTGTAAAAGTAATGTTGAATGGGGAAAATAAAGTACACCCAACGAGCTTGTCTGCTGTTTTGGGTCTCAGCATGTTGAAGATTCTTCACTTTCTGATGATCCGTTCTTCTATAGGATGATTTGAACCTGACAAAAGATGCCTCCATTCTTGGAAGGCCCCTTTTATGGCCAAAAGTTTCTTTTCAAGGACCGTATAGTTCAGTTCTGAAGAAGCCAAGGTCTTAGACATATCTGCCACCAGATGTTCTTTTCCCTTGTTGTTCCTTTGCTACAGAACCACTCCCAAAGCACTATGGGAAGTGTCAGATTCAACAATAAAGGCACAAGCTTGATCAGGTATATTTAGGATTGGGGCTTTAGTAAAGGCATTCTTGAGCGACTGATGGGCTTCTGGAGTCCATAAACAGCATGCTCCTTTTTCAAATTAAATGTTGTTGCCATTTTGTAGCAGAAAGGCAAGGCACTTCAAATAATAAATAGCATTTCTAAAAACCAATAATCGTATTGTCCTTACTGTGTGTTCTTTTACCCCTCTAAACCCCCACGGCATGCATCCCTTACAACCATTCAAAGGCGCTTGTGTGCTCTTACTGTCAATGCCTCTAAGGCTTGTGCACCATATTTTTCTAGAAAAAAAACGGCAACCAGATTTCACCATTGATGACCCTGGATTCATTGTGAATATGAGTTAAATATTCTATCTCATAGATCGTTCTGACCTTGCTTAGTCATTCATTCCCTTTCCGTGGGGGCTTTGCACCGCTCACAGAACGGACTCACACAACTTCTGGCTGCTGCCAGGAGGGTGCGGGTCATGTGGATTCCCTGATCCTCTCCCTCCTCCTACCATACCCTGAGCAGGAGCCTCCAGGGAGATAGGTTACGTGTGATCCCGTCAATCCCCCTGATCCATGAGCGGACCTTCCACCAATAGATTTGCATGTGGGCAAAGCCCCACCACATGTGGTAATAATCTGTGCCGGGGTTCCGGCACTTCCAGCATTTTGAGTCTGCTTCTGGGCTCAATTTGGCCATTAAGGCGGGAGGATGGTGCCAACCGTGCAGGATCTTGATTGCCTGAATTCTGAATTGGAGGGAGGTTGTGGAACGGGAAGCCCTTCTACACATGGTGGCCCATAATTCATCCGGTATATCTTTTTGCAGATCCTCTGCCCATCTCTCCCTGGCTTTCGGATTCGATGGGGGTTCAGAGTGCTGCAAAACTTTGTAAATATTTCCTATACAACCCTTTGTGTCCGCCCCCTGTAAAAGCAGCGTCTCAAAGGCTGTACGGTCCCTTCTTAAGTTGTGTCCCCACCGTGAGGCCTTGAGAGCTCCCTTCAATTGCAAATAACGAAATGGGGAGAGCTGGCCAATGCAGGGGTATTCCCCCAGGGTTTTATGGATACGAATTCCCCACACTCTCACTTCTGCCCTGCCCCACTGAGCCCATCCTCGTACCATTCCTGAAATTGCTGGGGGAACTGCTATAAGATTCCTTAGGGGGGTGCCCAGATACAGCTGAGGAGAGAGGGCACCAGATGGGCAGGGCTTGCTAAGTGGGGAAAAAGAGCACTAACCTAAAAAGGCACCAGGTGGGCGGGCTTGCTAAGTGGGGAAAAAGAGCAGCAACCTGGAAGGCACCAGGTGGGCGGGGCTTAGGCCAGGAGACCTTGTTCCACCTGCTCCTCATCCCCATTCCCCCTGCTTAATACTGTGGACAATCTCTGCAACTTTCCATCACCCTTGTTGCCAGTAACAAATTGAAAACATTACACAGCAGGGGCCCAAGATGTTTTGCACAAACCAGGTAAAAACACCTGCGAGATGCGAGGCGTGGCCAGGCGGCCGTTGTGTGGCACTGAAATGCTGCTTTCTTAATAAAACAAAAAAAAAACCTACATTGTGCAGCGCAGCTCCCCTAAGGTTAGCAAACTTATCGCCGGCAGACATGAGGTTTTCCCACTTGTGCCACCAGTAGATCAGGTGTAGGTCCCCTACAGACTCCTGTCGGGATGAAACATATCGGATGCCGCATGGGTGCGGGTGACAGGCTGTGCAGCCATCGACCCGTTCTAGTCCCAGTGGCAGCCATCGATAGAGTGGCCGGCAGTGCCAGAGAAGGGTGTGTGATTCTTGGTGCAGGTCTTTGTGAACGTTGCTGCGAAGTGCCCTGTGGCAGCCCAGACACAGAGGACCCCACCAGCTTGGAACCAGACTGAGCTGGAGGCTAATACCCAGTGGCTGGGGAAATTGACCTGTTCTCTTTTTGCTGAGCATCAGCGAGGTGCACTCGGCAGAATCACTGGCTTGCTCCCTGGAGGCCTGAGGGAGTCAAGCATATTGGCATGCCGGTCTCATGCCTCCCGTGGATGAGTGAGGAAGAGGGGGCGCGCAGCACTAATATCTGGAGCAGGTTGACTGGAACTGTGGAACGCCACTTGTGTATAGGCGCGTTATAAATGACATATCATATATTTGTGTGGCGAAAGGCAGAGACGTGTGTGCATTAACCGGTGGGGGCCCCCAACCTAGTGTTACTTGACCTAGTGAATAACAAGGTCTGAGTCTCTAATGCTTGTAGATAAGATGGTACAGTCCTTATTGCCAATCTCCATCATTGCTACGTTGTTATCAAATTCCCATTTCTATAGGGCTAAAGCATCCTACTTTCATGCACACCGATTAGATTTAAAGTGCATTTGAATCTGGGACCCGAGTTATATTTGGTCAAGCTCTCCTCATTTGGGAAAGCAGAGCTGCTTACACAGTATTCTTCCATATCTGTAGGCTTTCATTCCCAAAAAAACAACCGAAAGGAATTCCTTACTTGAGTTTAATAGTTTCCACCCGAGGAGTTTGAATGAAACTTACCTTTCGGACAGTTTCTCAGGTCGTGATCCACCTCATAGCACTGCTTTCCTTCCAGATTGACCACAGTACCTCCAACAGGGGGTGTCGGAGGACCCCACTTGGTATCCCCTTTGTGGGACCCATACCCACTCGCCCAGGGGGACCAGGGAAAGGATTGAGTTGTCCATTGTAACCCATTGCTTTTCCAAGTGCGCCTCCTGGTGGTCTACCAACACACGCATCTGAGATGCCCTATAATATGTCCGGAGGTCCGGGAAACCTATCCCCCTCCCTTAGGAGAATAAGGGTTCTGTATGCTATTCTAGGCCTCTTCCCTGCCCATAGTATTTCAAGAGTCTGTCTCTGACCGATTCTTGAAAGGGTGCAGAACCACCACTGGGAGCATCTGGAACAGGAACAAGAACTTGGGAAGGATTACCATCATGATACAATTGAGTCTCGCCATCCACAACAGATTAAGTCTGGTCCAACGGTCAAGATCCCTTTTTATTTTTCCCCGTAGTGGGGAGAAGCTTCTGTCAAATAGGCCACCATGGTTTCTAACGGAGCCCATCACCCTGCACTCGGAAACCAAGTCCCTTCATATATTCCCCAATCTGGGTTTTCTCGAATCCCACTGGGTATGCCACGGATTTGCTAAGGTTCACCTTAAAGCCCGACAGTTGCCCATATAGCTCAAGCTTTTTCAGTAGTATCGGGAGGGTTGTGATCAGTGGGGAATTGTGGTCGGCCTGGCCCTCCTTTCCCCACTGAGCATGCTCACATCTGGCCAGTTATTGTCTCGCTGACCTCCCTTCTCTCAACAAATAGTTAAAGCGACAGTTCACGTCAGTGGGGGGGGTCCGGGCCCTTGGCTTCCTAGAGCGTCTTGAGCTCCAGTCTCTTTTTGTTCCCCCCTCCCCTTGGAGTTGAGCATATGCACTCCTGAAGCGCTCCCTCAGCTGGTGCTGGCTCTCCCTCTGCGGTTACTCCTCCTCACTCTAATAGTTTTCTCCCTTAAGTTCAAACAAGAGAGTGAAGGGAAAGTTCCAACGGTACCTAACTCCTTTATCTTGAAGCCATTTTGTCAGGGGCCTGCATTTGTGACGTTGGTCCAGGGTGTAGGCCGATAGGTCTTGGAAAATTATAATCTGCAATCCATCCCATTCAATTGTGCCCTGCTCCCATGCTTGTTGTAATATTTCTTCCTTATCTGTGTAGTAGTGGCATTTAGCTACCACTGAGCATGTGCCCTCGCTGGGCTCTGTGAACTCTGTCAAATTTAATATACCTCTCTGGTGAAGCCCCCAACAGACCGCGCAGCAGGGACTTTTCAAGATCCTGGGGTGTTTCTGTCTCCTGACTTGGGAGCCCCCAAACAGAGATTGTTCCTCCTCTCTCTATTTTCAATGTTATCAACTTTAGACCGCCCTTCCCGGTCCCTGCGTTCAAACTCCTTCAGTCGCATCTCTACGCCTGCGTCACCTATGTCTGCGGCACGGTGCAAGTGTTCCAAGGCTTCAACTCGGTCTTCCACCTTCGTGACTCTCTCGGTAAGCGCACCCAACAAGCCTTGGACCTCCGCCCTGAATGCTCTTAGTTCTGAGAGCACTGCATGTATGTCCTGTTGTGTGTTCTCATGAGCCGCCATCTCTGTTCCGGATCCCGCTGCACCTGCCATGCTTCTCTATTCTGCTACGCACCCCCTGGTACCTCCGCATTACTACTCTCTTTTCAATACAGTGTGTGTGGGTTCCCGTACCTGCTGCGTGCTGGGGCCCTTCCCACGTCTGTTCCACCGGGTCCCTTCACTGCAGGGCTTGAAAGTGGCCCCAGCCGATGCTGACAGGGCCTATATTGTATCTTGGCCCCCTTTAACTCCTGGGCTGCTGCGGCACCTCTGGGTGTGCTAATGGGTGTGTGGTCAGGGTTCCCTCCTGCCTGCTTAGAGGGGCCTGGAGACCTTTGTCCTTTCCTTTGCCGGTTGGTGCTGCAGCCTGCAGCCCTGCACCACGCCTCACTCACCCTGTTCGCTGATGTGGGCTCGTTAGGACCGTGGTGTGTTTTTGGGGTAGGGGTGGCTGCCTTGCCACTTCTCAACCCTCGCTCCTGCCTTTCAACGGTGCCGGTGCATCCACACTTTTGTTTCTGTATTGGGAAGAGGGAGGGTCCGAGCACCTTGCTGCACTGTCTATGCAGGTCTGACTCGCTCTTTGTTTTTGTGACTTTGGGGTAGGGACTTCAGCTCAGCCGCCTCACGGTCCACGGATCAACCCAGCAACGGTGCCGGTGCTTCCCCACTATTGTTATTTCTATGCAGGAGAAAGTGGGGCCTGAAGGGAAGTGGGCGCCTTACTTGGTAAATGCTGGCAGGTCTCAGCCGCTTTCCGCTCGCTGCCGGGTTCCCTGCTGTGTGTGTGTGTACGCAGCGGCTTTGACGTCCAGGGCCTCTGTGCCGACTGTGATTATTGCTGGGCCTGGCAATCTTCACTGACATTTGGTGGGCATTCACCGGTGCGGGGGCCGTATGCCCTTACCTTTCTGCCCTGTTTCACGGCTCTGGGGGATTCTCTGGTAACTGAAAGTCCTGGCCAAGCTCGGAGCTCCTCACTTACACGGCCATCTTCGTCCGCGTCCACTGGTGGTCTGCAGCATGCCCCTTTTTTAAGCATTTATAAAAATGTGTAAAGACTAGAAAACATTGTAGTACCTTAATGGTCATGGGAATGACACAATCAAGCACAGCAGAGATCTTGTTAGGATCCATAGCAGTACCCTTATTGGATAACACATAATCCAAGTAGGTTACTTCGGTTTGGTGAGTCACACTTTTCCAATTTATCAAAGAGGTGGTAGGCTCCTCTAAGACCTAATGTAGTGAAGTAAGATGCATCCCTCACCGCCTCCAGAATGTCAGGAATCCGAGGCATAGGATAGCGATCTGGTACAGTGATCTTGTTGAGACCTGTGAGAAACCGGAAGGTGTCGGATCTGTCATCCAGGTGGCCAGGACACAGCCATCGCTTTTGGATCCAGTTCCTGGGGGTGGACCAGTGCGGGAGGATCACCTGAGTGAGGGGTCTTCGGGAGTGGGACACCAGATGTTGAGGCACGGTATCGCCTTCTCTGTAACACCTTTACCCCATCCTACCAGGTAGGATATTTAGGAAATCAATCCCCCCACCATTTTACAACACAAACACTTTCACAGACAACCTGCGATGAGAGAAAACGGACTAACGCCTGAACCGTATACCTGATGTGTCCCAATTGTAAGGAAACCATGGTATCAACAGTAAGACGACAGACACAAGTGATCACAGTTCAAGGGTGTTTATTGAACTTCAAAAAGGGTTTGAAAAACGCCCATCTAATCCCAAGTCTAAATAACGCAGTCCTAGTAGTGTCTTGTCAAAATGAAAGGGCCTATACTAATAAACCTATTGCCAATCCTTACCTCTAATTACAAACTGTGTAGGAAACAGTGGTGTGTAAAAGAAAGAAGTGTCCAAGAAATGATAAGTCAGGATATTCAGGATGTTGGCCTCCCTTCCCCACGTTTTCTGCACAGGACAAGGTGGCACTCTGGAGCTTAGCACAGTCTCTGGCTTCTCTAGCACGAGTGGGCAGTTCAAACATTAGCATCAAGCCCTTCCTTCTCTTTGCCTTTCAAAGTCTCTTCTTTCAAAGGGCCGGATGCAACAAACAAACATTAAAGTTCTTTTCTTCTCAGGATTTCACACAATCAAACACTCTCCGTAGCTTTGGGGCCTCTTGCAGCCGGGTGCAGACCCCCTTTCCAAATAACTGTCCAATGGTTCTCCCTTGGTTGGGTTTGGAGCCTCTTTAAACTCAAAAGTCACAATAGGCCTCCCTCACCCGGGCTCAGTCATTTCGTTCCATTTATAATTCTTATTAACAGTTTACTTGAATCAAAGACTTTCGACTATGCAAAGGATTTGTCCTAGACCCTCGCAGGACCACTTCGATTCACTGTTTCTCTTGATTAGTCCAACTCAAATTCCCCTTTGTGAGATAAACTAATTCAGAGACCTTCGACTGGGCACACCCGCAGTACCGGACCACTCTGCAATCTTTTATCTTTTCGGGCTTTAATGTTCAAACATAATTATCAGCTTCTCATTATCAAACGCAGTGGAAGGTGGCTTCAGAAGATCGGAAAATAGAGCCTACGTCATTGTACCTAGGCTCCTGGAATACGAAAGGCTTTCAACATTGACGGCCCCAAGTGATGTTGACCTGGGATCTTTCGACATACTGGGCCTCATTACAAGTATGGAGGTAGCCATGCCACTTTTAGCGGCATGGCTACCCCCATACCGGGTACCGGGTCCGGGTTCCTGGAATGAGGAATTACTGGGCCATTCCGGCCTTGGAGGGCCCCATAATTCCCTTTCCTGGGACCCGGACCCGGTACATCCCCATTCCCATTTTAGCCCCCTTAAGGCTCAATGGGGATGGGGAGGATGCTGACAACGGGCCCGCTAGCGGGTCCCGATAAGGACGCCTGGTTTTACCAGACGTCCTTAGCGGGACCCACGAGCAGACCTTGTAATGAGGCAGTAGAGGGTTAATGGTGCCGGCAGCTCTACCGGCGCCGTTAACCCTCTACGGCCTTCCTCGTTATGAGGCCCACTGTGTCTCCAAGAGACATGGCTGGTAGATAAACCCCATTTAGACGGCTACGAGTTAGTCTTTTCGCCAGCACAAAAAGGCACAAAAGGACGACCTACTTCAGGACTTATATCAGCCATACACTGCGGCAGTTGTATACACTGCATCAACACTATTCCTATTGGCAATACTTGTAAGCTGGAAATATCACAGTGAATGTGCCACCAAAGCAAATTGTACAACAATGATCATCTTTAACACTTATTGGAATCCCCAGGTATTGAGTAATAAGACCTATCTCTCAATGATTGAGAAAGCCATAGATGAAGCATATATTGAACATCAAGTGAATTATTTATTTATCTGCAGAGATTTGAACGCAGTATGTGGTAAATAGAAAAGTACTCAAAAATCTTCAAGAAAATCATCCCGTGCGGAAGAAAGAGGCACACAATGGTCAGAACTCATGACATCGAGAGAATTTCACAACCTAGACATCCTATTCAACCAGATCGACCGATTGCTGACGTGGATTAGAGAAGATACACGTGCGACAATAGATTATATGTTCATGTCGAGACCTCTCCTTCCACTGATAACTTCCTTCGAGGTCACAAGAACCAACTCAAGTGACCATAACTTATTAACCACCACATGGAAGTCCTTCAAAAGCCAAAAACGCCATCCCAGATTGAAACCAACAATCAGGGAAACTGACAGCACAAAACATCTAAAAATGTATTATGAAGTACCAGTTAACAATAGAACCTGAGGACACGGGCCAGCTAAAGTAACCAGTAGGCTATCGACCCTTGTTTAGAGTATATCAGATCAAACCGAACAAATCAGGACAGCCACCAAAACCGGAAAACCACAAGAATGACAATATCTTGGTGGGAAAAAGACGTGAGTTGAGAAAAGTAAAAAGAATAGTGAGACGTCAAAACAATCAAACCAACAGGGAAGAGGTGATTCGAGCAATAAAGAAATACAAGTCCTGGGTCAAAAATTATCGAATGACACTTTATGCGCAAGACTCGGAAGAGATGCTTTGGGCAGTGTATGGTCGTAAACCACGTGAATTTTGGTCACTGGTGAGGTCAACAGAGAACATAACAAACGATGCACTCCAGAAGAACACAGGAGAGGCCACTTAGTTGAAACATTTTAAAAGCTTATTTAAATCCCCAACAATCAACAACCAAAAGCTGATGGAACTTCCCAGGTTGTTTGTGATTTTTCTAAGTGACAGAGAGTCCATTCTCGAAGTAATTCAGAAACTAAAGTTATCAAGAGGCCCCGGCCCTGACGGTATAACAAACATTGATCTAAAAAATCTTCTGGAGGAGTGGGCTTCCTTCATTAGTGTGGTGTTCAAAAGATGCGTCGAGATCAGAACAATACATAATTCCTGGACAACATCAACAGTAGTGCCAATCTTTAAAAAGGGCGGTAAAGAAGAACCTAGAAATTACCACCCTATAGCACTTCTCGACATAATCGGAAAGGTTTTTGGCTCCATGATATTAACCCGCTCCCAGTCCTTGGCAAAAGAAGCTCCCTGTGCAGACCCCTTCCAAGCAGGCTTCATGAAGAACATAGGAACCACAGCAAACATACTGTTCCTGAGTACCATAAAAGGAAAAATTATGGAGGGACACCCGAAAGTCTTAATCGCGTTTATTGTCCTGGTGCAAGCATTCGACCAGGTCAAATCGAGACATACTTTGGGACAAATTGTCAACTTCGAAATGCCCTGAAGAAATCACAGAGCCAATAAGAGCCCTCCACTCAAACACCACAATGAGAATACGACTAAACCTTACAAGGCCTGCTATCCAAAGAGATACCCACGGCAAAAAAATCATGTCTCTGGAAAAGTCACGTAAGAGAGCAGAAAAGTTAAAAATAGAAAGAGTAACCGAATTCAAGTGCCTGGGAGTAACCTTGGATGGCAGCCGCACAGAAGTAGTAATGCAGCGAGTCCTATTCGAAAAAAAAAAACTAGCGTCACAAACAAGAGCAGTCGACATAAAATGTGGCCGCTTCTCCTTGACTCCAGCAATAGACTTCTATAAAGCAAAAGTAATTCCATCCTTGACATATGGTGCTGAAGCCATGCCCTACATCCTGACAAAAATATGGCTGAAATTAGACGGCTATCTCAGGAGAAACGTACTAAGATTGCCAAAATCAACCCCAATGGCCTTGATACGTAGAGAGTTAAGCTTGCAGTCCTTCCAAGGAATGATCAACCGAAACAGCATAATGCTGTATATAAAAACGCCTTTTCCTAAACGCCCAGAGATACTGGGTTTGATTAACGTGGAAATAACAGAAAGGCGCTGTAAAATGCTGAACATATGGACACAAAAAAACAAGGATAAATTGTAAGAGATGTGTAGCTCCGAAGACGAGCTTGTGCAGAATCCAACAAAGGTGAAAACAAAAATGGAGCGACTTGACTGGATCCAGACCTTAGAAGCAGCGGGGAAAAACAAATTGACAATCAACTTACCCATCAATACAAAAAAGATAAATCAAACTCAAGCCTATTTGAAGAGGTTTCCCAATAAAGCACTCAGAAATACCTTTATAAGGGCACGTTTAAACCTTCTAGAAACATATGGAATTTTGTCCATAAGAGGACTCTCCGATTCCGACAAGTGCTGATACTGCAACAATCAACAACAGATTGAAACAGTAAGACACCTTCTATTATCATGCCCAGGCACTCAAACCATCAGAATGGCCTACCTAGACTGACATATCTCTGTATCACTGATAAATGAAGAAGCCATCTGGTGGGCGAGGCTGATGAGCGGCGAAAAGATATCATAGGTGCTAGCTGTGGTCCAAACACTGCGACATATATTAGCAGAGCAGGAAAAGACTGGATTGTGAAAAATATAACGACAGAGGAAGGTATGAACTGTGAGACTAAAGACTTAACTGACTGATTTAAAATTGAAGCATCTTTTTACATCTTGTAAAAATCTCTATTGCGATTAAAACAAGTAGATAAAATAAATAATAATTATCTTCCAATTCCTTTTGCTCGCGTCTTTCATCACACGCTTCCATACTTACATACATTCTTTAGGATATATTGTTGCTGCTTGCAACCTCTGTTCAAACGCAGACCGGTCTCGCACAGTTTCTTCCAACTCATTGGCTATGCGGAACTCGTGGCTTGTAGCTTTTATTTTTGAGTCAAGGATGGTACCACAGCGTTGGCTGTTCCGCCCCGACCCGACTGGTCGTGCAGGAGTGCACCTGGTATCGCGGCACCACAAAGCAGGTTTCTCTGGCTTCACGTCCTGGACTTACATCTGCTGTTCTCAAGGTTTCAAAAGCACAACGATCAATCGTCGGAAAGTTCGAAGGCCATTTCCTTCTTTTTCGCTCTTCTTGACTCGCTGTCTTTCTCCCATGATTTAACTGCTGCCTGCAGTAAGCTGTTCCTTCATGGGCTCTGTCTCGCTCCTGACCTTGCTCCCCAAAGGCTCTTAGGGTTCTCTCTCCTCAATGTTCGCACAAGGGTCTCCCCCCCCCCCCCCCAGTCAGGCTCAGACCTCTCTCAATTTTCAAAGTGTAAAGTTTTGGACTCCATGTCCCATAATGCACTCTCAGCTCCCCAAAACGGCATTCTCACAGTTTGGGTGCATCAGGAGCAAAACGTGGATCTTCTGTTTGAGATCAGGATCCTACTACATGCCTCTCCAAGGCCTCGGCTCTCTGGTTTGGCCCAGGGGAGGAGCTCTGATGTGGGTGCCACCTGGTGACCCCAGTTGCCCCTGGTTTGGCTTCCTGGAGGCACACCTTCGACTCCACACTGCAGCCTACCCTGTGCTCACCAGTCCAGTGTCCAAGCACATTTTCCTCCTCCATGCCTTCCATGTTTTCACTGGCAACATGTTCTCCCTCTGGCGTCTCGGCACCCTTCAGCATCCCCAGCTCGCTTCAAATGCTGTTTCTGGCTGATGCTTTTATAATTCTAGCTAGAGGTAATTGGAATCGGGTGTAAATAGTTGTCCCTCCTTGCCTGACTGTGCCTGACCTCATTATCGGGACAACATGGAGACTGCCCATAGGAATCCATTGACCATGGATTCCTATGGCTAATCCTCATGACTCCCATCTGCCTCTTCTTTGTCCCAGTCTTTGGATATTTCAATAGGGGAGTGGGATTATGGGAATTGTGGTGTTCTACAAGCAAGGGATTAAGATGTTATAGATTTTTGTCAGGAAAAGGGGTTTCAATGTAGGATTGTTGAAAAGTGGGTTTCGAGGAAAGGGGGGTAAAACTCATGTTTGAATTTAGGGATGGTCTTTATTTTCCCTGATGGTTTTGCCTTTTTCTTATAGAAAGGTACTGGGGTATGATGGGGCTCTGATAATGGTGTGTATCGAATGGGAGGAATACCATGTCACGCCCTAGGGCGTGTCTCCTGTAGTCCCCAAGGACCCTTTGGAGGTGATCCACCCTCGCTCGTACGCCCCCAGGGTCGGGATCCAAAAGCAATGGCCCTTCCCGGGCCACCTGAACAAAGGATTCCCGGAGTATAGCCTGGGAGAAATGCCTCAGGTTTCTCACACAATACAATGGTCAGACAAGGTCAGACAACTACTGACCATCACACACACACCTCACTTCCATTACACTTCCCTACAAGGATAAAAGGTGGAGCATGAGTACACTCTGAGTGAGGCAAAGCACACGAGGAAACAGCAGTTCCAAGATGGCAGTTTAACACAAGGAGAAAGACGGCAAAACAGAAGAGAATCGCAAGGAGGAAAGTTCTCTTGACCTTTTCAACAAGGAACCATTACTTTCACGAATCCTTGAATAGAAAGCCTAAGACCAGGAAACCAGGCTGAGGAATCCTGCATTGTGGGTCGGATGTACCCGGGACTCTCCTGCTTCGATAATCAAGGCGTGGAGAATGGCATGCTGCCATGGTACTGGCCTTGGATCCAAAAACAAAGCAGCATCAGTGAAATCAATACAGCCGGTGAGTTGGGGAGACCAATACAAGACCAGTCTATGTTGGAGATAAGGTTGCAAGCAGCAACATTGTATATCAAGCGCTGAAACAAACATTGTATGAAATGCGTGTGATAACCAACGCAAGTAAAGTTGAACTGCAGATGAGTGATTGAACTTTAAAACAAAGATACAGTACCTTTGACAGAGTGGTCCAGCACTGCATGGGTGCTCAATCAAAGGTCTCTGTAAGGTATCCGGCTGAGAGTAAGTGAAAGAGTGGCAAAGGATTGTGAATCGAAGTGGTCCTGCAACGGGTCAAGCAAAATCCTGTGCACAATCGAAAGTCTTTGATGTTGATACAGTAAAGAAGGTTGATGGCAAAATAGATAAATTGGTCCGAGCACAGTGGAGGGAGACTGATTGAAGATTTTGTGTCGAAGTGTTTCTGAGCCCTGCGGAGGGAGACCCAAGGTGAAAAGGGAATCACCTAAGAAAATTGTGTATATGTGAAATACATAAAAGAAAGGAACTTTATTGTTTGTTGCATCAGGCCCTCTGAAAGAGAGACTTTGGCACAGATGGCCATGATGTGGAAGTTTTGAACTGCATCCTTGTGCTAGAGAAGTGAGAGACTTTGCTAAGCTTGAGTGTGTCACCTTGTCCCGTGCTGAAAACGTGGGCAAGGGACGCCAACGGCTTGAATATCCTGACATATCATTTCTTGAACACTTCATTTGCATAACATTATTTCCCACACTATTTGTATGTAGAGATAAGGATTGTCAATAGGTTTATTACGATATGCCCTTTTATTTTGACAAGACACCACTAGGACTGCGTTATTATTCTTTGATGGTCATAGCTTGCTCCCATCTTTAGATCTAGGATTAGATAGGCATTTTTCAAACCCAATTGAAGTTCAATAAATACCCTGGGCTATTGTATCTGTCTTACTGTTGATACCATGCCTTCCTTACAGACCTCTGTAATCTAGACAATGGCAGAGTTCCTAATTTTTTATTTTTTTTAGGTATAAAAAAAAAGAGAAGCCCCTGCTGGGGATTTTTTAAGTATTCTTTAAGGGCAGTCTTTTCAGCTTCGGACAGAATATACATACGCCCAAATGGGGTGGTTGATTAGGATGTAGAATAAGAGCACAGTACCGCCGATGGGGAGGGAGAGCCTTGAACTGAAGGTCTGAAACAACGTCTTGGAAATCCTGATCCGGTTCAGGTATCAAACTGATATTGTCAACCACTGTGGAAGGGGTAGTGAAATCTACAAATTTGCTATAGCAATGTAAACCAACAGATCCTTTGGTTAAACAGTGAGAGATGCAGTACTTGGATCCCAGGAACATAGAACCTGCGGTCCAATTTATGAATGGATGTTGGCAGCGTAACTAGGGTAAACCCAGGATAACTGGAAAATGAGCAGCTTTAGTTAGATCAAAGGTTATTTGTTCTGAATGAGAAGAGATCGACATAGTCAACCGAATGGTTGCTTCTTTGTTAGGGCCCGAAACCAAAGGAGTGCCATCAAACCCTTCCACGATGATATTGTTGTCTTTTACAAGGCGGACAATACCCTTATCGTTTAGCCCAGGGGTCATCCATAAAGATGCTGGCTTCACCACAATAAATCAAGGCAGGCATGTGTATCAAGTCATGATTCTGTAAATGGAAGGAAATGTTAACTAAACCATAGATTGAGAAGTGTCAAAGAGGTTCTTAGCAGGGGAACCTAACTGACTTTCCCTGATCGTGGTTCCCTCTACAACCGGGACCTGGCATTTCCCAATCGCCTGGGACGACCTATGGGACAATTACGGAGGAGATGTTTATCCGAGGCACAATACATACAGAGCCCCTGGGTTTGACTTCTGGCTGTTTCCTCCAAAGAAAGCGGACCCCCAGCGATCCCCAGCTACGTAGTTTCTTCCAATTCGCTTTTATTTGCTACAGGGTGGAGTATATCCAAAGCCTCTAGAGGTGAATATCCCTTTTTGCATACCCTTAGACGTTCTTGGAGACAGTAGTCCAATTGCATAGCCAGGGAAACCATCTCGGCTAAATTAGCAGGCCCAGCAATCCGAGAAACCTCCTCTTTTAATTCCTCTGTTAACCCCGTCCTAAATAAGGTGATTAGGGATCATCGGGCCAAACAGTGTCTGTGGCTAATTGTTTGAAGCAAGTGACATATGTTTAAAATGTCCATAGTTCCCTTTCGGTAGTCCAATAATTGTTCTTGGGTGAATACCATATCTCCCGGTGGCCAAACATAGCCCTGATGCTATTCACAAACCCCTGGTATGAATCTGGGATTGGGTTATTGGTTGTCACTAATTGGGTAGTCCAAGCTAAAGCATCCCCAGCCAAGTTTGAAATCATGTACCCGACCTTGTCGCGGTTGGCCGGAAAATATGTAGCCTTAAATGTAAACTGAATGGTAGAAGAGTATAGGAATTCCTTTGTCTTATGGGGGTTACCATCAAACTTACCCCTGCAAACGGATCCGGGGGAATATCCATTGGGCCATGTGCTTTGTTAATCTGCTGGCGTAAAGCTGCATTTTTGTGTTTCAAGGTCTGAATCTCAACAGTGAGTTTACGGACTGCAGCAACTAACTGCTGCATTTGGTCCATTGGGGCGTTGCTAACTGTTATGCACTGTTATATGTTAGCTTAAAACACATATACAGTTTGCTCCACTGACCTTGAAGGACTGGACCAAACCTGAAGAGCGTGAGAATGGCCCGAAACCTCTGTCACCCATAAGGTTCACATGGGAAAACCGAGGTCTCAGGGAAACCCTCCTGGGGTAGAAAACCCTGAGACTGATGGAGCTGTACTCACTAGGATGGAGGTAGAAGGACTTCAGAGAATTCTCACGATTGCCAAGTACAGGGGAATATGTCAATCAAGGGAAGCAGGAGCTGTCCTATCAATGCGAGCTGCAGCAACACAATAACACAATAAGTAGAAACAAAGTTATAGAGGGCCAGGGTGACAGGAGAAAAGGTAGATAGGAAAACAGCACGAATGGATTTACGAAGGTCTAGGAATCAGAAAAAGTAGTGGCACAAGAATGCCAGCATCAGAGCTGCTTTTGATGCTGAATTCCGTCTTCCTGGAGGACGTCCTCACGCGATGTCCTAGGCCCAGCAATGCGGATGAAAGAAACAACTAGACAGCTGCAACAATTTGGACGAGACGCAGCGGGAATAGCTAATGCGGCGGACAGAGACAAACAGTGAATGTGTTTCCAGCTCCGCCAAACGGGACTGCAACAATGGGTATTCAGTCCTCCATTACCCCGCTCATGATCTGGTGGTAATTGAGGCCCATTGTGCCCCTCTCACTTTTAAGAGATAGAACTGCCCCGCTCACTGTTCAGCAGCCCCAGATCTTTCAGGTCGGGTGATGACAGGCCTCCGAGCCTTTTAGGCTTCTTAGCAGTCTAGGGAACAAAAGCCAATGTATTGGTGGACCTTCAATCTCCTTCCCCAAAATAGGCCTACCTGTTAAAGAAGCGAGTTCACATGTGTCCGTAAAGCAAGTTGATTGTACAAATGGCTGTGAGGGGCTAGATGACGACAAAGAGTCAAACTAACCCGATGCCCTCCCGAACCACACAAGCATCTCACATTATATACATTTTGCAACACTTAATACACTCCTACATATTTTGTTACAAAGTCATCCCACCAAACATGAGTGGTGAAACCTATACAAATAAATCTAAGCCCCCCAAGTTCCCACATTCTCATTGGATACATTCATTTAATCATCAACTCCTTTCGACATACATTTGCATAAATTCATGGTTACATCATACCCCATTTTGGGATCTTTTCATAGTAGTGACATCATTATATGGTTACCTAGTGACGCACAACATGGCTTTGCAAGGACACTTCAACAATATAAGGAGGGGGGGGGCAAACAAATTCCCTTTGAACTGGTAATAGCCATCCTATCCACCCAGACTTGGTGGTGTCTCTGGGATCTCCCATTTCATGCTAATCTATAATGACTGCCATTTCACTGGTCACATCTAGGTCATTTGTGAGAACCTGATTGAAACCTATAAACCATTTGTCATTTCTGCTCTTAAGCACCCCTTGCACCGGGTTTATTACATGGACAGAAGTCGACCCTACCAGGTGGCCGGACTTCCCTAGTCACTGAATAACAACTCCCATGTACTTGGAAATATTACATCTTCTCTCCACAATAGGACTAAGTCGTAAAACCCTTGCCTGGGAGCAGCTGACCATTTGATGTTATCGCAGCTGCCCAAATGCAGTTAACTGCTTTCCCCCAGCCTTCGTACTCGATCAACCAGCTTCCCAGGTCGCACAGAGTTTGTCGCCACCCTAGATTTCTGCGGCCTACACCAACCTCAACTATGAGGGACCTGTGGTATATAGATATGTGTGTTTGCCATGTAACCCTTGTTCCCCCAACTGACCCAAGCACATTTCACAGAAAACATCTGAATATATGTCTGTGCTGTGAAGGTATCATGAAGCAAGACAAAGACAACAGACTTAAAGTTCAAAATAAAATACTTTATTAAATTACATGTCAGGGTGGTAGAAGGCCTAACTTGCCCTATACTAAAGTGGGATTTCCCTACCTGAACAAAACTAAGGAACGTCTGAGTCCAAGAGTTGAACTTAAAAGTTTGTCTGTGTCTAAAACCTATCCTTGCCCTCACAACTAAAGCTAACCAATGTGTAGGGATGTCAGAATCAAAACAAATAGTCTTCATCTCAAAGTACTGAGCTTCTTCTAGCTCACGGCTTTCTCTCAGCTCCCCTTCCCAAGTATAAGTATTTTCCACAAAAAACTCTCAAGATAACCTTTCTTCAGCTCAAAGTAATATAGTTACAAAAAACTATTCTTGGGATTCCCTTCCCCAAGTTACAAGCAAGACAGTTCATAGAAAACAAAATTATCTCGATGCTTCGTTCTCAAGACCACACAATGCAGCTCCTCAAATCTCTGAGTTCCCTTCCCCAAGACTTTATCTTCATGATCACAATCTCTTTAAGTTTCCAACATGTAGGGCTATCTGGTCTAGATGCAGTTGTCAGACCAAACGGTCCACCCATCCCAGGTCAAAAACCAGAATCCCTATGTCTTGACCTCTTGGCTTTGATGTCTACTTTTACAATCTTCTTGCTTTTCCTTATCAGCCTCTTTGCTCTGATATCACTTATCACTCATCCTTTCCAGTGTTTGGCCTTGTCACTATGCATTCATTGACCAAAAAGCTCAATTAAGTGTGTTTTACTCACACCCACATTCTTATGACTCTTTGTCAAACTGGTGCTCTTTTCTGTAATTTGTCTTTCCCTGGGGCACGTTCCACGTGTCCCATCCGGAATTCCACATGACCAACACTGGATCCCAAACAACCCACCATAGTTATTTACCATCGGCCCGTTAACCTGGGGCACCTTACCTCCGAACGTGCCAAATGGCCAACCTCCTCATGAAAATCCTTCCCTACCCCTCGGAAGCCCTCTCATTTGCATTGACCGGGAGCATACTCATCCATCCAACCTCGTGTCATACCTGATTCAACATGTCGCTGTTGTCCCAATTGTCCCTGCTGGCCCTCCGTTGAGCTGGTAATAACCGCTCCTTCCAAAAAGATCTTTGCAATTTTTTTCTGAACATGCTTGGCCTCTGCCTTTTCTGCCTGCTCTATGCTCTCCTTTTCCTTTTCTTGCCTTCTTTTACAAAAATGCACAATATGTGCCTACATTTCCGGCCAACCTTTGGTTTCCATCCCTACTACTTTATCCAGATCATCTTTATCTTTGGGAAGTCCCTTCTTTAGCATATGATAAAAAAAAATTGCCATGTTCTTATCCCATGCTTCTCCTGTCTCTGCCCTCCACGTCTCCTGAATTAACTGGATATGTGCGGCAGGATCATCATCATCTAACTTCATTGTCTTGGCCAAAATAGAATTTATATCTGGCGTATCGTGATACATGACCTGCAGGGCGCCCCCATAGCTGTGCCCTATAATTATTAAATGCCTGCTCCATCGTGGGTGTTCGTATCTAACTGAACTCCCGGATAACCTGCTCGCCTCCAAAGCGCCTCTGTCCGTTCCCCAATTAGAGCTTTGAATACGCTTTTCATGTCCCCTATGGTCAACATGACATCGGCATTGTGTTTTTCTAATTCATAAATCCACTCACCCACCCCAGCATTTAGCGAAAAGAGTGTCTTCCACAAATTATTCCGGTCCATGTGTGATCGCGGGACATAATACACCTTTCTTTGACCCTTATGGAGCAACACAAATTGAGTCACACCCTTCTTTAGTAGGGCTCTCCCTGTCTTTTCCCTGCTGTTCAGTACAGCCATTCGGGGACCACAGTGTGTCCTAAAATCCCATGGTGTAATCTCTGGCACTGCTACAAGAGCGGGAGTTGGGGCTTCAACACCCTGTTCCTCCTGCTAAACATCCGATTCCCATTCATCCTCGTCTTCTGCAGTCACATCCCCTGGTGTTTCTATAGGAACGGAAACATACTTGGCACTACTGTAGGGTGCCGGTACACGTTCTCCTTGCTCAAATCCTGTGCCCACAGCAACACTTCCATCCTCAAGGTCTACATTGACCTCTTTGATAACTGACCCATCCAATCTAACAAGAACTTGTCCATGCCTCCACCTTCTTTATTCTACGTCCTTTACATGCCTATTCACTTCTTCCTGCTCTTCACTTCTCTGCTGTCGTAACAGCACTACCTCTTCCTCCGCTAGCCTCAACACTTCTTCCAATTTTTTCCGCTCCTGCGTCTTCACTGCCATTTCCAGCCTATCCTCTATCCTAGCGGCAAAAGGAACAGTCTCCCCTTTTTCGCCCATTCTTTGCCCTTCATCTATTCTTCCAGCTGCGGGTCTCACTCTCTCTCGCTCCCCACCCTAAATCTCTGCTAGCCTAGCAGTCGGTGGAATATCAGCTTTCCACCCTCCGTTCTCTATCTTCCTGCGGCCCTTGCCATTGAAGGAGTTACCCTTCCACTTTTGTCAGTATCCCATCTTTTAGGAAATGTAGCTGTTGGAGGCGTTATATGTGCCCATCTCACAACCACTGGAGTGGCTGCTGGAGAAAATGGAGTTTCGAACTCAGGGTCCAAATACCATTCTGCGGGCGATAAAGTATAGCACCCATATGGGGGTGATGGAGAAGGAATTCCTGCACCCTCCTTTCTCTGCCCTTCCGCTGAGACTTTAACATTATTGGCCTTCCCGCCCTTCTTGTACATCGTCCATAACTCTTAAGATATTTAAATGATTTTCTAATTTCAAACCTTTGCGCCTAGTAACTAAGAAAGTATACAAGTTTTCCAACATACCCTTATCATAGGTCCCCTTTTTAGACCATGAATTGAGCATTTTACCAGTAGTTTTCCGCAGCCATTCTCTATGGTATTTTAAAATCTTTACCTTACAACCAGGACATGCCTGACACAAGTGATTCAGTGGAGTCTCCATACTCCAACCCCAGTCTACCTTTTAACAATTTACTTCAAAATCAATGACTTAAATCACGGAAGCCGAACCGGCAGCAGAAAATTGCAACCCAAGGAAGCCCCTTTCTTCCCCTTCCCAGTTTCTTAATATTCCCCACAATTTCTCGGCTCGTTCGCTTTCACCACGGTCTCTTCATTTTAGTTATACGTCCTACTCTTACACAAAAGACAGCATATTATCAGAAAAAACAATGCCGCCCCAAAAAGCACAATGTTTTTCACTACAACACCACTGTCTCAATCTCTTTTCATCACTAGTAGAGCATTCTCGACTACAATACTATCTTTCCCTGACTAAAGGAAGATGCACTTCACTACTTCGACTAGCCAAGAAAAGGTTGGCGAGGCCTCTGTCTGCACGGTCAATGCAGACTGAAGGGTGCCAATGGTATACTCCAGAAAGGTATCTGTGGGTGGACTTACCATAAAATGCCACCTCATCCCTAGGTGAGGGCTCTAGACAACCAGACAAGCAAACTGAAGGGTATCGGGACAAACCTCTCAGTCGACGTGCTAGTGGGGATACCACTATCCCCACTAGGAGTCATTTCACCAACCCAGGCTCCTGGCTCTGCACAATCCCTAACTATGAGAGGACTTGCGGCATGCAGATTTGTATATTCACTATGTACCCAAACTATCCCAGATACATGTTCCATGTATGTCTGTGTTTGTATGTTCAAGACTTCTGTGTCCTTTTCACAGTGGTTTCTTCATTGAAAATCTCCTTTCTCACGTGCCCATATGAAGCTCCTTGCTGTCCAATTTATAGGCGCTATGTGGCACACCACACCCACATTGTATATATTTGCGTCTATAGTTTTGACATTACCTTGCTGCGTGCGTGTAGATCTAAAATGTGTGAACTTGAACACAAAGTAACACTAAAAGTAACACTTATCTCATTTACTACACTAGATACATGCTAAATCGCAACATTGCGTCAACATCGACGTTCCCCCAGTCATCTATAGGGTTCACGCCTCTTTCTCATTGGGACCTTTATCGACCACCCCAACAATTCGCTATTTTGAGAAAAGCATCACCCAGTCGTAATAAAAGTTATGTTATTATTTTCCATCCTGTTACCTAGAGTTCCTTGCTTAAGTGTCAGAACAGATTTTCCTTCAATGCATGTGTACGTAATGCTAGCTAGTCGTGGTTTTTGTATTAGCAGAAAAGTGCAGGTCTTTGTGCTCTGTGCATGTAATAGGGATACACGGGTTTCTGCATTGCACAACCGACAAGATACTGTATGGCTTAAAAGTAGTATTCATCAATTGATGTGCATGAAAAATAGAAGCTTGTAGGACGTGCCTTCATTGATCTATTCAGTTGTGTGGCTTTATGAATGCTATTGGTAACCTAGTAAGCTTTGCGTGTATTTTTACAAAACTCTAATGCTAACTTTATCCCATTGTTTCTAAATGTTTTGAGCGCCTAGAGAGAACGCAAATGTCAGTGGTGCCCGGTCTTAATCTCAGTAACGTAGCATTTGTCAAGAGCACAAATACATAAATGGCTTATTTAGCACTAGACACATCACTGAACATCAGCTGTCTGGCAGATGTGCTACTCTGTTGTATTTGTATACATTACTCAGGACCTAGTTTATTGTCTTGTAATATGGATGTCATTTTGGGGGTTTGAAATATAGGTGAAAAGAAGCGCGCTCTAATCATGCCTTTGTTGTTTTTTAAACAGGTCATCGCATAATGAACTTGAAAAGCATAGGTAAGTTTCCAGGAAGAAGTATCTAACTGGTGTTTGCTTTCTTTTCAAACGTGCGTTTAAATAGGATTTCATGATGGCTCTTACAATACAAATGCTGCCGTGTCTGATCTGTCAGTTGTCTGCTTACGTCAAGTGTGAGCGCTTCGCTTTTACTTTTTAACTATTGGAGACATGCAGGCTTCATGCACGCTATGACCGAATCTTATCTCTCATTTTTGCTGCACATTTACAGTCCCAGTAAGAGGAGCGCTGATAGTGGGACATGTAGGGGCATGCTTGCAATTGATGCACGTCTTGAGTTATTTTGTGCAACCAATCAGATGTTACAATTTCGAAACTATAATGTATAGCGCAATTATACTTAGCATGTTACCACCATAGCGGTCTGCTGGCGTTGAGGCTTGTCTGGGTAGCTACTGTGCATTGCATACCCAAATCTAGGTTTGCTGTGGCTGGAAGACGAGCGACTGGGTTGAAAGGGAGATGTAGAAAGCGGGAGCAGGGGGTATGCAGCAGGATGTAGGTAAAGCAATGCAGCGTGGTTTTGGTTGTTTTATTTTTAAAGTTATGTCCACATAGCTCTACTTCTCTAGTACGAGCGGGAGGACGTGTGGTTCGCTCAGCACAACAGAAGAAGCAGAAGTAGAGGGACCCTTGCCAGACTTTCCAAACATTCATGTTTGGAATGCAGATGAGAGCATCCAGAGCAAACTGATTGTTTTTCTGCCTTTCTACACGCTTTCTATCGAGAGTAGTGTGAATAATGTTTGTGTTGTCAAATGCTTATAAAGTTCCTTTATTTTTTGCATATTACACCTTTTTCCAAACGGATTGCCTCAACGTTCCTAGGATTTGCTTTAACTCATTAGTTTGAAGGTGAAATTAGCATTCACGACCCGGTGGCCAGTTTTGTTAGTGGAGCTGCATTTGGATTCCTGAAATGTGCTGCAGAACTAGTGCCTTGCGCGGATCTCAGCAATCCACTGCCTCTGCTGTATTGACTGTGTTTGTTAATGATTCAATAACCATGAAGACGATGGTGATACTGTTGGCAGAGAACTTTGTTTTGTTGTAGCTGCAAATATGGCTCTTTGCCTTGTACCATGATAATTATTAACCACTGTGCAGTGTGTTGGCAGCCACAAGGGAATTGATGTATTCGTAGTTTTATGTTGATGCATTTTGGTTGTGTTTGTGCTTTACAGAGTGTGGCTAACTCCCTCATTTTCAAACGTCAATTTGTTGGTTTGATGACTGTTTCATCTCTGTGTTGTGAAGGCTGATGGGTGCCTCTGTACCGTTCTCCCAGTTCTTCTTTGGGGACAGTTGCTCTAGGCATGCTCTTGGTGGTAGTCATTAACTGGGAAATGGTACCTTCCGGGATGGTCTGTTGGTTGTGCATTGCAGCAATTGATTGTGCAAATTAGTCAGATGCCATCTGATGGGCAGATTATGGAGTGCCTGGTGGCCTCCCAGCAACCAATCGGTCTTCAGGCTCTGGTGGCATGGAATCCTGTTGACCCTGTGTTACTTTCTTAGACAGAGGTGGCTGTTGCCCTGTGGAGTGCTAAGTCATTCAGTGTTTTCGAATAACAAATGTGAGATAACCTGGCTGCTTTGGGGACAGTGCCACCTCGGGTGGCTGTAGCAGGTAGTTGATAGTCAGTCATAAGGATCTATCGCCAAGGAGTGTTAAGGATGCCATTTTTTATTTGTGTGGATCTCAAGTCTTTTCCTCCAAAGACATCCACACTGGCCTGGGACTCTCCGTCCCTCACGACCATGAAGGTATCCACCATTATGACCAACACTAATGCCCACAAGGTCAGGCTACACACAAATGTCTGCTGCCTTTTGCCCCAAAGAGCCCTATCCTGATGCTATGGCAGACGTCCCGCCTTTGATTTCCTCAGATTGGCTAAGATGCAGCCTATTGCAGCAATGCAAGCAGAGCCGGCAGGCCCACGAAAAGGAAGGCCCTGAAATAAGACTGCCTCCTGTCTGTTCCCGTCCGGGCCTGGCAGGCCGTATTCACGACTATACATATTCATTAAGGAATGCGCCTACTAGTGCAACCATTTCTATTGCTTACCATCCACTCTCTATGCTGCTACTTGATCTTACTCATTGGTAGGTCTAAAAGTATCATACCACCGTACATATCTCCCAAGTGCTGCACCATGCAACACTTACCCTTGAATTTCCTCAAATGTACCTTGAAAGCCTACACTGTAACTGCCATCGCTCCTGTAACTCCATACCTTATCCAGCATAGTCTCCTTCTCCTAGCACAGCCGACGTGGCCCCCACCCTTCTCGGTGCGGCTTTTCCGGCGTGCATGGTTACATCCTACTACATCACTTGTTCCCCTTATTTGCTCACGGTGATCCTGCATGCCCACCATGCTTCAGGATGTCACCAGTAGCGGGGTATGCTTTAAAGCTATTCTCCAACAGACTCTATTCATGTTGTATACTCCATTGTAATTGCTCTGGAGGTGTCTTCCTTGTACCATACCGCAACCTTGTAACTTGTATTTTGTAACCTTCGGGGCCTCATTATGAGTTTGCCGATCTGGAAACAAAGGTGCTGGGAGATTACATTTAAGGGTGGTCTGGTCACACCTTATGTTTTCCTGTAGATGTGTATTGTATATGAGACAAAAAAGAGGAGGGAATGATTGGACCAACCATTAAGATTAACTATCAGATCACTGATTAGATCCAGGTATGACTCTGCACATGGATTCGACCCATTATCATTGGGATGAAATCTAGGGTGACAATTGATGCTAAATTCAGTAGGATTGTTAGCCCATTGGGTCCTTCCTTTAAGTATGGTCCTTAAGAGCTAAATGTACTCCATATTTTGAGGATATTCACACAAGCATTTGAATTCTGTAAATCTAAAGGAGTTATTTACATAGACGGTAGTAATTCTGAGCAATGAAATTGACCAAGAAACACCTTTTTGATCCTTTTATTATTGAAGGTCAGGCATTCAGAGAGGTGGACTAGGGTGTCTTTTACTCAAACATTAAGCTATTTCGAAGGATCATGTCAATATCTCTTCCAATTTTAGTTGTTTTGTCTAACCTAGAAATAGCTTAATGCTGATGTAGCATGTTCTCTAATCTTGCCAGCCTTCACCTCCAAAAGACTGCTGCATCCGACATGCTCTGCTCGCAGGTGCCGGTACGGCCGCCAGGACAGACCTGGCGGCCATAATGGCCCCTGCGATCATAACTCGTAGTTTTCCTGTCCGGGAACTACGGTACCGGCAAGCTTACCGCTACTGTAGTTCCCGGACCGGCAAACTTGTAATGACCCATTGGCTGTCTAATTTAAGAAACCTGTTCTAAAGTTTTCTGCATGGTAAACCCCATTGTAGGTATACTGCCACCCCTTTCCATCATTATTTTTTTATTTCCAAAACTATTTATACGTATGTTTGTTAGGCCTTACACCTAGCAAGTATGGGTCTTGGAGGTTCCTGACTAAACGAGACAAGCAATCATTATGAATTGTAAACATTGTGACTTGTACAAGGAGTACTGAAGACAGAGACACAAGGTGCGTTGTTTTAAAGGGTTATATGCTCGAAGTTAATAAGCAGAAACATTTAGGTTTCTTGTCATTTTTGCTTTTTGTGAGACAAATTTAAGAGTATAGTTTGAATAATGTAGACATTTTCACAGGGAAATGCAACCCAAATATCCATGTAAGCAAACACTAAATGCAGCACATGGGAAAGGAAAATTGTATGTTTGCAATGCTTGCGCTTAGACACGGTAGCACGATTTCATTATCCAGAAGTCTTGATTTGTGTACAGAATCTCCATGTGATAATATCCCATTCATGAACCGATGCACATGGACGTTGCACTTAGGCAGCACACCTAACAGAAGTCCTGTGACAAACGTAATGTGAAAAAGGCACAGAGTCGGCTCACAAATGAGCAGAGAGATTCCCAAGTCGCTGCAGAAGCACACAACGCAGTGCCACAGATCAGGAGTTTGGTTCTCGGTCAGATGGGATTTACATTTCTGCAGTGTTTGCCTACATTGTAAACTGCCTCTGCAAGAATTGAGGGTAATATTATTTGGGAGGATGAGGAGTGCCACAAAAAGGACTTGGGGCCATGATCTGCTTTTGATATACGTTTAACAGCCTCATTTGTACAAAACAGCAACCTTTTTTCTAATATTCGTGTTTGAACAGTTCCACTAACTTGCTTCAAGTTGAACAAACATTGAATGGCAGGAGCGTGACCATGGAGGGATGTACAAATGCTTCAATGACTATATATTTAGTTTTAGCAAACGGCGATCAATTTTATATTTAGCCCTCGTCAATGTATTTCGTATGTACTCTTTGGAAGCAATCCAGACCCATCTTGACTAAAGGCAGATTTCTGAACAGAAAGTCGAAACTTGGTATGGGGCACCACCGGCCTGCCCATACCCTCTATTAGATGTGCAGTAACAGCGGGATATGTGAGGTGCTGCCTAGAGACGCACATCAGTGTTTACCTTCTGCTCCTGACATTGTAGCTGTCTTGGCAGTCAAATGCATATTTGGAATTGTTTTTCTAACCCATCTGACTCGGAGATTCGCTGCCTCGAGCGCTGTCGCGTGGACACCAAGAAGCAACAGAACAAAGCACGTGCAGATTCAGTGTTTCATTTTGAATTGGGCTTTCATGTTCCATTGAGGACCTTTGAAGCATGCATGTCTTTATCACATTAATACTTTTTTTTAAAGCGCTTGCTGCTGTAACTGTTTACCCTCTTTTTGCACAGAAAGGTGTTTCCACTTCCTCACATTAATGGTGCTTAATTTATTGACCTTTGAAGGATGAGTATATATATCATCAGTGATCACTTGACGCGCTCTGCTATCTCTCCGCCTGATTATTCCTTGGCTTTCCACATAAAGATGCCTATGGTTCTATAAAGCATTTTTCAGTGTTCCTTTGACCACATGTGTGCTATCCTGATCTGTGCCCTCTTCTTCTTTCTAAGAGCTCTGCTCGTTTAACAATATAATTTGTAGCGTAATCAGCATTTGCTTGCTGCTGATATTCTCATTTGAGCAGTACTCGAAATTACTTTTTCTGTCCCACTCAATACAGAGGTTTTTAAAAAATTGAAATTTCTAGAATATCCCTCTGGGGTGTTCACAAATTAATTGAATTTACAAGAGTAAAGAAAATCTGTTTGGTTTGTTTGCTGCTACTCTTACCAATCGCGAAACCGAGAATGGCTAAAAGTCAGACATGTCTCAGCACAGCTTTTGTTCCCACTCACAGAGGGCAAGTGTGTCCTGTGCTCAGAGGGGGAGATTGGATGTGTGCTCTGTGATGAAGCTAGTGGATGATGGGTTTAAGGGCAAAATGGAGGGGATATACCAGTTGCTCTTGTTTTCGCCCTGTTGCATTGGCAAATGGCTGCCACCAGACAGCCTTCCACAAGATGGGAAGACCCCTCCCAAGTCCCTTCTCCATACCCACCAGAGCATCCTAAAACCCCTTCCACATTGCTTGACACTCTGGATGTTCTTGCCAGGGCCCTCTTATCCCCCAGAAAACGAACTTCCACATTTTGCGCGTCTGGAGGACCTATCTGGGTCCGTGAAATAGTCTGTGGATCAGGTTTGGGGACCCACTTGTGAAGTCCACGTAAGTGAGAAACAAACACAAGCAGTACAGTAAACATGAAAATAACATTACAACACCCCTAGCTCTGCCAAACTGTACTTATCTGCACAACAAGCGGAACAAGGCTTGTTCCTTTCACAGAAAGCACTGCACCCATTAAATCCAAGATAGCCAGCAGGGTTTATTTAGTTGTTCAGCATGCATCCAACCCATATGATGCCGGGGCCATGACCCAACCACAGGGCCACTCTAGCCTAAAACCACAGATGATTGCCCCTCGCAGAGTCCCACTCCGAGTATTGCTGTCAGGAAAACAAAGTCCATGCAGCAAATTTGGAAGTGTAACAAAAGACGAGACTCCCTTTATTGCACCAGGTCTACTTTTAAGCTTCTGCAAAATAAATCTGGTTCCTTATTTCACTACTCAATGTCTTGTATAGTCCCTAAAGGGTTCCAGTTAGGTCTCCTAAAAAAATAAATACTAATTTGGCAAATAAAGTCTGATAGTCTTGAAGATTCATACACTTGCTTCATGGAGCACACTCCTACTCGGGTAAAATGTCAAGATGTAAGCTACTAGTCAGGAATGAAGTCACTAGACCCCTCAGTTCTGCATATACATTTACAAACAGTGCACCAATTATTTTCACCAAGATTCAATTATCATTAGCCAATGGCTAGTGTGCATTTTGAGGCCTGCTCCCACGTCCCCATTTTCGGTGTCCAGTGCAGCACCTGCCGATTCACTTGATCGATCATGTGACTTGTCCTTCGTCAAAAAGTAAATCTCTGCAAACAACTTGTAGGTTATCTGCAGACCTTCCCAGTTCTTAACAAATCCTGGATAGTCTTTTTTTATTTTCAAGTTTATTCATTTACTTTGCTTACAGTTTATAAAACCATACACGATTATTATAGAATCATATTTTAAAATAGCTATTTATCTGCATGGAAAGATCTTCTTAATGTAAAAGTGAAGTAACTCACCTCCCAGATGAAAATCATCTACAACAAGTATTGTCAATTTTCTGTCCTGCCCTGTTTGCAATACTATCTTCTGAAAGTAGAACCCATATTGCTATATGCATTGGACATCTGCCTCTTGGAGATGGAGGGATTCCTGGACACAGGGTAGAATGTGGAAGCAGGTTCTTGGTCTAGTGCTTTCAATCCCGAATGTACTTATTTGCCACGAAATGGGGATTTTACCCCGCTCAGTCAAATGGCATTGGCGCATGTTGAACAGCTATGCAAAAATACTTGCCCCCCCGAAACATTCTTTATATGAAGACTTGACACTTATGTTGAAGGAGGGTTCCTGTTCCATCTATGGTAAAATGTGCAGTCTGCATCGATTAGCAAGGATGACCTTGTTTCTAGCCTTCCGTCCTGTAAGCGTAATTTTCAGCAGTATTACTGGTGCCTTATGTTAGACCAAATTGGCAACAGCAAGACATATTATGAATACGCAAAATTTCGCAGAAAATGGGGTGACAGAGCTAGTTACATGGAGATTTTTCCATGTAATCGTTTGCGCTAGACATATATGCTCTTTAAATTGAAACAATTGCTGACAAATGAAAGGACTAAATGTTGGAATGTGGAGGAGACGAATGTAACTCCTGGACGATGTCGATTCTGTACACATACATCTGTAATTGAATCCTTAAAGCAGCTGACCATATACTATGAGTTTTTTAAGCTTTTAGATATAGGATGTTTGGATCTTATCTATCTTTGTTATCCTCGTTGAGCACAGAAAGCTTATGGGAAAATTGTATGGGGGCCTCAATCAAAAGTTATTGCTGAAATTGATCCAACTCCTGAATGTTATTCAAGACAATTTGGACTTAAAGAACAAGCCAGTGTCTCAAAACGTGAGAGCTGAAAAAATTAAAAAGTGAGAAAGTGATCCACACCATTATCTAAAATATTGGTTAGAATTAGAGGTTTTATGTTCTAGTATGATAAAATGGATGTTGAAAATGTACATTTTATGTGGAAAGGTGACATTTTTTCGTGTTTTTATATGTATTCTGTAATATTTAAGTTTTAGTAAAGGTTTTTAACCAAATACAATTAAAAAAAAAGCTATTTAATTAAAAATCCCATCAGGACTAAACAGATTTCCTCAATATTTTTTTTAAAAGCCCATAAAATAACTTATTCTCTGGTGTAAAATGTAGCAATTGCATAGTATCATTCACTGCAGCAGTTCCATATTGCAGACAAAATGGGTTAAATCCCTCCTAATCTGCATACAAATTTGGCAAACAAAAAGGAAATGAAAAACATCTTGAATACCGCTTTTACATAGAGGAAGCTTCCTTTTATAAGTTACCCCAATCCTCTCGTTAAAACTTTTAAAGGTTAAAGAGATTCAGAAATTCAAAAAGAACCAATTAATATTTGGATTGTAAAGTTCCTTCAAATATTTCTGCATCACACCTTTAAAGGTTAAATCTTACATCCTCAAAAAGTCTTTCATTTTTGAACAATGACAATCATTTCATAACTTGCTTAGCTAATTTGCATTTTCACAATACATTTCGTACTTCCAGTGTCAAAAGATATAATTGTATGAATATCCAACTGTAGTGTTGTGACCGCATGATTTAGAAATTCCAAAAAGTAAAATTTGAGTTTGAGGTGTCTGAGGAAGGCATGGTATCAAACAGAGAAGACAGACGAAAGTGTTCACAGTTCAAGGTTGTTTATTGAACTTTCAAAATGGGTTGGAAAAACGCCTGTCTAATCCTAAATCTAAAGATGGGAGCAAGCTTCGATCATCAAATAACAACACAGTCCTAGTAGAGTGTTGTCAAAATAAAAGGGCCTATACTAATAAACCCATTGCCAATCCTTACTTTTAAATACAAATGGTGTAGGAAACAATGTTATGCAAAAGAAAAGTGTTCAAGAAATGATATGTCAGGATAGTTGAGCCGTTGGCTTCCCTTCCCCACGTTTTCAGCACAGTACAAGGCGGCACATGTTAGGGAGAATTCTCTGTTTAGGCTGAATTTCCTAACCTAGTGAGTCTCCCAGCAGCTTTGCTGGATTTCTGGATTTTTTTTTTTCCATCCTGCCAAGAGTGAGACTCTTTTCTCCCACTCTTGGACATGAATGTGGTTAATTCCTTTGAATGTCAATATGTTCTATGGGCTATGGGGTCTTTTACTCCATAGGGTCTCATATGTTTTTCTATGTGTGTTACACCGCACCCTCTGTGCCGTAACACTGGGGCGTCCTAGAGGATCCCCACCATAGACTCCATACCCTGGGACTGACTACTGTCTCCCAGGGCATGTAAAGTCACCATTGGCTTTACTAGACCTAAATTTACTAACAGAACTAGTACAAACCATCCTATTGTGGACGTACTAGTAGGGGTAATTCGATTACCCTTGGGTCTGTTATTCGAGGGGGCACTGTCCCGTCCCCCCTCGTCGAGTTTTGGCTGGAGGCAGTGGAAACTACTTGTTATATTCGACCGCGAATATAACTCTATGGGATTCTTCCCATTGTTGGAGGTTAATACTTTTTCTCGTTAATCTCTAACATACCACCGGTTTATTTGTCTTAAATAAATATATCGGTTGGTATTTTCTGCCAGAACTCGGTTTTTAAAATGGCGTCTGTGTTCGTCTCTGTGACTCCTAAACCAAAGGTTGAGCCCTTTGTTCCACTTTTGGCGGGCTTCTGCACAGAGGCCCTCCAAAGTGGTGCCCTTCTGTCTGGGTACCACAGGGGGTGTGGGAGGGGGTTTAGGCACCCTGGACTGAGTTGCCTTGCCAACTCAAGTCGCACTCTGGTGTGATTGGCCCAAGTGGTGAGCCACCCCGCTCACCACTTAGCGTGTTTTGATTGACAGCTAGGCTGAATGAATGGGG
The DNA here is from genome assembly GCF_040938575.1 of Ambystoma mexicanum. Lineage (NCBI taxonomy): Eukaryota > Metazoa > Chordata > Amphibia > Caudata > Ambystomatidae > Ambystoma > Ambystoma mexicanum. The sequence continues at coordinate 1,418,840,587 of NC_090937.1, forward strand.
GTTTTCTGCATAAAAGCAGAACTTTTGGGACTGGATCTTCAGAAGTCGCCACAGGACCTAAGAATCCGACGAGGGTAAAGCTGAGCCGACCTGCAACGACGACACCTCCGGTGGAGCCCTGCTGAACCGACTCGCCACTTCCCAACGACAGAGGAGATCTCCCCGCCGGAGAGTCTTCTTCCCCTGACTGGTGGCACAACCAGTCCCCTTTGCTTTTTCTTCGCTTCCAGGGCGTAGTGGTCGAATTGCCCGTGCTGAGCACCCCGGCAACCTGATAGCCACTAACCCGTACCGCGACCAAAAGGTGGTGCCTTGTGACAGAGCACTCCGTGGCTGATCTCTTCCCTGGTGGTGCAACGATCTTCAACTTTCCTTCGACGACGAGAGCATCTCTTCTCTTGGCAAAGCCCCGACTTGCATCCACCACCAGGAACAACTGCCCCCGCCGGAGCTGTCCCTCCACATACAAGGTACCGTGTCCGCCTGGCTTCCCTTGTGACGGTTAGCGTGAGGTGTCTTAATCCTCGCCTCTCCATTGGGTCGCCTCCAAGCTTTCTTAACTTTCTGTTCTGACCTGGTCCAATCTTTCGATAACAATTTGCGACAAAGACTCCAAGTGCATTTCCACTGTGATACTTTTTGGGACATATCGCCTTGCCTATCTCCGAGTGGGCCTGGCCTCTGAACTTTGCGATCTACAGTAGACCCTGCCTTACTTGCTTTGCATTTGTTCGTAAAAGTGTTGGTACCGAGTTGATTTCATACCCTGCCTTTTCTCTCCCGTCCTAACGAATATTAGAGTGCCATCTAGGTTAAAGCATTCACCTCTGTCTGCAAATAAGTGGTGCCGTTGAACCTAGACTTGTCGAACTATTGTTAGGGGGATTGATTTACTTATAGTAATTGTAATTGAAGTTGTTTGCCGTATTAGTGCCAGAGTGTTTTTTATAGATGTGTTGTCATAAATAAATACCTATATATCTTTACACCCAAGCTCTGTTCCATGTTTGCTTGTTCTACTGTGTAAATTGCCCTATTTTGTATACTCCACATACTGCCTAACTCTTCTTTAGGGAAGTCTGACTGCTCAGCCACAGCTACCAAGTGAATCTGTGTGGTACAGACTGCTACCAAGTGGGTTTACTGCCAAACACCTGTAGTCCTAAATCTTTTGCAGTGGTCCCAGAGAGAACTGCACATGTTTCCGCCTAACACTGGTGTACAGCGGTGGGATTTGTATCGAGTATACAGTTTAGAGTGCTTTTCAACACTTTAGGATAACTAACCACAAAGCTTAGCACTAAAAAGCAACTTTCAAAAACATGTCTACTATGGAAGTTTACAGACAAGAATCTTTGTCAGTTGAAAATACAGAGAGTTTGAGAGCTATCTGTAGACAAGAGAATCTTTCTGTAAGGCAAGAAAGTAGAACTGATGGCGAGATTGCTGGAAAACCAAAGTCTTGGTACTGGTTCAGAGGAACCAACTTCTCCAGCAAATGTAGAAAACAGTAATGGTATTGATCTGAATCAAAGTTCTGATGATAGTGATGAAGAGGCTGAAGAGGAAGGAGAGGCTAACAAAACTGTCTCCCCTGCTCCTCTGTCTGCCTTACTAGCTGTACCTACAGGGCCTATAATAGGTCCTACACTAAGTCCTCAAGTCCTTGAACTTGAAAAAATGAAAATAGACTTGGAATTCAGAAGGATTACTGCTCAAACTGAACAGAAGCACCAATAAATGCAACAAATTCTTAGGCTCCGAGAAATGGAGCTCAAGCATGAGTTAGAAATGAAAAAGTTGTCTGTCGAAACTGCTTCTGTCTCTGGCTTCTCTAGAAGCTCCAGCCCCAAAAGACCCCGGATGCCGAAGGAATTAATTGGTATGTATGAACCAAAGTTAGATGTGTTGGATTGGCTGAGTTTGTTTGAGTACAATCGTGGGCTCCAAAACATCACAGGTAATGAGTTGCTTACCTGGTTGTTCTCTAGGCTCCCCCCTGTTGCAACTGATGTGGTAATGGAGTTGGGGGAGGAGGATAGGAAAGAGTACGAAAGTGTGAAACTAGCTTTGATAGCTAGATTTGGGAAGACCCCTTCCCAGTACCTTAAGAGGTTTAGAACCCTCAAAAAGCATGATGGTACCCCTTGGGCTACCTGGGTGAGTGAAGGGTTGAAAAACTTAGAGGTATGGATTAAGCGTTACAAAGTGAACACTTATGAGGGAATGAAGAATCTTTTTATGTTGGAGTCTATTTATGATGCCTGTTCTCCTGAGCTCAGACAGCACTTGGCTGATTCGAAGGAATTGGATTCCAGGAAGCTAGCTAAGGCTGCTGACTTGTGGGTTGCCAACAGGGCTACTCATATGGATTCTGGGGCAACTCAGAAAAAGGATGAGGGAAGACAGCCTAAAAAAGACTCAAAAGAGAATTCGAATAACTCAAATTCCAAAGAGTGCCCCAAACAAAACCAGAAGGGTAAGCCACAAGGAAAACCGCAGCAGAATAGTGTGCCTTCTGGTGCCAAACTGGAAGGAGGCCAGAACAAGCCACCATTCCAGAAAGCATTCGGTAAATGCTTTGTTTGTGGCTCGACTCACCACGTGAAAGGAGATCCCAGATGTAAGGGTAAACCTTCAGGGGTCCAGCTTGTCTCCTTAGCCTTCGCTCCAGAGGAGGAAGTCCAAATGGCAAGTGGAAACTTTCTACTGCTGGCTGATGAACCCATTGGAGTCTCAGCCAGTGTTTCTTTAGTATCTCTGGGGTTGTGGGAACAACAGAATTTAGATGTCTATAATTCTATCCCCGATAATACTAAAGAGTATTATAAGGACAGTGTCCAGGTGAATGGTCAGGAGACTCCTGCCATTAGGGACACTGGGGCCAGCATAACTGTGGTGGATAAATCGTTTTTTCAGGCTGAGGATGTTGCTAATGCACCCAAACGCCTCACCAAGTTAGCTGGAGGGCCTGTGCAGATGCTTCCCCAATTACCAGTTTTCATCCAGTGTAACGACATGACTGTGAAGATACCTGTCAGCATACAGAGTGAGGTACCAGGACGCGTTCTGTTCGGTAACGATTTGAAAACTCTCGGAGTTGTGTCGCATACCCCCAGACCTCCTAGTAAACGGTTACAGGAGCTAACCAGACCTGCAAGGGAGAGAACCATGCGAGGTACTCTCCAGGAGATGATGAAGAAAGAAATCACTCCTGCTCCACTAGAATTGTCAGCTGCTGTCTCAAAGAAATCAGAAGCGAAAGGGAAACCTAAGACTTCTATACCGAAACCAGCAGCCATCATTTCAGTGCAGCCAACAAGGACTTCCCCTCGGTTGTCCAAAGTTACACCCGTAACTCCACTTCCAATTGCGGCTGAGAGGGAGGTACAACCCTGTGTGGTAGAATTAGACTCTGAAGAAGAGCTAATGGAAGGCCAGGAACTCATTGGAGATCTGGATCCTGTTGACCGTCCTGAGCTGCAGTCTTTACTGGAAGAAGGTGGACCCAGCAGGGCAGACTTCAGTAAGGGACAGAGAGAATGTCCAACTCTGGAAGGTCTTCGCCACCAGGCAGAAGCTCAGGCTGAAGGGCAAGAGCCTGGGAAATACAGGTTGCACTGGGAAGATGGCCTCTTCTACAGTGAACCGACCGAGCCTGCACCTGGAGACTACAAACGACTTGTAGTACCCCAAGAGAACAGACCACAGTTCTTGCAGTTAGCCCACGAGATTCCTTTGGCTGGTCACTTGAGTTTCAAGAAGACTAAGGAAAGGCTCTCCCTCTACTTTTATTGGCTGAAGATGGGGGTCGACGTAGAAAAAAACTGCAGGAGCTGCCACACCTGCCAGACCTCTGGTTAGGTTGGCTCCAAAAATGTGGCACCTTTAGTGCCTCTCCCAGTTGTGGGAGTCCCATTTGAGAGAGTAAGGATTTACATTGTTGGTCCCCTTGATCCTCCAACCTCCTCAGGCAACAGGTTTATACTTGTTGTAGTAGACCATGCTACTAGGTATCCTGAGGCAATTCCTAGGAGGACTGTTACAGCTCCGGCTGTGGCTAAGGCCCTCCTTGGTATTTTTACTAGGGTCGGGTTTCCTAAGGAAGTAATCTCTGACAGGGGGTCAAACATTATGTCCCACTACATGAAAGCCATGTGGAAAACCTGTGGAGTTACTTACAAGTTCTCAACAGCCTACCACCCCCAAACCAATGGGTTGGTAGAACGATTCAACCGAACCATGAAGAGCATGATAGGTGCTTTAGAAGAACCCCTTAAGCGTAAGTGGGACCTTCTACTGCCATGCCTTCTCTTTGCTATAGAGAAGTCCCTCAGGAGGGAGTAGGTTATTCTCCCTTTGAGCTTCTCTATGGTCATCCCATCAGAGGTCCATTGGCCCTGATTAAGGAGGGGTTGGAGAGTGCTCCTTCCCCCAAGCCAGTCAGAGTGACTGACTACGTGATAGGTCTCCGGAGGAGAATGTCGCACATGACAGAAGCAAGCGATAACTTGAAAGCTGGCCAAGCATTGGTCAAGCACTGGCATGATCAAAAAGCTAACATGGTTGAGTTCGCTCAAGACCAGCTCGTTCTCGTTATGATCCCAACAAGGCAGAGGGCCTTGCAAGACAAATGGATGGGACCCTTCAGAGTTGTGGGTAAACTCTGAGAGGTCAACTATCTGGTGGACTTGGGCAATCCCAAGGAGGCTCCGACAGTCTTCCACACCAACCAACTCAAAGCGTATGTCTCGAGACCTGATGTAGGAGCGTTGCTTCTAGCATCTTCCGGGGAAGAAGAAGAGAGTGAAGCTCTTCCGGATCTCCTCAGAGGCTTACCTTTAGACGAAAAAATTGAAGGAGTAAATCTCTCTTCAAATCTGACACCCGAGCAACAAGAAGAGTGCACATCTATGTTGAATCAGTTTGTCTCTCTGTTCTTGCTTTCACCAGGCTTGACCCCTTGGGGCCAGCATGACATACTCGCTGGTGACTGTCTGCCAGTCAAAAGCAGAGGATACCGAATGTCAGAAAACGTACAAACCCACATCAAAGGTGAGGTCAGCAAGATGCTTGATCTCGGGGTAATATAGCCCTCTACTAGTCCATGGTCTAGCCCGGTTGTGTTAGTGCCAAAGGCCGGATCTAAAGAACTTGGATTCTGCGTGGATTATAGAGCTCTTAATGCAGTCACCAAGACTGATGCCCACCCTTTGCCAAGAACAGATGAGTTGGTGGATAAACTTGGCGCCGCCAAGTTCCTCAGCACATTTGACTTGACGTCAGGCTATTGGCAAATAGCCCTGACAGACCATGCCAAGGAGAAAACTGCATTTTCTACCCCCGTTGGCTTATACCAGTTTAAGGTAATGCCTTTCGGATTGAAGAATGCACCTGCTACATTTCAACAGATGGTAAACCAGGTTCTGAAAGGGATGGAGGACTTCTGCATGGCATACTTGGATGACATAGCAGTGTTCAGCAATTCCTGGGAAGAACATGTAACCCACCTGAGAGATGTTTTGCAGGCTCTTGGACGAGCCAATCTGACCATAAAGGCGAGTAAATGCCAAATTGGACAGAGTAAGGTAGTCTATCATGGACATGAGGTAGGAGGTGGAGAAATAAGGCCTTGCTCAGTAAGATTGAAGCTGTGCAAAACTGGACAAAACCTACTACTCAGACCCAAGTGAGAGCCTTCCTAGGCCTCACTGGGTATTACAGGAATTTGGTTGAGAACTATGGGACCATAGCTTCTCCACTGAATGTCATCTCCTCTCCCAAATTTCCTAAAAAGGTTAGATGGAACGAGGAGTGCAATCAGGCTTTTGAAAACCTGAAAAAGGCTCTTTGCCAAGCCCCAGTACTCCGAGCTCCTGATTACCACCAAACTTTCATTGTGCAGACAGATGCTTCAAATGTAGGAATAGGTGCCGTACTCAGTCAACTGGATGGGAAAGGTAGGAAGCACCCCGTTTGCTTCATAAGCCGCAAGCTGAAGGATCCTGAAACAAGGTGGGCAACAATCGAAAGAGAATGCTTTGCTATCGTGTGGGCTCTGAAGAAGTTTAGGCCATACTTGTATGGTTCTACTTTTGTCATTCAGACTGACAACCAACCCTTGAGATGGTTAATGCAAATGAAAGGGGAAAACCCAAAACTACTGAGATGGTCGATCTGCCTACAAGGGTTTGATTTCACCATTGAGCACAGGTCAGGGTGTCGCCACCAAAATGCTGATGGTCTCTCTAGGATGTATTCATCCAGGAGTGGATTAAATCCTCCTGTCCCTTAGTCTGGGGGAGGGGGGCGAGTGTTAGGGAAAATTCTCTGTTTAGGCTGAATTTCCTAACCTAGTGAGTCCCACAGCAGCTTTGCTGGATTTCTGGAGTTTGTTTTTTTTCCATCCTGCCAAGAGTGAGACTCTTTTCTCCCACTCTTGGACATGAATGTGGTTAATTCCTTTGAATGTCAATGTGTTCTATGGGCTATGGGGTCTTTTACTCCATAGGGTCTCATATGTTTTTCTATGTGTGTTACACCGCACCCTCCGTGCCATAACACTGGGGCGTCCTAGAGGATCCCCACCATAGACTCCATACCCTGGGACTGACTACTGTCTCCCAGGGCATGTAAAGTCACCATTGGCTTTACTAGACCTAAATTTACTAACAGAACTAGTACAAACCATCCTATTGTGGACGTACTAGTAGGGGTAATTCGATTACCCCTGGGTCTGTTATTCGAGGGGGCACTGTCCCGTCCCCCCTCGTCAAGTTTTGGCTGGTGGCAGTGGAAACTACTTGTTATATTCGACCCCGAATATAACTCTATGGGATTTTTCCCATTGTTGGCGGTTAATACTTTTTCTCGTTAATCTCTAACATACCACCGGTTTATTTGTCTTAAATAAATCTATCGGTTGGTATTTTCTGCCATAACTCGGTTTTTAAAATGGCGTCTGTGTTCGTCTCTGACTCCTAAACCAAAGGTTGAGCCCTTTGTTCCACTTTTGGCGGGCTTCTGCACAGAGGCCCTCCAAAGTGGTGCCATTCTGTCTGGGTCCCACAGGAGGTGATGGAGGGGGTTTAGGCACCCTGGACTGAGTTGCCTTGCCAACTCAAGTCGCACTCTGGTGTGATTGGCCCAAGTGGTGAGCCACCCCGCTCACCACTTAGTGTGTTTTGATTGACAGCTAGGCTGAATGAATGGGGGTTTTCTGCATAAAAGCAGGGCTTTTGGGACTGGATCTTCAGAAGTCGCCACAGGACCTAAAAATCCGACGAGGGTAAAGCTGAGCCGACCTGCAACGACGACACCTCCGGTGGAGCTCTGCTGAACCGACTCACCACTTCCCGACGACAGAGGAGATCTCCCCGCCGGAGAGTCTTCTTCCCCTGACTGGTGGGCACAACCAGTCCCCTTTGCTTTTTCTTTGCTTCCAGGGCATAGTGGTCGAATTGCCCGTGCTGAGCACCCCGGCAACAGGATAGCCACTAACCCCTACCATGACCAAAAGGTGGTGCCTTATGACGGAGCACTCCGCGGCTGGTCTCTTCCATGGTGGTGCAACAATCTTCAACTTTCCTTCGACGACGAGAGCATCTCTTCTCTTGGCAAAGCCCTGACTTGCATCCACCACCAGGAACAACTGCCCCCGCCGGAGCTGTCTCTCCACATACAAGGTACCGTGTCCGCCTGGCTTCCCTTGTGACGGTTAGCGTGAGGTGCCTTAATCCTCGTCTCTCCATTGGGTCGCCTCCAAGCTTTCTTAACTTTCTGTTCTGAACTGGTCCAATCTTTCGATAACAATTTGTGACAAAGACTCCAAGTGCATTTCCACTGTGATACTTTTTGGGACATATCGCCGTGGCTCTCTCCGTAGGCCTGGCCTCTGAACTTTGCGATCTACAGTAGACCCTGCCTTACATGCCTTGCATTTGTTCGTAAAAGTGTGGTACCAAGTTGATTTCATACCCTGCCTTTTCTCTCCCGTCCTAACGAATATTAGAGTGCCATCTAGGTTAAAGCATTCACCTCTGTCTGCAAATAAGTGGTGCCGTTGAACCTAGACTTGTTGAACTATTGTTAGGGGGATTGATTTACTTATAGTAATTGTAATTGAAGTTGTTTGCCGTATTAGTGCCAGAGTGTTTTTTATAGATGTGTTGTTATAAATAAATACCTATATATCTTTACACCCAAGCTCTGTTCCGTGTTTTCTTGTTCTACTGTGTAAATTGCCCTATTTTGTATACTCCACATACTGCCTAACTCTTCTTGAGGGAAGTCTGACTGCTCAGCCACAGCTACCAAGTGAATCTGTGTGGTACAGACTGCTACCAAGTGGGTTTACTGCCAAACACCTGTAGTCCTAAATCTTTTGCAGTGGTCCCAGAGGGAACTGCACAGGTTTCCGCCTAACAGCACATTCGAGCTTAGCACACACTCTGGCTTCTCGAGCACGAGGATGGAGTTCAAACACTTAGTATCAGAACCTTCTGTGCCAAAGTCTCTTTGCCATTCAAAGTCTCTTATTACAGAGGGCCTGATGCAACACACGAACATTAACGTTCCTTTCTTCTCAGGATTTCCACATGTACAATTTTTTGGGCGATTCACTGTTCACCCTGGGTCCCCCTCCGTGGGTTGCAGACCCACTTTAACAGTTCCTTTCTTCTCAATTGGCCTCCCTCAATCGGGCTCGGACCACTTTATCTCATTTTCCAATCTTTCCTTTCAGTATCAAAAATAAGACTTTCGACTGTCCATAGGGTTTTCTCTTTACAACTCTTTAACTTTCACTTCTGCCACTTCTTGATTGGATACCTTACAGAGACCTTCGATTGAGCACGCACATGGTGCTGGACCATTCTTTCAACGGTATTGTATCGTTCCTTTCAAAGTCCAAGCATTCATCAGCAGTTTAACTTTACTCGCATCTTTCATCACACACGTTTTAACAATGTTCGTTCCAGCGCAGGTTATACAAAGTTGCTGTTTGCAACCTTGGCTTCAACACAGACCGGTCTGGTATTGGTCTCTCCAACCCAGCGGCTGTGTTGATTTCTTTGTTGCTACTTTGTTCTTGGAGCCAAGGAGTGTACCACGGTGGCTGCTGCTTCTCTCCCGACTCGATTAGTCATGTAGGAGGAGCACGGGTACCTTCGACACACAATGCAGGATTCTTTGGACTGGTTTCATGGCCTTAAGCTGTCCAACATTGAGCTCTCATGAAAGTTACTGTTTCTTGCTGGAAAGTTCAGAGGAATTTCCCTCCTTGGAAACCTCTCATAGTTCACCTTCTTTCGTCCTTCGTTCAGCTGCCATCTCGTAGCTGCTGTTTCCTCGTGTGGTTTGCCTCGCTCAGAGTGTTTTCGTGCTCCGCCTTTTATCCCTGTGGGGAAGTTTAATGGAAGTCAGGTGTGTGTGTGTGAGACGGTCAATAATTGCCTGACCTCGCCTGACCATTGTATTGGGACACATCTGGTATACTGCCCGGTGTTAGTCTGTTTTCTCCCAGAGCGGGCTGTCCGTGTGTAAGTGTTCGTGTAGGAAGGCAGGGGGGGTAGAGTCCCTACATATCCTACCTCGTAGGATGTGGTAAAGGTGCTACAGGGAAGGGGATACCCCGTCTCACCATCCGGTGTCCGACTCCCACAAGACACCTCACCCAGGTGATCCTCCCGCACTGGTCCACCCCTAGGCACTGGATCCAAAAGCGATGGCGTGTCCTGACCACCTGGATGGCAGATAGACACCTTCTGGTTTCTCACAGGTGTAGCAAGCTCAATTTTTACAATTGCATGTGAGCCCTGAATTATTGCTGAATACGTTGTAATTGAATTGCCACAATTAACATAGTTTCCCTAACCTTTAAAAGTTGTCACCATAACTTTGATTCATACTTAGACTTCGAATATCCTTTAGCTTTACGCACACAAATCCCCAAATTAGCACTGTGGGGTATTATTGTAGTGAACTTGTTTCAAATAAAGCCTGACTATGCTGACTCCCATGTATTCTAAAGAAATCCAACAAATACAATTGCTGTTAGTCTGGTCTGCAGATTTAGTGTAACACTTTGTTGAATATTAGTCAAAGATATTGGTAAGAATGAACTAGTTCCAATTTTATGGATTGAAACTACTATGTACATCTACATATTGATTTGTGTTTAGAAAACTGAATTATATTTGTCTTGGAATAGTTTCGTGATCCTCTTCACAGTATTAAAAAATGTTGAGTAATTGCTGCACACCAATCTGGGTTTGGTCAGGAAGTATAGTGTTTTGTGCATTAATAAAAGTCAGAATAGAAAAGTGTCCTACCGTTGGATAAAAAAATATGCAATAAAATCAGTGCACCAGACAGGTCTGGTATGTACAATGAAAACAAAGGTGCTAAAATACAGCATTGCCTTTAACCGTTCAGAGTATTTATTTTAGAGGATAATGCACCTGCAGGCCCCATTTGGATCTTAGTGCATGTGTAAATGTGCACTAGCACCTTGAAGCATCTGTGTGCTAGATGGAAATACCAATTAAATATCTCAGACCAAATAACCAGACAGTCTCAAAGGAGATGGTAAAATACTGCCTTATTCTCAACAAAGTAAAACAGGGCGAATAAACACTCATCAAATCGATTCATGCAGGATCACAATGTCTTTTCGATTATACTCCGTTTATATAATGCTAGATGTGTCACCTATGACATCAACCCAAGTGGCAAACTGTATAAACTATCCAGGGGTGGGATGGAATTAGGGGAACATGTCTACATATATATATAGTACGCATGTTAATCCCTCATTGGCAGTCTCTTGTCTGTGAGACACACCCTGAGCTACTTCTATACACATGGTGTAATGTACTCGTCATAGCAGAGAATATGGCAGCAGAATAATAATTTGCAACATTGTATGTAAAAGTGCATGGAAGCTCGGCGAGAGTATCTGTTAATGGGGGTACATCCGAACCCTTTTCCCTTTCCCGAGGCACCCGGCAAGGCTGTCCCCTGTCACCTCTCCTATATGCCTTGGCCATGGAGCCCCTGGCTATAGCGGTTAGGAACGACCCGGAGATTAGGGGTATACGATGTGGTGAGTGTGAGTTTAAGCTCTCTCTGTTCGCAGACGACATATTGGGCTATCTGACCAGCATTCACAAATCCCTACCGAGGCTGTTCGATCTCATACACTTTTTCGGCTCCTTTTCGGGGCTGAGAATAAACGCATCCAAATCAAGCATTATGCCAATGGGCCCAGGGGAACAGGATATTGAGAACAAAACCGACATTCAAGGGGTTAGAATCGAGCGAGCATCCACAAGGTACCTGGGCGTCACCATCCCCAGAGATCTGTCACTCCTATACCAGGGGAATTTCCCTGGAATCCTCGCCCAGGTCAACAGCGACCTCAAAAGATGGGCCCCCCTCACGCTCTCCTGGCTTGGACGCATGGTCTCGGTTAAGATGAACATTCTACCTCGCCTTCTCTATCTCTTCTCAGCTCTCCCTGTCGTGATACCTGAAGCCTTTTTCGAGGTGCTCCAGTCCCGCGTCCTCCACTTCATATGGAACGGCAAAAGGCCCAGGGTTAAAACTTCCACTCTGACCCTCCCAAAGTCCCATGGTGGCTTCGGACTCCCCGATTTTAGGCTCTATTATAAAGCAGCTCAGCTCAGGGTGATGTTGGAGCACATGCGGGACGATATGCGTACATTCTGGACGTATATCGAAGACACCCACGCACACCCGAGGAAGGTCAGGGACTATCTCTGGGCCCCTCCCAGGTCACTCCCCCCACAACTCAAAACACATCCTACCTTAGCAGTCCTCTGGTCACTGTGGAAACCCAGCAAAACTAATAACTTGATATCTACATGGCCTTCTCCTCTGTCATCCCTCTGGGGCCCGCCCATCGATCTGGACATGAGGGGCTTTCGGGACACCCAGGCCTGGTCTGACATGGGACTGGAAAGAGTCTCCCAGCTTACACGAGAGGAGGGCTTCATTGAATACGATAACTTGACAGATGCTCTGGTGGACAAGCCCCCCACGGTCTTTGAATTCCTGCGGCTGAAAGGGATACTTACCCAACCACGGTGGTCCGCTCAGCTTAGCCGCCCCTTCACCCCATTTGAACTAATCCTGGCCAAAAGTAAATCCCGCAAAGGTTCGCTATCTAAGTTTTATAGTGTGCTGATTCTAGCCAACCTAGAAGGCAGACAACCCTTCAAGCGCATATGGGAAGAGAGGTTGGGGATGCCAATAGAGGACCACACCTGGAGGGCGGTTTTCAAGTGCATTTTCACAGGCTCCCTTTACACAGCAGCTATGGAACATAACTTTAAAATCCTCCATTCATGGCATCGCCCCCCGGCGCTATTGTCTAGAATGTACCGGGATGTTTCCCCCCTCTGCCCCAGGGGATGCCATCAACGGGGAACCTGGTTTCACATGTGGTGGAGTTGCCCGTCCATACAGGTATACTGGACGGAGCTCCTCAGTTGGATCAAGGATATCGAGGGTTATGGTCCATCTTTGCACCCGCTGGAAATCCTACTGGGCTCCCCTATGCCAGAGTCGGAGGTGAATGCCTTCCCCAAGGTTATATGCGCCATGCTGCGGGCAGGGAGACTGGCGCTAGCGCAAAAATGGAAAAGTGTCCTGGCCCCCTCCAAAGAGGAATGGCTCTGCAAGCTCAGAGTGATATTCAGCTACGAAAAACTCTCGGCAATAGCAAATAATACTATGTCTGATTTTGTCCAGGAGTGGACGGCAGTACTGCTGCATGATGATTGTATCACTATGCGATTGTAGAGGGGCGATTGAACAAATGCTTAAACTAATGGATGCAATGCGCTGGTCCCCATGCCCCTCAGAGGGTTGATCTTGCCCTGACCTAATCACCACATGATTTTACCCCACTGTTTCAAGGATCACTTTTCTTTATCAAAGCGCTATGCAAGTGTTCTTCCCTATGCTAAATATAGTTGCATTTTCCCTAAAGTTGGCGTAACAATTGTTTGGGGGGCGGGACTGGGAGGGCGGAAGGGGGGTTGGGAGTTAACCAGAAAATGTTTTTGACAATGTGTTTTATTTTTCTCTTGCATTTATTGCGGGTGGAACAGGCCAATAGGCCCACCCTGTCGTGTATGTTGTCAATAAAAAGATTTTAAAAAAAAAAGTGCATGGAAGGCTTTTCTGATTGGTTGGCAAACGAAATCCATCCATGGACTTTCGGCTCGCTAGCAGCACGTACATAAAAACGAAACCCAAGTGCTTGGAGATACGTCAGCTCGCTCCTTGTTTTCCCAATTAGTCTACCCTCTCTCATCGGTAGGCCTTATGCCAGTGTCTTCTGTTTGAAGGCTGACCTTGCCAGTCTGCAGTCTCGAGACATTCGAGAGGGTGTAGGCACACCATTATCTGAGCTTCAGGCTTAATGAATAGCCCTTGTTTACGAGCGCTTTGTCACCTGTTACGAGACCATCAAATGTGTCCATGTCGATAGCGCATTTAACACCATTTAATTCAATTATGCTGGGTGCAGTTGCTCCTCTTGGCCTTTAGAGCCTTGCTCACTCTATCCCATACAAACTTCATGCCCTTTTAATTGTCCAATACTTGTCATCCGTAAATGTTCTTGTTCCTCCTAATCTTTGGGAAATGTGTCCTTGCATATGGTCTGCTCGTTCGACTCCCTTTGTGCTTTTCCTCCATCTCTCGAAATAGCATCCTTGGTTACAAGCCAGTGTACTCCTCTATTTTGCAAGGAAAAACAACTTCTTAATCATCTTTTCACTTTAAGATCCTGGGCTCGTATTTTGAGGTAGCTGGGCTGATTGACATAAGCCGTCATCCTTTTTTCTTCTGATGGCCGTCCTAAATGTTGAATATATACCTCTGATAGGCAAGCTTTTATGTTCTTTCTACCTTGCGTTCGGCGTATTTACAGTTCTTGACCACTTCATTCTTCTATATGTTCATGAGTAATATATCATGGAGTGCATGTTTCTCTTAGTGATTCAGTTACATCGTCATTCTTAAGTATTTTCATAACGTTTCGGCATAGGCTCTTATATCTTCTTTATGACATTCTTTTGCTGTCGTCGGACTTTGGCTTAACGCACATTCATTCTGTTCATGGCTGCATTTCGACAGCTCAGCAAATTAGATCCTTCTTGGTCATTTTTCTCCACTATGTCAGCTTGCAGGTATACTCTGAAGGGTTGTATGAGTGCATATCGTCTCTCATATACTCGACGAGGTGCAGGAATATTGCAAGTATTCCAGCATGGTTTCCCCATCATGGCTCTTCATCTGTCATCAGAATATGATGGTGGCAAGGAGGTGGAGACTAAGGAGTACCACCTCCTCTACATAACTATGAAGTTCCTTTATACATTTCAATAATGTTCCTGGAATACCCCAACGTATTTATTTGGACCATAAGCACTCACAATCTGTTTGATCAAATGCATTAGAGAGATTTACCAAGCCATGGTGTGTTGACCTTTGCTCCTCATATACCTGCTAAAACTATTTAATTTAAGGTTATTGAATTCATTGTAAAACTGAGAGAAAGTGGTGTGCATCTCACCCAGGATTGATTTCTTAGATTTATAAAAGTGCCATATACACTTTCAGTTAGTACTTTTCTTTGCAATGTGCATCTATAAGGCCATACAACTATGTATAGTGATTGCATGTGTGTTCTACTTTGATTCGCAATATGTCTATACATTTTTGCAGGTGCACCAGGATTGGCAGAGCATACGTTTTCCTTATCAAGTCTAATAATGCAATTGGTCTGTAATTAGCTGGTTCATTCCCGAAGCTATTTTGTGAACTGGTATAGTTTCCGCCTAGGGGTACTTGCAGATGCAAAGCATTCTCTAAAAAGCAGTAACAAACTTGTAGACATTGCTTACAGATTCTGCTGAAAGACATAATTGGACATACCATCTGCCTTGAACTGATTGATTGATTTATTAATATTTCGAAGTCTGATCCCAGAAATGACTCATAATTTGTAGTTTTCAATTAACCCGAGTCTGCTAAAAAGGAAGGATACATCATTTGCACTTTCTTAACTGAGGTTTATACAACTCATAAAAAACTCTCATGTAGCCATTAGATATGAATTGCCGGAAGCCCTGTGGCACCTTATTCCTAGTAGTCTCCCAAAGCTTAATCCATTTTCCTTCTCATAATTATTTTTTCTTTTTCAATGTTTTCTTTTTCAGGACATTTTTAAAGCCCTGCCTTTTTCGTATCTTCAATTGGTGACCTACATTAGGATTAGCCTTATTTCACAATTTAGAGTTTTATGTATTATAGCTAATTCCTTTTCTATCCAAGTAGGGAAGGCTGTACTCTGATTACAAACTCTTGTTCAATTGATTTATTGGGAATGAATCCCATATTGAATCTCCAACTGTGTTCATCCAAATTTCTAAGCACTTGATTCAGGAGAACCTGTGGCTCCTCCTCATATTGAACCTCAATTGCTTAATAGTGTGACTCTAATTTAACAAGAGACTGGACAGACCAAATAGCTTTTTTTTTTATTGTTGCTTGGTTAATAAAAATGGATTCCTCAAAATGGTTTGCCGGAAATCATGTAAAATGCTCAATTGGCTTACAGAAAAATGAACATTTAAGTGTATGGGGATTTACCTCAACATAACTGCACAGCCAGCAAACCTTCAAAGAAACAAGGCAGTGATCTATCAATGAACGAGATGAAATTCCAGCATTTTATTAGCAGGAGGGTCTCTTTCACTGCTATTATTTAAGGTTCTTAAATCACATTAGCTATATTCAAAAATGTTGTACCAGCTCCCTGTACTCATAGGAGTTTGGGAACACATCAGAAGTAATCTATTGCTACTTGTTCTGGAGGTTCTGGAGAGCAAAGAAAGTCCTTACTAATCATTGAGTTAATAATCACTTACCAAAAGTACTATACTCAATGGCCAAAGGGCCCCAATTCTTTTCTAAAATAATCAAGATGTTTACATTTACCTGACTATAGGAATATATATGAATATATATATATATATATATATTACAGGGCCTGCGGTAGCAGCTCTGTAGTTATGGTTAAGCTGCTGAACCCATAGGAAGAGCAGTTTTTGGGCACTTATAACTTTTGCGCCACTGCTGAATCCTCACCAAACTTTGCAAAGTATTTGGCCACCTCTGGATGATTGCATTTACTTCAATGGTGGGGGGCATTGTTATAGTGGGGGCCCCAAAACTTTTGAAATCTGCATAGACCTACATTGAAAATAAATGTGTTCACGCCTGCAGCCTAAACCACTGGACGGATTTGCAAAAAATGTGCACAAGGTGCATACGTCCAGTAGATTCTTTTAAAATGCCAAAAGTAGGTCGAAAGAAATTAGTGATATCTGCGTCCAGTCCGCGGACTCCCATTCAGATTTTATGTCCGCTGACACTTCTGGACCAGTCAGAGAGCCCGGTAACATTTGTGGACATCGTACGTGCTTGCTGATTGGCCAATTAAAAAAGTGAGGTGTGTCAAAACGTTTGAAACGGATGCCATGTTTGAATCGCCAACTGCGCCCATAGTCCATGGACTTCGCGGTAAAAACATATTAAACACAGCATTGCTGTTGTCAAACTAGTCAAACTAATCAAACTAATCAAACAATCTCAGTGGAGGGGAGTGAGGATGGGATGGGATGGGATATGTCCACAAAAAGCCAAATATATGGTGGTTTTTCTTCTCTGAAGTCCGCGAACATCTCAACTGTTTGGGTCATTGCTGGGATGTTCGTTAACTTGACAATTGTTTTGGGACATCATTGCATATTTCTACATTAGGGGGTCGGTGAAGAGCAGTTTTTGGATGGCTTATAACATTGGCGCCATTTAATGAAAGTGCATGGTATTTGGCAATACCATATTAGACCAAACATCAAATGCTTTTGCAATGTTTGGTGCCGTTTCGCCAAGAGGGGGCAATAGAAGGGGGTCCCAAAATATTTGAACGGCTTACACATTTGGTGCCGTTTGAACAATCTGCGTACAACTTTGCAAAACGATTTAAGAGCCAACTTTGAATGTTTTTGCAAAGTTGGGTGGGATATTGTCAAAAGGGGGCAGAATTAGGAGGGTGGGTCTCAACATTTTTAGATGGCTTATAACTTTGGTGCCGTTTGATGAATCTGCACAAAAGTTTGCAAAAATATCATAGACCCACCTTGAATGGATTGTGTCAGGTGAGGGACAAGATACATCACTAGCTTCTGTACCTACATGTTGACCCTTTTCAAAGTTATGCCATTTGTGATGTCATCTTTGATGTCCTGGGTGTTAGTCTTAGCAGTGCATGGTGGTGGCGCAAGTTATGGTCGCATAGCTTATCATAAGTGGTGAATTTCTTGGGTGTTTCCGTTTTACTTTTAACCATAGCTTCCTTTTAACCATGTTTTTCTCTGAATTTGGTAGTTTTTTATTAGTGCAACTTAACCATAACGTCCCTTTAACAACGTTTGTTCACTGAATATATAAATAGGATAAAGTTCCCCCAACGGTATGTTATAAAGATATTGCAAGTCACCAAGGAGTTTTGTGATGAAATAGAGGAATGAGGCCGAAAGCAGAGTTCCTTTATAAAATCATAAAACTGTTAGGTGACTTTCAATATTTTTTTTAAGTATGGTTTTTAATCAGGACTGGGGTATACTCCTCTGTGGCTGCAGACTTCGCCAGATGATCTTCCACCTTAAGATGAAAGAAGGGTGGGACAACCCTGGAAGCTATAGCAGGGGGAAGGGTGGGATGAACCTGCTAGATGAATTGGACTGGATAGGGGTGCTGGGGATACGAATATGAGTGCCAACAGGCATGTGGGAGAGCTGGGAAGGGGAGGGGTGTAGGAATGGAGGGATGTTGATTGTTTCTTTGTTACCCACTTGGTTTGGTACCTTTTTCAAATGGCAATAAAGACATTAAAAAATGGGTAGGTAATATTTTAATCCTTATTATGTATGGCAATAGACTGTCATCCTCTTTAATACCTGCTCTAATATTTAATGTAAGAGATTGTTCAGTTGCTGATACATATAACCAAAGTAGAATCTGTTTGGATTACAAAAAACTAACATGCAGCTTCTAACTTCTTGCAGAAAGATATATTAAGCAGTTTAATAAAATACATCTAAATACGTTTTTGCTTTGTGATTTTAAAATAAGTAGTAACCTGCATATTCTCCCTCTCATGTGTTTAACTCCAGCAGTGTACAGAGTAAACATACTACCAGAAACTGTTCATTATCAGGTAATGGATGTAAAGTGACACTGAAAGTTATTTTACAAGAAAGGAATTTGAAATGCTTGTGAAGTATTCTGCTTTGCAGGTTAGTAGTCATCTATGTCAGAATGTTGGACTGTTGGTGTGTGTGCCTGGAATGTGGAGTGTTTGGCTATGGGGTGTTCCACAGAGTGACAGTTAGTCTTGGAGCTGGCTTGGTGATGGATGCCAGTGGTTTCACACTTGGTACTTACTTACCTGTACCTGGCACAATAAAGCACCTTACATTCTGGTCCAGGTGTGGAATTGGGACGGAAACTGTTCATTATCAGTTAATGGCTGTAAAGAGGCACTGAAAGCTATTTTACAAAAAAATAAATTTGAAATGCTTGTCACAGCTTTAAGTGTTGGAATTCTGCTATGTGCTGGCTCAAGCACCACTGTAACTGGGGGGGTAGTCCTACCCTCTAGAATTTAAATCTTTGCAATAATTGAATGCAAGTTTGTTCAAGCCCTTGTGAAGACACATCTAATGGGGCATTAGGCATTTGTCCGATTAGCAAGCTACTCGTGAAGACACATGAACATTCAGATGTATTTACACAGCTTTTTATTATTGAAAGCAATTAGTCGTATAAACAGTTGTGCCCAAAGTGAGATATACAAACATGAGAATTTCAAGGCATTGTGACTGAGCATAAACATATAAAACACAACTCAACAATAGGTGGGAGCACCATGAAAACAAATTCGATGTACACAGTGTCTTAATGAGTTTTCTTAAAGGGAGACCTTGGTTGAGGATCTCCTCTGCCCGGCTGGAATATGACCTTGTGATAGGTCCAATATGACCTTGTGATAGGTCTACGTCTAAATGTTATGTTAGAGATATCGGTGCAGACATTTTTAAGTGCCCAGGGAAGTGGGCATGGGTGCTGCGGACGTTTCGGCTCAGATGATGGGAGCCTTCTTCTGGGGCCATGAGAGTCAGGTAACTCTAAAGCTGGGAGCACCACTTGCTGCTAGCTCAGGCGGAGTTGCGGCGTAGCGGGTGGTGAAGTAGAAGTCCGAAAGCGGACTACAGGCTGAAATTGTAGACAGGGCCTGGTGTAGGAGGTGTGCCCTGGTGGGTGCAGGCGTCCTCCGGACCGTCTCAGAAAATGTGAAGTTGCTGGGGGCTGGATCCCTTTGAGCCAAAGTGGATTTAGGCAAGGTGCAGAAGTCTGGACCATAGGTAGGCAGCCCACGGGGAGTCCATCAGGATGAATGGAGGAGAAGAGTGGAGCGGGCGCACCCTGCTAAGTAGAGGCGCTAGGTGTAGAGGCTGGCGTCCTCTGTCGGAGCCTGTGCTGGCTCAAGGCATTGTGACGTCACAACTGAAGTGTAATAATGGATTAAAGAGCACTAGGGATGTAATATTCATTACAACTAGCCTGTGTACTAAGATAATTAACGTAACAACTGAAGTGTAATAATGGATTAAAGAGCAGTAGTGATGTAATATTCTTATTGCAGGTCAGTAGTGATGTCACAACTAGCCTGTGTACTAAGAGAATTGTTTACAGATTTGTATACTTTAGGCTGCCTTGCATTATAATTAGATCATTTCCTCTGGTAATAACCTATGGCTTGGAAGAGATCTTTTTCCTTAATATTTGTATGTTCTCTTTTGAATATTGCAGCATAGATACAAAGATGTATTTTATTTGAATTCCCCAAGGCAATCTAACCACTCTGTGGATGCCCCACTTTGCCTTTAATCGCATGAAAACAATATACTACAAGAGAAATCTTCTAATAGCCATGATTCTTACATTTGAATTGTCTGGAGTTTGTGAATCTGCTTAGATTCACATGCTGTGCATAGGCCGCCATCTAGTGGTTCATGTGGAATAATACATATTGTTTTCGGATTCGAAAAAAGGGGCGTCGGCAGGGGCTTACTTGCAACACTGTCCCTCCCATACGTATACAGGTACCCATGATCTCGCACATGGCGTGTCCTCAGATTGTTTTTTTTCTGCCACCGAGGTTGGATGCTAAACGCAGAGTCTCCGTCGAACGAACAAATGCCGAGTCCCAGTTGAGGCCCAACCACGCCGACATCCACATCCGAAAGCAGAGACGAGAGCAACAGAACACTGAAAGGTGCGACATATCGAAAAAGCAGGGCAGTAGGGAGAGTGGGGCAGGGATAACATTGCTCATATTGTTCTGTCAAATTAGAGAATGACATTAATCCCCATTGCACCTTTACATATAATACTTAGCTCGCTCATTTCAAGCCATCCCAATGGAGAAAACACTGTCTACATTTTGCCCATGCTGTAATACGAAGTTCCTTTGTAAGGACATACCACGTGTGTAATAGCTGCTAAGGGACAACCACTCTCGGTGAAAGACCTCTAAGTTCTTTAAGGTGAAAACGCTAAAGAAGCATCAAACCAAAAGGTGGGCAGCCTATGTAATGCAGGCAAAAAAAAATGTTGACGGTTAACATGGAAGACCTTGAAGTGGAGGAAAGGGGAGTGGCTTTGTTAGTAAAGCCGAGGTGCAAGAAATTGAGGAAGCGTTGAAAGTTTCCTCGCAGCCGGCCCCTTGCAGCATAGGGACGACGTCCAGTCCTTCTGTGAAGACACAACCCCACAAGACTGCACAAGAACCAAAAGCTCAAAAATCTGACAAACACAAACATACGCATTCGTCCAACATCAATGTGTGCCGCCTGCAAAAAGTCTCTTGCCTTCGAGGGATGGAAAATAACAAACCAAAAAATTCCTTTTTTACGGTAGTTAGTGTGATAATGACTCACCCCTGGGTTCCCCGCTGCTGGGGGCGCAGACCCTTCTCAATTTTCAGCCTCCTGTTTTCGGCTTAACTATGGATTTTCCTTGGTTCACAAATCTTAATGTCTTTTTAAACAATTCTTCAGGCTTCGCCCCTTTCTGTCGGCATCTTTCTGCCGGGTTCACTCTTGCTAACCTTTGCTAAACAGTTCACTGTGGACATCCCTCGGTCAGTTTCACTTCTGTCAACACACTGTTCCTTGGGATTTGAAGCTTCGCCCCTTTTTGTCAGCATCCCTCTACAGGGTTCACTGTTGCCAACTTTATCAATCATGCCTTTCTCAATCACCTGTCGGACAAAGACTTTTGACTTTACAGAGGATTTTGCAAGACCCCTGTATGACCACTTTGGCCGTTCCTTTGTGGCCTTCCTGAGACCTTCGGGTATTAGCAGTTTCAACAAACACGGGACTGACCAGAGTCTCTCGAGTAGGCACCACGTGGTGCTGGATCCCTCTTCAGCTGGTCCCCCCTTTATTTTAACAGTTCTTTGAACTTCCCTTAAGTTGCTACCTTGCGGCTTTCGTTCAACACAGTTCAGTTTTCTTATCGGTTCTCCCTTCGACTCACCGGCTGTGATGAACCGCTTGGCTTTTCAGAATAGCTGGAATCAAGGCCGGTACCACGGTAGCAGGAGTCTACCTCAGTCCTGCTTATCAGCATGGGCACGCTCTGTGTGCCTTTGACATCTGTTGCAACACAAATGATCTATTGTCAGTGGTGTTACGATTCCTTCTGAGAAGATTTCACGGGTCTGGGTCGAAAAGGGCAAGGTCGTGTCTCTCCTTGTCAGCCTCTCGATATTCCTCGCCTTTCTCCTCCTCTTGAACTGCCGTACCTGGATAGCTGTCTCATTGTGCGGGCTGCCTTGCTCGTCGTGTGCTTTAGTGCTCCACCTTTTATCCCTGTGGGGAAGGGAAAGTGTCGTCAGGTGTGCCTGTGATTCTGGTCAATTGCCTGACCATGCCTGACCCTTGCATTGTATTATGTTAGGTAAATTGCTCGGGTGTTAGTCCGTTGTTAGTGGCGTGCGAAAGAGTTTGTGTCGGAAAAGGGGGGGGCAGTGTTTTGGAATATCCTACGTGGTAGGAGGGGCGAAAAGATGTTGAAAGAAGGGGGATATCGCATCTCACCCGTCGGTGTCCCACTTCCACTCCCCAAGGACCCCCTCCCCCATCCAGGTGATCATCCCTCACTGGTCCACCCCCAGAAACTGGATCCAATAGCGAAGGCCACCTGGATGATAGATCCCTGGGGACTAGTTAGGGGAGACACCTTCAGTTTTCACACACTTAGCTGCGGAACTTTCGCGTTGCATGAAGTACAGAGGCTAAAAACCAAAATTACTTGGTTTAGAGTGAGAAAGGGAGTCCCACCAGGAACCAAGGGAAGAGTAACATTTTTCTAGTAGGACTTTTTGAATTGAATCAAGAGGGTCTGGCTCGGGGCCCGTTGCAGAGGTACATCCTGTCAAGAAAAATGTACTGTAAACGTTTGTCAAGCCAATCTGAGTTGCCAAGTAAATCCTGAGAATCTGTGTAACTTTCTGAACCTGAGTGCCTTAAACGTTCAAGAAGGGAGCTGCAGAGGAGCTCCATTGTGACACTAACTATACTTTTTTTTTTTAAACATTTATTTTATTAAGAGAGCAGGTTAGCATTCAGACCGTCCACTAAAGAAAGAATTTGACAAGGTATTGAGGCATGTACAGTATTGACACATATATACAGAGTAGCAAGAAAAACACATCAAACATCCCACATCATGGCGAAGGGAGAGGCGTAGCATCCTCGTCCGGTATCTGGGAACACAAATAAATACGCAACAGTGACCAAATGTCTTTGGGCCGACACTGTGTCGGGACCGATAAAACAAAAAGTTATTCATCGTCGTTTACCAAACATAAGTCTTTTAAGAAATTGGCTCTAGATGGTGCAGTTGTAGACTTCCATGATTTAAGGATATAGCGCTTGGCGACAACACATGAAATATTAAATAAACGTCTTGTAGTTTCTTTCACCTTACCAATGTCACCAAGCAAGTACTTTAAGGGGGACAGGGTCGGCGGAATCGACGTTATGTCTTCGAGGAGTTCTGCCACCTCCCGCCAGAATTCCATAATCAAAGGGCATGACCAGTACATGTGGTAGGGGCTAGTGTTTGGTGCATTGCACTTGGGGCAGGCTCCCGTGCAACTCTCCAAATTTGGCCAGTCTGGCGGGGGCATAGTGGAGCTGATTCAGAACTTTAAACTGGATCAGCCGTAGCCCCGCGTTCATAGAGACGGATCTGGTGAGTTGACAGAAGCGTGACCACCGTATTTCATCAATCTGAGTGCCCATATCCCGCTCCCAGGTCTCTCTTATCGTATTATGTGACGGGGAGTGGGTTTGTACTAGTGAGTATACCAACGAGACCCCTTTATTGTGACTATTAGGGGATACTATTGCCCTAATACATTCATGTACCTGGGGTTCCAACGGGAAAGATGGCCATCTAGCCGCAAAAGCAGTTTTCATACGATGATATTGAAAGCGTTTAAGTGGGCCTCCTCCCACCGTCCCGATGAAGTCAGTGAGTTCACAGAAAGTGCCATTTGGGAACATGTCCCTTAGTGTGAATAACTTGTTAGGGTCCCAGGATTGTTGAATGGCTTTATCAAATGTTGGGGATATACTCGAGAAGTTCCACAGGGGGACCTCTGGGTCATAGGGGGTCTCAAGGCCTAATCTGTTATATATCTTGGCCCAGGCGCGTATGGTTGTATATACCGGGTCAAACGGGCATGTGTCTCCATAGACAGGGTTAAGAAGAAGTGATGTGATGTCATTGGGGCGATCAGCATGTTTCTCCATGGGGATGTGGGGAGATGTGTCATCAGGGTCAAACCAGTGTTTAACAAATTGAGCCTGTGCAGCCAGATAATATGGTTCAAAATCTGGCGCAGCAATGCCATCCCGTGAGAATGGTTCCACCATCTTATCCCACCCCAATCTGGCCGTCTTCCCATTCCAAATGAAATTAGAGGCGAGCGACTTGAGTTTCATGAAAAAGGACTTGCCGGGCCATATCGGAATGTTGTTAAAATAATATAAGAGTTTGGGTAAGACTACCATTTTGAGAATAGCCATTCTACCATACAAGGACCAGGGAAGGCTAGCCCACGTTTGGAACTTGGTCGTCAAACTCAGTAACAGTTCACCATGGTTCTGTGTATATAACAATTGTTTGTCCCTGGCCACCATAATACCCAAGTAACGTACTTGAGTTGGGGTGGGCCTAAGCCCAGCAATTGCAGCGATGTTACCCGTACAATCCGTAAGGGGAAATATTTCGGACTTGGGAACATTGATTCTGTACCCTGAATATTCCGAGAACTCATGTATGTCCGACATTATGTGCTGTACGTTCTCTACTGGGTCGCGGACATATAGCAGGGTATCGTCAGCATATAGTGAAATGATCTGGGGGGGGCGGTCATCCTAAGCCCTCTATGTGAGTGGTTCTGGCATATATGTTCTGCCATCGGCTCGATAGTAAGTGCGAAAAGTATAGGTGAAAAGGGACAGCCCTGCCTGGTACCTCTGTAGAGCCTAAACGAGGTGGACAAAGTGGCGTTGGTCAGAACCTTAGCAGTCGGGTGAGTATATAGTAGCTGTACGCATTTAATGAAGTATCGGCCAAAGCCAAATCGTTCAAGCACCAGGTAGAGATAAGACCAGGACACGGAATCGAAGGCCTTCTCTGCATCAAGGGCCACCATGGCAGCCTTTGTTGTGGGATCAATGTGTGCCATAACATTAAACAAGCGCCTCAGGTTGAGAGCTGTAGATCTAGTTGGTATAAAGCCCACCTGGTCTGGCTGAACAAGGATCAACATGTACGGCAGGAGCCTGGTGGCTAACACCTTGGCGAAAATTTTCGCATCAGTATTAATCAAGGAGAGCGGTCTATACGAACCCATGTCATGTACAGGTCTACGGGGTTTCAGGAGGACAGTAATAATAGCTCTGCGCATTGATTCTGGAAGGTTCCCTTGATCCATCGCCTCCTCCCACACCTTTAACAGTAGGGGGGCTAGTTCAGTCCTAAATTCCTTATATATTCCGCGCTAAGTCCATCCGAGCCGGGGGCACGGCTCCCTGACGGAGATTTAATGGCCTCTTTGATTTCTTCAATAGTGATGGGCTGATCCAGTATGTTACCGGGTCTCAGTGGTCAGTGTAGGGAGGTCTAGGCTATCCAAATACCGGAACGTGTCTTCTTTACTTTTGATGTCATGATTGGAATAAAGGGAGGAATAAAACTCAGCGAAGGTGGAATTAATGTCCTGTTCCTTATTAACCAAAGCCCCAGTGGGTGTCAAAATACCAGGGATTGGGCTCCGATGTCTATCTGTTTTAAGCATGGTGGCTAAGAATTTCCCGGCCTTATTACTCTCCCCATATCTACGGGCCTTGGCAGGCGCATCCATGTATAAGACTTCCCTGCTGGCTAACGCGTTGAATTCCTTCAACGCGACATGCATTTGCGATAGTGTTGCCTTGTCCTGTGTGGCGCTATATTCAGTTTGTAACAGGCCTATTTTAGTTTTGACTGCGCCCAGCTCCCGTCTTACAGCTTTAAGCATACCCGTGGACTTGCCCAGTATAGTACCCCGGATCCAGACCTTGAATGCCTCCCAGAGAGTAGCATAAGTGGTTACCGATCCCTCATTTATTTCAATAAATTCCGTGATCTCAGTATGGAGGGCTTTGCAAATATTAGTGTCCCTGAGTATGGCGGGGGGCATTCTCCACCGTCTAACTGGAGGAGGGGCATCACCCAGCTGAATGCCAAGTGTTACTGGTGAGTGGTCAGAGAGGATGCGGGGGTGTATTTCACAACTGGTGACCATGCCGGCCAGGGGTGAGCTAATGAACCAGTAATCGATACGTGAATGGGAATCATGGACAGAAGAGTAAAAGGTGAATTTCCTCTCAGTAGGGTGCAGTGTGCGCCAAGCGTCTACCACATCCATCTGTTCCATCAACTGCCGCACAACCAATGCGGCTCTGGAGGGGGCCCTGGGGGCAGTAGAGGACCGATCAAGGGACTGGTCCAAAATAGTATTGAGATCGCCGCCCTAGATTATCAGTGCCTCCCCTGACGTAGTTAGCATATCAAGTATCGTACAATAGAACTGTGGATCGTCCACATTTGGCCCATATGTATTAACAAGTATTAATTGGTATCCCGCCAACTCCCCCCAGACTAGTGCATATCTGCCAAGCGGATCTATTTTACTGGAGTGGTATTTAAAGCACAGCTTGGGGTGTATGAGGGTTAACACTCCCCTAGACTGTGTTGAGTATTCTGTGTAGTATCTCTGGGGGCCCCATCTTGGCAGGAATGCAGAATTGACATTACCCAGTGCGTGCGTCTCTTGAATGAAAAGAATATGAGGATCGTGGCGTGTAACATATGCTGCCACCCTCCTCGCCTTCACCGGGTTGTTAAGCCCGCGAATATTCCAGGAGAGTAGCTTGACTTCTAAGCCCCTATCAGCCTTTGCCATACCCACATGTTGTAAAAATCATCTGTCCGTAGCCTAGCCCCTGACGCAAGTGATGCGGCCATTCTGCCATGCAACCGCTCTCTGATTTTAACAATCGAACTCCCAAAACCATCCCGATCTGACACCAGGAACCCGCAACATCTGCCCCAACTTTGTCCCACCCACCACCCACATCAACTGCAGAATATTGACCCACTCAATAACCGTGGTCGAGCTTGTTTTGGCATTGACCAAACTTCCGGCGGAAGCCAACCTTGTATTCGAATGAAACCCCTTCAGGTGGTCCAAATTTCCACACCAAGAACACCCATTTCCAACCCCTCTTACCTCCCCCCCCACCCTCATCACCCCCAACTTGACGATGTACCCAAAAACAATCGTGGAACATTCCTGGGGTAGCCATGTTGCCTCACATGGCCGCCTGATTGGCTCCAATCTCCAATAGTCACATGGAATGGAACCGCCCTGCTTGTAGGACCCATTAGGCAGCAGTGGATACTACATCAGGATACAGACCAATCCGGTCGCCGGAGATCCCTAGTCCTCGGGTCTTGGTCTATTGTTCTGTGCCGGCCTGCCCCCCCTCGGGGGGAGAGGTATGAAAGTCTCTATATACTGAGTGGCCTCAGTCGGGGATTTGAAAAAATGCGCCCTACCCGCATGTTGGATCCTCCTCTTTGCCGGGAACATCAGAGCATATGGAATCTGGCGGTCTCTAAGGAGTCTCTTGACTGGTTCATATGATCGCCTGGACCCTGCCAGAAAAGTCTGGATATATATGTATTCGGCATTCCTCGTGTTGAAGCGTACCAGCCTCCCTGGCCAGCCGCAGGATTGTGTCCCTATCTCTATAGTTAAGCAGCCGTGCAATTATTGTGCGAGGGGGAGCACCTGGTTTGGGGGCCGGGGCAAGAGTACGGTGGGCTCTCTCCACCAAGAAATGTTCGGAGAATGACTCGGGACCGAATAGTGTTTTAAGCAGTTGTTCAAGTTGTTTCTCCATTTGGCCTTTCCCAAATGACTCCGCCACGCCGACCACACGGATGTTATTACGTCTTGATCTAGATTCAAGATCCTCGCATTTATGTTGCATTTTAGGCATGGCTTCCTTAAGCTGAGCGATGTCACGACCATGTTGTGAGATAGCGTCTTCGTTACTACTAATTCTATATACTGCATCAGTGACACGTATGCTCTCTTTTTCAACTCTTGCCTTCAGGGAGCCAATGGTAAACACTATATCGTCCAGTTTCATGTTCACTGCTCGGAATCCATTTTTCATAAGCATGGTCAGCTTGTCCTCCCGTCCTTCAATGTCTGCAGGTGGGGTTTCATTAGCGTCAGCGTGCACCTCAGTTATGGCGTCCGGCGCCTGGCTGCCGGTAAATACATCCATAGGACCCTTCCTCTTGTTACTGGGCGTCTTGCCTCCCTTCCCAGCCCTGTGCGGCTCGCCCATGGTGCCAGCCCCGGCCCGTTGTTTGTGGATATTCAGCGAGGCCACCTGGATCAGGACGACAGAGTTTGCAGCTGGGGCAACAGGGGTCCTCCGCCTCACCCCCCTTGCTCCCAAGACGTCTGTAGATTTTCCGGCAGGGACCCCAGTACCAGGGCACCAAGGCCCAATGTTAGGCACCAGTGATAGATATTTTCTCCCACGTAGTTAGGTGTCAAAACTCAGGGCGCGCCACAGTTTACGCCAAAGAGGGCCTATATAGATGACTGGGTGTCCACCAGCGCGTGGGATCGGCCAGGGCACCAGCACAGGGCTTCATGCGCTAGAGCGACCGTGCCTGAAGTCGCCAAAGGTAGTGTAATCTCCTGCATATGTGCACCCACGACAAACAGATAGTTCTGGATGGGGACCGGGAGGCAAGGACTCCGCAGCAGACTACACGGATGTAGGGCGTGCAATGTAATATCAGGAGCAATGTTGCCCGCTAGTAGGGCGTTTCCGTCAGTCCCCCCCTCACTGGCACAGGGGCCCCTCACCTCCCGCTGCTTCACGAAGCCGTGGGCTTTGGCCTCCGTAAATTATTTATGTAATGTCTTAGCAGGCGTGGGCCCGCACGTAACACAGAGACCGGCTTCCCATCCACCGGGAGTGTCGGATCACTCGGGGCCAATTCCTCCACGCCCCACGTGCCGGCTCCCTGCCACGGGCAGCCGCGTAACAGGATGTCACCGCCGTGTCTAGTGGCGTCTCCGCCACAAATTCCGGGGTGTGGGGCCACAGAAGAGTAGCGGGTATCGTACCTGAGGGGGGCACAACGTCTCCTCGTCTTCACGGCCGAACAGCTCTCAGTCCGCAGCTGCTCAGCGTGGGCGCGAGTCAGGCGCGGGCCGCTGACAATGGCCCCGCCTCCACTCGGCCTCCTCCTCGCCAGAGTCCACGGCTCCGTGTTGCCTCTGCCTGGAACTCCGAGCCGGATCGCGCTCCCAACACCGGTCGGGCCAAATTCAGAGCGGCGTAACTTCGGTGCCAGAGACCGATTTCCACCAGGATTTGGAGACGTTGGGGACCAGACCTCTGCTCGTCTACACAGCCATTTGTGGGTGCTTAGGTGGCTCCAAAACGGATGTTTTCTGGACAGATCTTGTACTGGAGCAGGAGCTCAGGATTCAGGCAGCCATCTTCTTCGTGCGCAACAGCGCCCCCCCCCGACACTAACTATACTTTGAACATTACACCTGAGTGTCTTGAACTTGGGGAAGAGGGCTACGGAAGAGCTCCATTGTCACATTAACTTTACTTTACTTTGAACACTATTGAGTTGACCAAATGCCATATACCCTGTTTTCCTATAGAAGTGAGGACAAACATTACGATGTCCCACAATTGACTGCTTCTCATACTGTGTATGTGTTATTCTATCTGCGGATGCACTGTGTCTCTTACATGTATTGACTTTATCATATGCTCTGACGTGTCTGTTTGCGGTAAACCTCTGCCAATAAAAATAAAAGTTTAAAAAAAGAAGTGAGGGCAGGCATAGGTTTCGACACAGACAGTATTTCGAGGGGATTGGGTCCTCCGACGTATTCCATATCAATGACATGTAATCACCACAGCTGTGCTGCTTCACAGACAGTATTTTGGACTGACAGACTTAGACTTCCCTTAGTTTGCTTTCCTTTATGGAACATTCCCATCTTAGAGTTAGGGCAAGTTAGGCGTTATACCATCCTGACCATTAAGAATAAAGGTTTTCAAACTGTGTTTCACTTGTCTGTGTCATCTCTTGATACCATGTCTGTCTCGCACTACCCAATGACAGTACCCTCCCATATAACCCGGGTCGCATAAAAACATATGCCCACATATGGGAGGGGATAACATCAGACAAATGTGCCTTCAGTACTGTAAGGAAAGGGTACTGCATCAAGCTTTTACAAAAAATGCTTGATCGTCTACCCAAAAGGAGAAGCATCCTCCCAGAACATCTAAATTTACTACTGGAGGAGATACATAACATTCATTCCAAGTTCCCGCGCTGACATGCTCAACACTGAGGTTGAATTACGTAAATTCTTTCGGACCATCCGTTTACGCTATTTTTTCAGAGATAGCCCTGAAAAAGAACTGCCAAAATCAACAGGCCTTAAACCACCATCAACTTTCACCCCCCTCTCCTCCATGGTATGTCCAGAGATCCTATCTTTTGAGAATCGCATTCTTTTAGAAATGCGGAACATTTTCAATAAACAAACCCACTTTAGGAATAACCTCTCGGCCCAACAGAGGTTGGCCCTTAAATCATTAGAATGTAACAAACAGTTTCTCATCAAACCGGCAGACAAGGGCGGTGGTATCGTTCTCTGGAGCAACACCCTATACGACACGGAAGTAACAAGACAACTATCTAACACTAAGTTCTACAGACCAATACCGGTAAACCCTACGTCAAGGATCCTGTCCGAAGTCATCAGTCTGATGCGTTACGCACACGACGAAGGTTGGATTGACGAGGATGAAAAAGCTTTCCTAGTCAACAACCATCCCATTATTCCAGCATTCTATCTGCTCCCCAAAATCCACAAAAACACAACCAATCCTCCGGGGAGACCTATCGTGGCCGGCATCGGATCAGTCCTGGAGCCTTTATCTATCTATGTGGATCACTTCTTAAGGCCCTTCATCAGTAAGATGCCCTCCTATATCCAAGACACCACGGCTATGATAAAAAAACTGGAAACAACAAAAGCCGAACAAGATGACTTTTTAGTTACCCTGGACGTTGAGTCCCTCTACACGAGCATCCCGCAAATGGAATGTCTAAAAGTCCTCCAAACTTACTTAGACGACAGGATAACAAGAGAACCACCTACCGCCTTTCTCCTTGAGTGCACCCGACTAGCTCTCACGGAAAATTACTTCATTTTCAAACACTCTTTTTACCAACAATGCCACGGGACTAGCATGGGGGCTACTTTCGCCCCGGACGTGGCCAACTTGTTCATGGACACTTTTGAAAAGAACTCCATCTACAACAAACACAATACCTTCAAAGACTCGATCGGATGTTGGCTAAGATATATTGATGACGTGTTCATGATTTGGAAAGGGACCGAAGACAATCTTCACGTGTTCCTGTTGTGGTTGAACTCACAAAACGAGTGCATTAAATTTACCATGGAGTATAGTCAAAATCAGATTCCTTTTCTGGACCTAGCAATATCCAAGAATCCAAACCACTTGCTCAGCACCACTTTATATCGCAAACCCACATCCAAAAACACTCTACTAGAGTACTCCAGCTTCCACCCTCTAGGGTTAAAAACCAACCTACCCTATGGCCAATTCTTACGTATCAGACGCAATTGCTCTACATTAACTGAATACGAATCTAAGAGTAAAGAACTCGCTACCCGTCTAAAGGAACGGGGATACCCCAGCCACATTATTCGTCAAGCTAGAAAAAGAGTCAAACATACTACTCGGAAGGCCTGCCTCACTCCCACCGTCAGAGATCAATCCAACTCTAAAATGACCTGCGTCACCACTTTCACTCCCTTGAGTAACTCAATCAAAAAGGCAGTTCTAAAACACTGGGACAAGCTACAAACAGAATCTTTTAAACCAGAAAAACCAAGATTTGCCTTCAAACGAAGTCGTAATCTGAAAGACCGACTTGTACATACGTACACAGAAGGGGATGCTCCAGACAGTACCCAAACCACACTGTGGAACCTCCCACCCGTCAAAGGCCACTTCAAATGCGGCAATTGCTCCGTCTGCAATCTCACGGCCAACCTCAAGACCATTGATCTGAAAGGAAAACAGTGGACCTTTAACTCGTTTACCAACTGTAAAACCAAATGGTCCGTATACATCATCAAATGCCCCTGTGATCTTATTTACATAGGCAAATCCAAGAGAGAAATTCGACAACGGATCTGTGAACACCGTTCCAGCGTACGAAACCAAATAGAAGACAAACCACTAGTGGCACACTTCAAGATGATGAATCACACTCACAACGACATCTTCTGGGCAATATTGCAAACAGTAGGCAACCCCTTCCGCGGAGGCAACAGGGATCTTGCCCTTCGTAAACTCGAGCAAAAATGGATTTATCGTCTGGACTCTGTAAGACAGGGTCTTAACATTTCCATCGAATGGAACCTGTTCTTTAATAAGTAAAGTGCTGCTCGCTCCCCTGTGCCTTGACCCACCTAATTTCCCATGGGTCTCCTTCTACTACCAGAGCACGCTCCCTTCAACCTTCAGTTACTCTAAGTCTAATCTGCCACTCCCCAGTGTGTTTTTTACTTCGAATACATTCATTGTGGACTGGTCACACCTGTAACAATTTCTAAGCGCTACGATACAGAGCGCCACTAAGATCTCTTATTCCCTTTTTTCGTGATTCATCTATTTCTGGCACCTGCCTGTGATCAACTGCAACACATGACTCCTTTCATTATTGTATTGTATCCATGTCCTTAATCTATCAGCACAGAAAAGACACAGAAATTGTGAACTGTTTTTCCTGGGCATTATGTTATTGATGACTCACGTCGCTTTACTGCAACACATGATATGTAACTCTGCAGTGCCAGTATTGAATGTAGCATGTACCTAGCGACTCGATAATATCCGCTCACAAGCCTTTAACTGTATTTCCTTATTGATGTCTCAAGGAATAACAATGCATGTTACAAATGGTGCCAATTGTAATTTTGCCCATGATCAATTCATGACTCATCCAGCTTGCGCGCACCAACGCACACATGACCAACACACATGCGCACACCGACGCATTCAGTACGACCGCGCCCACACCTTACACTATCCCCAGACGCATGCGCAGTCCCTGTAGGCACTACGGCCTCGTTTAAAACCTTGACATGCGCAGTCAGTCCAGCGCAACCGACGGCAGTGACACAGCTTTTTTTTTCCTGTCTCTCGCACAGGTAAGATCCGCAATACCCGCGCTGTTGGCACCATCGGTTCTGGTCACAATCATACTCTAGCATTTATTCCAACGATTCACCCGCGGTTTTGTCCTCCGTACTTATGCTACGTACCACTGCACACTACCCTCATATCCTAGCACTACGTAGTAACGGACTCCCCACTAATCACCAGTACTGCAACTCCCACCCACTTTTTGACTCGAGCACTCCTCATCTAAAACCTCTGAGTCACGGCCGCTCACTGGACATAGCAGCACGAGTTAGTCATGGTTGTAGTAACGGCCTTATGCACAGATTAATTCTTATTAGTCATTTTTTGACCTTCTTTCACTTAGACTGGGGCCTCTGACACCTGCAGATCGACCCCCCCAGCCGCAAATCCAGCAGCTGCAATTTACTCAGACAGCCATGGCGCTTATCAACGTCCACATGGTAGGTCCTTTGCCTTGCTCTTCTCACCATTAGTGGACATACTCTATCCTCACCGTTTTTAACATAGCCTCTTTTACCATAGGACGACACCTCACTCATTCATCCGGTCTGAACTCGACCTCCAAGTCCTGAAGACAGTTCGGTATCCTCAGTGCAGCGCTGTCCCATCTCTATCAGCCTCTGCCTATGTCAGCTATCAACCGAACCAGAAACACAAACTCAAGTGTCGACAACGTCAATGTGTTGTGATAAAAAACAACACAGAAAATAGACTGTCACCACTGTATACTAATCCTTCACAATGCAGATTTAATGTATGCATATATGCCACACTATGGCACAAAAATGTCTTCCTGTTAAATAAATTCATATTGTTTTATTCATCCACGGTGATTCTTTGTTCTGAGGTAGCAGTTATCTAGCTCTCTTTGCAAGGCTATAGCGACCTCCTGTCAAGCTATTGGCTTGGGAAGCCTTTGACTCTACCCCCACGTATCTGTATACTTCTCAACCCTCTCGAGTCAGGCCCCCTAAAAAAGAGGGTTCGCCCATCCTTTTTCTCTTCTACTACAAAAGGGGGCAATAGAGAAGTACCAGCAGGCCAGGTAAACACAGGAATATATTCAGTTTACTTTCCAATGCCAAAAACGGACGAATCAATGAGACCAGTCCCAGATCTAAGACCAGCAAACAGATACGTCCGACCCCAAATATTCTGGATGACAACATTGTAGGAAGTAAAACCACTACTAAAGGAGGGAAACTTCATGGCGACATTAGATCTGAAAGATACAAACTTTCATATTTCAAAGTCACAGAAAATATCTTGGGTTCAAAGTACTGAACAAACACTAACAATTCTAGGTACTTCCTTTTGGAATTGCCTCGGCGCCTTGAATATTCACCAAGGTGCTGACAGTGGTTGCGTCACATTTATGTTTCACAAGGCATTACCAGTATATCCTTTATCTAGATGATTGGTTTATAATGGGAAGGGATGCACAAGAGTGCCCAGCGCAGACTCGGCAGACTGTACAATTGTTACACAGCCTCGGTTTCTCAGTCAACAAGAAAAAGTCACACCTAACGCCAAGCAGAGAGAATGCCTTCCTGGGGACAGTTCTAACAGCCACAGCGTACCCAACACCAGAGAGAGTACAGGCCTTTCAAACACTACTCGTCCCCCTTTTCAAACCAGGCCAGAGGTTATGAGTCCGAAAAGCTATGAGACTCCTAGGCATGATGGAATCTTGCTTATTCGTTATACCATATGCTAGACTAATAATGTGAATAATACATCAGTAGCTAGTGGATCAATGATTAAAAAATAACAGGCCAATGGAAAGATGTAGTAATAGTCTTGCAAAAAGTGAATGAAAGTCTTCTTTGGTGGTCACCAAGCAACATGATTGTAGGAGGACATTTTGGCCCTGATTCACAGAACATTTTCCAATGGGGTTTTGCCATTATAAAATGCTTCTGTGAATTAGGCCCTTTGTGTCCCAGCAGCCACAAATAATCAAACCAACAGACGCATCACTGGCAGGATTGGGAGAACATTGCCTTCACCTCACTGCCCCGGGGAAATGGACAGCAAAACAAAAAACATACCACATAAGCTGGCTAGTGATCCAAAAAATAAAGATGGCGCTACTTTCATTCACAAATGTACTAAGGGACAGACCATCCAGACAGACAACCCAACTGCAATGGTCTATATCAACAAGCAGGGCGGAACTCATCCAAATCAACTATTCACCTTGCTACAAAACATTTGGTACTGATGCATACAAAGAGATATCCATTCATACACAGCACGTACCAGGTGTTCAGAACTCTCTAGCAGACTCACTCAGCAGACTCTTAATATCAGAACACGAGTGGGTACTCCACACCCGTACACTCAAATGTATTTGGGGTCACCCAAAAATAGACCTATTCGCAACAAAGGAAAACAAAAAAAAGGCCAAGACTACGCATCCAGTTTCCTCCAACCCAGGTCCCTATGCAACGCACTACAGATGAACTAGTCTGGATAGTTGCATATGTTCCCCCCCGACCCCCTGACACCACTAATTGGCAAAATAATTCACAAGATGCACCAAGAGAGTCTAACAATGACATTCATTGCACCAATGTGGGCGATACAGCCATGTTATTCAAACCTAATGCGCATGCCTCTATGCCCACCAATCAAGATACATCACACATAAAATCTGGAAAACATATATGATCTGCTGCAAGAGAAAGAAAACCAACCGCATAGATTTGTCAGCTTTGGATGTGTTATTATATCTCATGTAATTGCTAGACTCAGGCCTGGTATATAACTCACTGAGGGTGGCAGCTTTAGCAGCATACCCCCACATTGCACCAAAAACTGTCATGGTGTAAAGTACTGGTGGTTAAAGCAATCATGGAAGACGTTAAACGCATACTCCTACCAGTAACACACATCCCTCTGGGATGGGACTTAAACATAGTATTCACCCGTCTCAAGGGACAACCCTTTGAACCCATGCACAGAGCCTCTCTTAAAGACATCACACACAAAGTGGCTTTCCTCATTGCTATAACATCTATTCAGAGAATAAGTGATCTACAAGCACCGTCGGTCTCTGAACCGTTTGTTACCATACATAAAAAGCAGGTGGTTCTGGGAACACATGCTAGTTTCTCCCTGAATTCATTTCTAAATTCCACGTAAGCCAGTCAATTAAAATGC